>NW_028270158.1:14964795-15273322 GCF_037043375.1 Chiloscyllium plagiosum | reverse complement strand
CCCGCAAAATTCCATCAATGAGGACCCAATAAGTACAGTTGCAATTTAGCGCTTTCTATGCTAAATGTCTGATGCATTAATTTTATCGGGTCACCCCTCCACCTTGAGGAAGAAAAGCAATCACAGAATTGTTACAGGAAGGAGGCCATTCTGCCCATGGAGTCTGCACTTGCTCTCTGAGTGAGCATTATGACTTAGCACCATTCTCCTTCCTTTCTCTGTAAGTCTGCACATCATTTCTGTTTAAATAATCATCCAATGCCTGCTTGAATGCCTCAAATGAACCTGGTTCCACCGCAATTCCAAACGATATGGTACATCATGCACCATGGGTTGTGTGAAATAAATTCCCACTTTGTATTTGTTTCTTTTGCAAATAACTTTAAACCAGACCTTCTCATTCCCAATCATATTATTAACCATCTCTCAGTGTTCAGTCTTTCCGGGAAGTGTGCCCTTTCAGTTCTGCTTTCAGCCCTGAGTCTTTTTGACTCTTTTCTGATAAATTGTCTTCTCAACTCTGGGATAACAGTTAAATCCTATTGTGCTACTGAACAGCGTACATCCTCAGGGATGCTGCCAATGTCAACACACACTTGGAACTAGAACCAGTATAGTTCAAGGAATGCTGTCTCCTATCTTTTACGTCTGTAGTGTACTTGGCTTCTAAAGGTCTCGTTCACCAGTACAAGGACTTTGTTACCTCTCTCTATAACGTCAGAGCGCTCTCTCTACAAGGAAACCATTTACTCAACATCCTCATTAGTTGTCAATGGTTACAACCCATAGACCTGGGAATAATTATCCAGTTCAACAATTCCAATCTTATCCTGGAAATTTGAGAATTGGAAGTCAATTCCCTCGACTTCCAAATAACCTTGAACATCTTGACGTGATCAACTTCCTACACATTAAACTATATCAACTATATTGTTAAAAATCATACAACACCAGGTTATAATCCAACAGATTTATTTGGAAGAACTAACTTTTGGAGCTCTGCTCATTCATCAGATAGCTGTGGAGCAGGATCAGAAGACACAAAATTTATAGCAAAACATTGATATTGGAGGCAAAGTTGGGGTCATTAATACCAGCATGACCAGATGGGCTGAATAGTCAGTTTCTCCTCTGTATGTTCTATATAACCTACGATCGCGTCAAAAGAGTTTTTGATATATTTTACATTACGTGTGGATACTGTCCACATTGAGAACTTATAACATTTAATTAGATACATGCTGATGAAATGTTATATTTCATAATATATAAGTCCAAGTCAAAAATGGAAAAAACCCCCCACAGAAATGGAGGAAAAAAGGGAGGGGAAAAGGAAAGGAATGGGCGGAGCAAAGGAGTTCCGGCTGAAGCGATTCACTCTGCCGCCATCTTGGAGCAATTTGTATTGTTTAAGATTCATGTGCCAATCAAAATATGGCTTGAATTACAGATACACAGATCTTCCAGCTTTTCTCAATACTTAATAGGCCAACAAGGAAAAGAAATAGTCTTGAATTTATCAGCAATCCATCAAGATGACATTAATTTCAAATTTCTGGCAAAATTGTATTGACTAACACTATTCAAACACATCAAGTACAACATGATTTTGCAAACTCCTCAAACCAAATCATAGTATAAAATGATTAGAACAGAAACATAAAATGACACTATTTGGGTTAACATTTTCCTATGATGTTCCTTTATTTCTGAAAACTCTTAAAATAAATGCTGCACAAAAGAACTAACAATGGCCCACTAGTATCTCCAAGAACAGTTTCGAGACCTCTGTATACATAATAAGTCAAAAGATGTCGAAGCACTCAATAGGTTTGACAGTGTCTGCAGTGAGAAAATGAATGTTAACATTTCCAGAATCATTAGCAACATCTGCTGTCCAAAAACACACCAATAAAGTTAGGACTGTGCCAACAATTGAAAATTCAAGAATTCAGTATTGAATCCACATTTTCCCTTTTACATCTCCTCCAGGCCCATCTTTTCTTGCCCCAATACCCCTGTTTGTCTTCCACCATTTTTGATTTGTCATTTAATTTAATATAATCTCTCGTGTCTTCTACTCAGCTTCTTCCTCTTGTCCTCTCCTACCCCATCTTTAAATGTGGGCTGTATATGGTGATGCGTACTGAAACTGCCAAGGGCACGTTTCCCACCCGTGTGAATTTGCAATTCCTGACAGAATGTTATAGCTCACAACATGCTGCATACTCTGCTTTTTCCCAGCAAAAGTCTTTCCCCATCCGCATTACATTCACTTTGTATAATCCTCATTCACCTATATTCCACTATATCATAGTGTGATATGAAGTAATTACTACTTGAAGTGAATCATAGAATCCCTACAGTGTGGAAGCAGGTCATTTGGCCCATCGAGTCCACACGGACCCTCTGAAGAACATCCCACCCAGACCCAACCCTATCCCTGGAGCCCTGCATTTCCATGGCTAATCCACGTAAATCACACATCCCTAGACACAGTGGACAATTTAGAATAGAATCAGAGAATCAGAGAATCACAGAATTCCTACAGTATGGAAACAGACCATTTGGCCCAACAAGTCCACACCGACCCTCCAATGAATAACCCACCCAGAACTACTCCCCTACCCTATTACTCTACATTTACCCCTGAATAATGCACCTGACCTACACATCCCTGAACACTGCAGGCAATTTAGCAGAGCCAATTCATCAAGCCTGCACATCTTTGGACTGTGGGAGGAAACCAAAGCAGGGCTGAGAAGTGGCAGATGGAGTTTAATTCAGATAAGTGAGAGATGCTGCATTTTGGGAAAGCAAATCTTAGCAGGACTTATACACTGAATGGTGAGGTCCTAGGGAGTGTTGCTGAACAAAAAGATCTTGGAGTGCAGGTTCATAGCTCCTTGAAAGTGGAGTCGCAGGTAGATAGGATAGTGAAGAAGATGTTTGGTATGCTTTCCTTTATTGGTCAGAGTATTGAGTACAGGAGTTGGGAGGTCATGTTGCGGCTGTACAGGACATTGGTTAGGCCACTGTTGGAATATTGAGCGCAATTCTGGTCTCCTTCCTATCGGAAAGATTTGTGAAATTTGAAAGGGTTCAGAAAAGATTTACAAGGATGTTGCCAGGGTTGGAGGATTTGAGCTACAGGAAGAGGCTGAACAGACTGGGGCTGATTTCCCTGGAGCGTTGGAGGCTGAGCCTTATAGAGGTTTACAAAATTATGAGGGGCATGGATAGGATAAATAGTTCAGGGAGTCCAGAACTAGAGGGCATAGGTTTAGGGTGAGAGGGGAAAGATATAAAAGAGACCTAAGGGGCAACTTTTTCACACAGAGGGTGGTACATGTATGGAATGAGCTGTCAGAGGAAATGGTGGAGGCTGGTTTAATTGCAACATTTAAGAGGCATTTGGACGGGTATATGAATGGGAAGGGTTTGGAGGGAAATGGGCTGGGTGCTGGCTGGTGGGACTAGATTGAGTTGGGATATCTGGTCGGCATGGGTGGGTTGGACCAAAGGGTCTGTTTCCATGCTGTACATCTCTATGACCTTGACTCTATGACCTGAAGGAAACTCACGCAGACACAGGGAGAATATGCAAACTCCACACAGACAGTCACCCGGGGTGGGAAATTAACTCAGTTCCTGGTACTGTGAGACAGCAGTGCTAACCACTGATCCATCGTGGTTAACTGACACCACAAGAAAAGTTCTGTCCATCAGAATATAAAGCACTGTTCCCACGATGAGCTGTTTGTTGGAATAGATGTTCTCGTGCTTAGTTCCATCTAACAGTAATGTATTCTTATTCATAACAGCCTGACATCTCACAAGAGAGTATCACATAACTGCATTGTTATGGAGCTATGAAGTACTATGCTATAAACCTATTTCATGGATGTAGGTTTGCTCGCTGAGCTGGAAGGTTCATTTTCAGACGTTTTGTCACCGTGTTGGGGAACATCTTCAGTGAACCTCCAAATAAAGCATTGCTGATGATTCTTGCTTTCTATTTATATGTTTGGGTTTCTTTGGATTGGTGATGTCATTTCCTGCAGTGGTGTCATTTCCTATGGTGATATCCTTTGCTGTTCTTTTTCTCAGGGGGTGGTAAATCATGTCTAAGTCAATGTGTTTGTTGATAGAGTTCCGGTTGGAATGCCATGCTTCAAGGAATTCTCCTGTGTGTCTCTGTTTTGCATGTCCTCGGATGGATGTGTTGTCCCAGTCGAAGTGGTGTCCTTCCTCATCTGTATGTAAGGATATTAGTGAGAGAGGGTCATGTCGTTTTGTGGCTAGTTGATGTTCATGTATCCTGGTGGCTAGTTTTCTCCTGTTTGCCCAATGTAGTGTTTGTTACAGTCCTTGCACAGTATTTTGTAAATCATATTAGTTTTGCTTGTTGTCTATATGGGGTCTTTTAAGTACATTAGCTGCTGTTTTAGTGTGTTGGTGGGTTTGTGGGCTACTATGATGCCAAAGGGTCTGAGTAGTCTGGCAGTCATTTCTGAGATGTCTTTGATGTAGGGGAGAGTGGCTCGGGTTTCTGGACGTGTTTCGTCTGCTTGTTTGGGTTTGTTGCTGAGAAATCTGTGGACTGTGTTCATTGGGTAACCGTTCTTTTTGAATGCACTGTATAGGTGATTTTCCTCTCTCTGCGTAGTTCCTCTGTGCTGCAGTGTGTGGTGGCTCATTGGAAAATGTTCTGATGCAGCTTCATTTGTGGGTGTTGGAATGATTGCTTCTGTAGTTCAGTATTTGGTCTGTATGTATTGTTTTCCTGTAGATGCTGTTTTGAAGTTCCCCACTAGCTGTTTCTCCAGATTTCTGAAGTTTGTTGAGTAGGGCTGTGATTCGGTGTTGTCAGTGTTGTTACTTTGTGAATGTATGTCGAGGTTTTCTTGGAGGTCTAGTTTTTTCATTTTCTGTGTTTGTCACTGTCTAATATCTATGACTTGTTGTATGGGGCCGGCCATTCATGGTCTGTTGCATGAGTGAGTAAAGATTTTTGGTGCAAAATTTCCCAGTTGTATTTACGGAATCTGTTGTGGGCATCATTAATCATTTCTCCACGTCACTCTGTGGCCGTTTTGCTCTGCTATTTTTTTTAGCTAGTGGGGTGTTAAGGGGAGGTCTGTATGCCCACAACAGACTCCGTAAATACAACTGGGAAACTTTGCACCAAAGATTTTGACTTACTCATGCAACAGACCATGAATGGACAGACACAGTACAACAAGCCATAGATATTAGACAGTGACAAACACAGAAAATGAAAAAACTAGGCCTCCAAAAAAACCTAGACAAACATTCACAAAGTAACAACACTGACAACACAGAAGCATGGATAAAAAATGTATTTGACCGACCCTTAACGGACACTGAAAAAGCTATCTTAGTACGAGGATTAAATTACAGCTTCCAGGATGCGGACAAGAAAAAGTTCTTCGCAGCATTAGAAACAACACTGAAATACAACCAACTCACAGATGAAACCCAGCCAACTATCAGACAGGTGGTCGCACCAACATTAAGCAGTTAAAAAAAAGGAAACACACTCAATACACAAGAAAGGAAAGCACTAGAAAGACTAAAAGAAAACATTGTTATCCTACCTGCAGACAAAAGATGATTAACAGTCATTTTAAATCAAAGAGACTACATTGAAAAAGTGAACGCACTACTTGCGGATACCAATACTTACCAACAAGTGGTGAGAGACCCGACCCTACAACTATAGAACCAAATCACAGCCCTACTCAAAAAACTTCAGAAATCTGGAGAAATAAATATGACCGACTTCCAAAAATGAAACCAAATGGATCCAACACACCACGCTTCCACAGATTACCCAAAGTTCACAAACCAGGAGACCCCTCAGACCCATAGTCTCGCTACCTGGAAACCAACTTACAGATCGGCCAAGGAGCCACACCAAAGACTAAAACACTGAGTAGAAGACTCATGCCACTCCATCCACTCCACCCACGAATTCCGGAAGATCATCAAAGACACAAAGATGGAAGAGGGCGAATGAATGGTCTCCTTTGATGTAACAGCTCTGTTCACATCAATCAACATCAACCTGGCCAAGGAAACACTGACTACACTATTAGAAAATACTAAGACACATACACCAAACACCACCAACTTCATCAGCAAGTACAGTATCGTCAAGCTGGTGGACCTATGCCTTACCATCCACTTCACCTTCAACAACAAAACCTACAGACAAACCAATGGAACACCCATGGGATCTCTGATATCAGGGCTCTTAGCAGAGGCAGTAATGTGGAGACTCAAACCAAACAGTTCTGCCAACCATCCAACGCAATATATGTGTCCACTATGTGGATGATACCTTGTCATCACTAAATGAAACTAATTAGAGGAAACCATCAAGACCATCAATAATACCTTTACTGGCATACAATTCACTAAAGAGGAGGAAAACAACAACAAACTGCCATTCCTAGATGTCACAGTAGAATGAACAGCCAATGGGGAACTTCAAAACAGCGTCTACAGGAAAACAACACATATGGACCAAATACTGAACTACAGAAGCAATCATCCCAACACCCACAAATGAAGCTGCATCAGAACATTATTCCCAACGAGCCACCACACACTGCAGCACAGAGGAACTACACAGAGCAGAGGAAAATCACCTATACAGTGCATTCAAAAAGAACGGTTACCAAATGAACACAGATTTCTCAGCAACCAACCCAAACAAGCAGACGAAACACGTCCAGAAACCCGAGCCACTCTCCCCTACATCAAAGACATCTCAGAAATGACTGCCAGACTACTCAGACCCCTTGGCATCATGGTAGCCCACAAACCCACCAACACACTAAAACAGCAGCTAATGTACTTAAAAGACCCCATATAGACAACAAGCAAAACTAATGTCATTTACAAAATACTGTGCAAGGACTGTAACAAACACTACATTGGACAACCAGGCAGAAAACTAGCCTCCAGGATACATGAACATCAAATAGCCACAAAACGACATGACCCTCTCTCACTAATATCCTTACACACAGATGAGGAAGGACACCACTTCGACTGGGACAACACATCCATCCTAGAACAAGCAAAACAGAGACACACAGGAGAATTCCTTGAAGCATGGCATTCCAACTGGAACTCTATCAACAAACACATTGACTTAGACATGATTTACCACCCCTGAGAAAAAGAACAGCAAAGGACATCACCATAGGAAATGACATCACTGCAGGAAATGACATCACCAACCCAAAGAAATCCAAACATATAAATAGAAACCAGGAATCATCAGCAATGCTTCATCTGGAGGTTCACTGAAGATGTTTCCTAATATGGTGACAAAACGTCTGAAAATGAACCTTCCAGCTCAGCGAGCAAATCTACATCCCGAACCTCAACCTGAGCTACAAATCTTCTCAACACTCGCTAAAACCTAATTCATTTATCAAGACCACCCGATGTACTGATGGAAGACACTCTGTGGGCTTCTTTCCCCACATGGTATTTACACTGATACCAATAAGAAGGACTGGGGGCAATGAATCTACCCAAGGCATTCCAGATGTTTCCAGTGGATTTGATGACAACCTGAACCAAGCTGACAATGTTGTAATATATGCCATAATGCCATTTACAAGTTCGCTGATGACACCACTATAGTCGGTCAAATCTCAGATGGCGATGAAACAGACTACAGATGGGAGGTGGAAGATCTGGAAAAATGGTGCACTGAGAACAACCTAGCTCTCAATGCCGGCAAAACCAAGGAACTCATTATTGACTTTCGGCAGGATGTTACTCATTCCCCCAAGCATTTACAGCACAGAGGTGGAACGAGTGGAGAGTGTCAAGCTCCTGGGAGTGGTCATCCACGACAAGATTTCTTGGACTCTTCATGTGGATGCACTGGTTACAAAGGCCCAACAACGTCTCTTCTTCCTCGGGCAGCTGAGGAAATTTGGTATGATGTTGAATACCCTTGCCCAATTTTATAGTTTTGCCATCGAGATCATTCTATCTGGATGTATCACTACCTGATATGGCAACTGTACCATTCAAGATCGGAGACAGTTACAGAGAGTGGTGAACCTGGCCCGGACAATCAAAAAGGCCAACCACCCATCTATATAATCCATCTACTAGGCCCGCTGTCAAGGAAAAGCCGCCAGCATTCCCAAAGATCCAGGCGAAAGTGGGTACTGCAAATGCTGGAGATTAGAGTCAAGATTAGAGCAGTGTTGGAAAAGCACAGCAGATCAGGCAGCATCCAAGGAGCAGGAAAATCGACGTTTCACTCCAAGGAAGGGCTTTTGCCCGAAATGTCGATTTTCCTGCTCCTTGGATGCTGCCTGACCTGCTGTGTCTTTCCAGCACTACTCTAATCTTGACTCTCTTCTCAAAGATCCATCCCACCCTGGCAATGTTTTTCTACAACCTCTCATCAGGGAAAAGATTTAGAAGCCTGAACATATGCACCAGCCAGTTTTGAAACAGACAAAGCTTTTCACTGTGTCTCGGTACACATTACAATAAATTCAATTCAATTCAATTCAATGCTCAATACTTATTCCACCACATTATTACATTCCATTCTTAATCCTCAGAAAACTGTATCCATTCCACAATACTTTCTCTTTTCAATTTCTTACCATAAAAATAACTTATTCATGCCAATAGGAAACAAATGTCCTGCTATTTAATGGAATATTCTGTACAGCTGATGGTACAATAATTGATTAATCACCAATAACCAATTGAATTTGGCATCTGAATACTCTCAAGATACATTTAATAAAAACACTAAGATAACCTGAACTCCCCAGTCACATAGTCCAGTGATGGGAAAGTGGTGAATGCACAGCAAGCGGAAGGAGATACAGTCAAAGCTGTTCCATCTCTCTTTACTGGTTCTGATCCCCGACAGGAAATATTGGCATTATTTTTCCTCTGACTCTCCGCAGCTGGTGCCTAACCTGCTGAGGATTTCCAATATCGTCTGTTCGAGTTCGGATTGCCAGCATCCACAATAGTTTGCTTTCCTACACTAACAACTTCAAAAGGCACCACTTTATCACAAGATATGAACAACGAGATTACCAGGTAATTCCCCAATCGTAGAAGGAAACCTGCATTCAAAGGGAGACCAAGCTTTGTGTATTATAACTCCGGGTTTCCCAGTGAGTAAAATTCCTTGCTGAGACCCTGCAATGTTCAAACACTCTCCCTGGGGAAATGTTAAGTGACTGTACCTTTATGAATGTGCCGTCTTGTGCATTACACGTGATCTTTAAATTGGCAGGGTCCGTTCCACTCGAGTCTAACAAATCCTTCACCACTTCAGCATAAATCTCATACATGGATATCGAAAAAGACCACATCGCAGTGGCCTGTAACTTCTGCAGGTATGGTGCACCTAGGGTCCCAACACAGAAAGAAGAAGACGCATAAATTTAATCCAGATTTGCAGTGATTTATAGAAACGAGAGCTCTCTTTTTTAAGACAAAAGATTGGCAACTACTAATTTTAAATTACAAGTGGAGTGGCTCAAATCCAGATACCTGACAACTGGACTCCTTCAAAAACTGGACAGAAACTTTGACATACTCATTTATTAATTAAAATATTAAAATAATAATCTACCAGGACAATTTGGCTAGGTTCAACATTGGTGTGACTTGGTTCCAGATTAGTTATTCTTCCTGCTCAACACTCCGAGCCACCCTTGACCCCACATGACCCAGGTTGACCCAAAACAGCCCAATGGAACAACTTAAAATCCCAAACCCTCCCAAGTTAGGGTCAACCTTGGTCCCAAGGATCTCAAATATGAGGTCCTGGTATTATGATGAAAGCTATACTTTTATGCCACAATACTAAAGGTCACATTAAGCTCAACTGGAGAAGAGATCCTTTTTATTCATCAGATATCAAGTTAGACAACTGGATTGTCAAGGCTTCACCCTTCCCTTCTTTGTCATCTCCTCGAACTGTACAATCTCCTCCATGTCCTCCAAGTCTGAATCTTGCATGTTCATCCTTTGTAATCACTCCATCACTGGCAACCAGTCTTCCAGCTCTCTAGGTCCTACATTTTAGGGAATTCTTCCCCTAAAATTATCTGCTGTTCAATTGCTCTTTCCTCTTTAAAGATGCTCCTTACTATTTCATTCATGAACAAAACCTTTGGTCATCTGTCCTGCAATCATCTGACGTAGCTCGGTGCCAAATTTTCCTTGACGTGGCTCATATGAAACCCCATGGACAGTTTGTGTAATCTTATTGAACAACAATAGAGTGATTACAACACAGAAGGAAGATATTTGATCTGTGCCATTTGTTAAAGCAACACTGTTGGTGTCAATCCCCTGCCTTTTCTTTGTAGTTTTGTTAATCATTTCTTTTCAGAAAATGATCCAATTATATTTGGAAGCCAGTCTTGACATCACCTCCACTGCAATCTCAGGCAGCTGCCTAGTGAGAATCCATCCACCTCTGCATTAAAAGGATTTTACAACTACCCCTCCACTGCCTCTGAGACAGAGAGTTCCAAAATTGCATAACACCCTAAGAGAAAAAAAAATCCTCATCTTTGTCCTAAAAGGGCAACGCCATTTTATAAAACAGTGTGCCCTGGTCTGGACTCACCTTCAAGAGAAAGAAAGTGATTTCTGTGTCTGCTTTGTCAAAACTATTCAGCATCTTATACACTGAATCAATTCACTCCTCACTGTTCTAAACTGCAATGGAAACAAGCCCAGACCATCTCATCTAAAATAATCATAAGACAACCTGCTCACCTGAGGGGCTGGGGCTGGGAGGAGGCCATGGTGGCTCAGTGGTTAGTACTGCTGCCTCTCAGCGCCAGGGACCCTGGCTCAATTCCAGCATTGGGCGAGTGTCGGTGTGGAGTTTGCACATTTTCCCTGTCTCTGCATGGGTTTCCCCTGGGTGCTCTGGTTTCCTCCCACAGCCCAAAGATGTGCAGCTCAGGTAGATTAGCCATTCTTAAATTGCTCTGTAGCGTCCAGGGGATGTGTAGGTTAGGTGGATTAGCCATGGGAAATGCAGGGTTACAGAGAAAGGGTGGGGTGTGAGTCTGGGTGGGACGCTCTTCAGAGCGTCAGTGTGAATTTGTTGACCTGTTTCCACACTGCAGGGATTCTATGATCCAGGTATCATTCTAATGAATTACCTCCATTGTATTTACTTTCTTCCTTAAATAAGAAGACCAAAATTGTACTCAGCATTTGTGATATGGCCTCAGCAATGACTAAAGCATAACATCCTTATCTTAAGGCTCAATTCGTTTTATAAGAAGGAATTCACCTTCTTAATTATATGCCTGTATACTAACATTTTGTGACTCATGAACTAAAACTCTTAGATCCCTCTGCAGTCAGAATTTCACAATTATTCTCTGTTTAATGAATGCTGTGTTTTTTATTCAACAATGATTAACCTACCAAAGATGTAATCAATTGTCAAAGGTATGATTGCTAATCGATCATTCTCTTCTCCAACCAATGTGTAGGACTTGCCAGAGTTGGTTTCACCAAATACAACAACACAGGCATTCATTCCTTCCATGAACACGCTGAGCAGGGGCTGCACGGTCCTGGTGAAAATGGCCTGAGTGGAAGCATTCTGGTCAAAGATCTCCTGAAATCTGAACAACAAGACACAGTAAAGTTCTGGACATCCAGAATGCCAT
This sequence comes from Chiloscyllium plagiosum, assembly GCF_037043375.1. NCBI lineage: Eukaryota > Metazoa > Chordata > Chondrichthyes > Orectolobiformes > Hemiscylliidae > Chiloscyllium > Chiloscyllium plagiosum. Next base: position 15,261,584 of record NW_028270158.1, on the reverse strand, counting down.
TTCTTGCAGGAGGTGTGGGGGCCACGGGCTTCACAATGGAACATGAGGTTGGTAGGAAAGGAGAAGAGTCATGCTGCTGTTCCTTTAACAAGGCTATGTTGATCTTTCTTTTCCAAAAAGATCGTATAAGACACAAACTCTGAAAAGCATACTTTGAACGGGTTTTAGGGCCAGTTTGATTATAGCTAACAGACACTGCCTCCAGAAAAAGGCTTTCAAGTTTAAAAAAATCTTGTAAAATGAAAGGGGAGTGGTCAGTTCTCCCAGCTCAGTTTTTCTCTGGTTTGATTTGATTTTGGTAGTCTGGCTGTCAACAGAAAGCCGTCAGATAGGTTTAAGGCTAATCCAAGAAACAGCGACATGGAAGAGAGTGTTCCAGGCTGGTACTCTCTCTCTCTGATATCTCTCCTGTCAGATGCTGAGTTTGATTTTATCTTTTGTGCCAATGGGGTGTTTAGGATTTGGAACAGCATCACTAAGTTGATAGTCTGTTGGGTTTACTGATAGATTACGTTAAGCTGTTCTCTTTTGATTGTGTTTCATTCAGTAATCTTGTAAATAAATTCTGTTTTGTTTAAATCTAAGTGTTTTGACAAGCTGCATCCCTCCTGGAATATCCACTTTACACCTGATTAAAACAACTAGCAAAGTTAGGGTCTGGGCTACCTTCTTGAAATATTGTGAGGGGGTCCATTGGGGGAGGCAATAAATTGGGACTAAAGGTCACTGCAGATGAATTGATTGGGAGCTGTAGTTCACAGACCCTTTGGCTATAATGCATTTGATGAATTGTGGACATTGTTCGAATAACGTGAACTTTCTACTGAATGGGTGGACCAGTTTTCTATAGCAATCTTCTCCAGCGTGATATTTTGTAGCAGTTCACGAGAGCGCAAGGCAGCAAAAGAATGCCATTGTGGCATGACAGCAGAACAGCCCATATTTAGCTTTTACTGTCAGTGTTCAAACTGCTTTAATAATGCATTCATTGCGAAAATGTAAATCAGAATCAAAATAGTTGGGAAATAGAGCAGTCAGACACACAGTAAGAGACCAAATAAACATCAGGGAATTTTACCTGAATTTCCACACATGTCATTTACTGTATCCATTGCTCCCAATGCGGTCTCCTCTACACTGGAGAGACTGAACACCTACTTGCAAAGCTCTTCAGAGAACACCTCTGGGACACCCGCACCAACCAACCCCGCCATGGTCGGACACTTCAACTCCCCCTCCCACTCCACCAAAGACATGCAGGTCCTGGGCCTCCTCCATTGCCACTCCCTTACCACCTGATGCCTGGAGGAAGAACGTCTCATCTTCCGCCTCAGGACCCTCCAACCATACAGCATCAATGTGGATTTCACCAGTTTCCTCATTTACCCTCCCCCCACCTTACCCCAGTTCCAACCTTCCAACTTGGCACCGCCCTCATTATCTGTCCTACCTGTCCATCTTCCTTCCCACCTACCCGCTCCATCCTCCTCTCTGACCTATCACCATTACCCCCACCTCCGTCTACCTATCACACTCTCAGCTACCTTACCCCCAAACTCCACCCTTTCCCATTTCTCTCTCCATCTCCTCAGCTCACATCTTCATCCCTGATGAAGGGCTTTTGCCTGAAACGTCGATTCTCCTGCACCTCGGATGCTGCCTGACCTGCTGTGCTTTTTCAGCACCCCACTCTCGACTCTAATCTCCAGCATCTTCAGGCCTCACTTTTGCCTAGTTGATATTTTTGTCTGTTAACTGTAACCCCTTATGAACATAAGTGGATGTTAAATCGCATGCACACATATGGTCTCAATCAAGTGTTACGTCAGCAGACTTGGATGGCATGGTGGCTCAGTGGGTAGCACTACTGCCTCATAGTGGCAGGGACTCAGGTTCAATTACACCCTTTGGAGACTGTCTGTGTGACATTTCCATATTCACTCTGTGTCTGCATGGTTTTCCTCCTGGTGTTAAGGCTATAGGAGGAAACCGGAGCACCCAAAGGAAACCCACACAGATGATGGGAGGAAGTGCAAACACCGCACAGATGGTGACCAGAGGTTGGAATCAAACCCAGTCCCCTGGCACTATGAGGCAGTAGCGTGTGCCACCCATGGTAAAAACAATGACTGCAGATGCTGGAAACCAAATTCTGGATTAGTGGTGCTGGAAGAGCACAGCAGTTCAGGCAGCATCCGAGGAGCAGTAACCCATAATGACTGTCTCCTTGCTGAGAATCAGCATCCCTGATAAATACAACCTGGTATATTATCAATGTTACAACTTACTGTAGGAAATAGCACACTACATCTGGTAGCTTTAATAACTAATTTTAAAAACTTTGCATAGCAGTAAATCACACATATTTCCACCAGGAATTAAAATTAGCTGTGGGTACTATCATTAATGCTGTTAGGTGGTATTCTAATGAGAGAGGTACTGTTAAGTTATCTTTGTCAGTTAATGTCGCTTATTATGCCACCAATTGACATAATATAATATTTTGCCTACAAACTACTGAAACTAAGTTAAGCGGAAAAGAAATGCTGTTGTTTCTTTGTCAGTACTTGAAATTTCTAATCTCCAAAATAAAACTTTTTTTAAAGTTGCATATGGTCACAACTGATTGTAAGGTTATTTGTTTTCGAGTGAAACATTACATTTAAGCTTGCCTATTCCCAAAGTTTGCCCATGAGCAAAATGGATTAAATGATAATGGATTAAATGGATTAATGATAAAAAGGACAGGAAATACAACACTGGAAGTAATGGTGCTTCTTGAAAGAGAGAAGGGTTGGTTTTGATTATTTAAAAAGAACTGAGGGGCAACATACAGAGGGCAGTTTATGTGGAATGAACTTCCAGAGGACATAGTGGATGTGGGGACAGTTATAGCATTTAAAAGTCATTTGGACAGGTGCATGAATAGGAAGGGTTTGGAAGGATATGAGTTAAATGCAGGCAGGTCAGACATGTTTAGTTTGGGAAACCTGGTTGGCATGGACACGTTGGACCGAAGGGTCTGTTTCTGTGCTGTATGACTCCATGACTCTATTTGAAGAGTCATACAACACAGAAACAGACCCTTTGGTCCAACCAGTCCAAGCCAACCATAACCCCAAACTAATCCAGGTGCTCTGGTTTCCTCCCACAGTCCAAAGATGTGCAGGTTAGGTGAATTGGCCATTCTAAATTGCCCATAGTGTTAGGTGCATTAGTCAGGAGTGAATGTAGGGGAATGGGTCTGGGTGGGTTTCTCTTCGGAGGGTCGATGTGGACTTGTTGGGCCAAAGGGCCTGTTTCCACACTGTAGGGAATCTAATCTAATCTAAACTAGTCCACCCTTTCCTGCTCTTTGCCCATTTCCCTCTAAACCCTTTCTGTTCGTGTACTCATCCAAATGTCTTTTAAAGGTTGTAATTGTATCCACATCCACCTCTGGAAGTTCATTCCACACTCAAACCACTCTCTGTGCAAACAAATTGCCCCTCTTGTCTTTTTTAAATCTTTCTCCTCTCACCTTAAAAATATGCTCCGCTCCCCGACTTCAAATTCCTCACCCCGGGGAAAAGACATCTGTCATTATCCTTATCTGCATCCCTCATCATTTTATCAGATCACTCTTTAACCTCCTATGCTCCAGTGAAAAAAGTCCCGACCTATCCAGCTTCTCGTTATAACTCAAACCTTCCATTCCTGGCAACATCCTTGTTCTGAACCCTTTCCTTCCTATAGCAGGGTGACCAGAACTGTAAATGTTGAGCCATGCTCCTAATTAATGCCGTATGTCAGCATTCTGCAATGTGCCAAATCCTACAGACAAATATTACATTTGTCCTTTGAATTATCCTTTGAGGCTTTTAATTATTTAAACTTTTCCTTTCAAAGACCTTACCGTGCCTCAATGGCCAAAACTTAATATTTTTTCTTTTGCTTTGAGTTGTAGAGATGCTTCAGGGTGCTTAGGAGACTTCAGGTCTGAGCGAGGAAGGAGATTGCTGAGGCTTTCCTGCCAAGTCACGTGGTGTGCCCAGGAATGTGCCCTTTCCTTGGCTTCAAGAGCTTACCTGCAGGAGGCTCCTCCACCTGAGGCTGTGTAGATGGTCTTCCCATCCTCTGAGATCTGTAGCCTGAGGCCCTGCTCTGGTCTCCGAGAGGGGCGTATTCGCGCCACTACATCGATGTTCATTCTCACAGCCAATGAGCATTTGAAGATTGGTGTCTGTGATGTTCTCGAACAGGTAACTGTGGAAATCAATGGTAGGAACACATGACTCCATCCATTGAGCATATCATCAACAACACAGAATGAGTATGTCTTCTCTGAAGTTGTTCTGCCATTCAATTAGAGTTTGGCTGATCCAAGCTCAGAATGTGTTTTCGGTGCAAAGCTACGGAGTGGTCCATGTTTTGGGTCCCAATGTGTAACTGGCCCATGCCTGTTTGCGTGGAGATAGGCAGCACATAGGCATGTATGTGGCTACCCTGCACTGAAAGATATTTTGCATCTGATTTCGCCGTAGAGATCCCAAACGTGGTTGTGAATGGGGAGATAAAAGGGAGGAACTTTAAAAAAATCAATTGTGATTGCCAGACAAAGGGAGATTTTTAGAAAGAAAAGCTCATAAGTGCCCAGGGTCTGGTAACTACGTCCAGGGATCACAGGTGAGGGGTTCAGGGGTGGCACTGTCACTGTCAATTTACATGTTATGAGTGCCCATCTAATGCCCTGGAGGTTGCCCTCCAAGCTCTCAGAGCTGGGCGAGGTGTTAATCAGAGACCTTTCAGTCTGAAGAGGCTACAGCAAGGGGTAGGTAAGGGAGAACATGCTTCAAAGATGGGTGGGCCTTCTCCCCCGCGCACCCCCCCCATACCCCCCAACACTTTAAAACTTACATGAGAGAGTCCATCTTTACTGTGTGTGTGTGTGAGTGTGAGTGTGAGTGTGTGTGTGTGTGTGAGAGAGAGAGAGAGAGAGAGAGAGAGAGAGAGAGAGAGAGAGAGAGAGAGAGAGAGAGAGAGAGAGAGAGAGAGAGAGAGAGAGAGAGAGAGAGAGAGAGAGAGAGAGAGAAAGAAAGAGAGAAAGAGAGATGCCTTCAGGTAGTCAGGGGAATCCTCTGGGCCAGGAAGCCATTGCCAAGAAGCTGCACCACGCCCCCCCACCCCCAACCCACTACAGAATGTCGCTGGAGAACAAGTGGCAAATTGCAGCTGGCCTCATTCAATTATTTTCAATAAGTTCTTAAGGAGCCAGTCCACAATGGTAAGGTAGCCCTGCCTTAGAGGACAGTGACACCATCTGCACAATACATCTCCTAGACTTGAGATCTCCAGCTTCTCAATGCACCACAGGACCATAAGATATGGGAGAAGAGTTAGGCCATTCTGCCCCTGAAGTTTGTTCTGCCATTCTATTATGGTTAATAGATTTCTCAACCCCATTCTCCTGCCTTCTCCCCATAACCCTTGGTCCCCTTCTGAATCAAGAACCTACCTAACTTTTTCTTAAATGCACTCAATGACTTGATCTCCCCAGCCCTCTGCGGCAATGATTTCCACAGATACACTACCCACTGGCTGAAGAAATTCCTCCTCCTTTCAATTCTAAAGGGTCGTCCCTTTACTCTGAGGCTGTGCACTCATGGTAAAAACAATGACTGCAGATGCTGGAAACCAGATTCTGGATTAGAGTGGTGCTGGAAGAGCACAGCAGTTCAGGCAGCATCCGAGGAGCAGCAAAATCGACGTTTCGGGCAAAAGCCCTTCATCAGGAATAAAGGCAGAGAGCCTGAAGCGTGGAGAGATAAGCTAGAGGAGGGTGGGGGTGGGGAGAAAGTAGCATAGAGTACAATATGTGAGTGGGGGAGGGGATGAAGGTGATAGGTCAAGGAGGAGGGTGGAGTGGATAGGTGGAAAAGAAAATAGGCTGGTAGGACAAGTCATGGGGACAGTGCTGAGCTGGAAGTTTGGAGCTGGGGTGAGGTGGGGGAAAGGGAAATGAGGAAACTGTTGAAGTCCACATTGATGCCCTGAGGTTGAAGTGTACCGAGGCGGAAGATGAGGCCTTCTTCCTCCAGGCATCTGGTGGTGAGGGAGCGGCGGTGAAGGAGGCCCAGGACCTCCATGTCCTCGGCAGAGTAGGAGGGGGAGTTGAAATGTTGGCCCACAGGGCGGTGTGGTTGATTGGTTCGGGTGTCCCGGAGATGTTCCCTAAATCGGGCTGCTAGGAGGTGTCCAGTCTCCCCAATGTAGAGGAGACCGCATCGGGATCAATGGATACAATAGCACCACTAATCCAGAATCTGGTTTCCAGCATCTGCAGTCATTGTTTTTAACTAGTTGATTTTAACCCTACTGCAAATCCTCTTGCAAGGATGCCTGCCTTGAAGAAGTTTTCCTCCTCTCTCTACAAGAATCTCCGGGAGTCCCTTTCCCACTGCAACTCCCAGGTCATTTCCTCTGCTCTGAGGCTCTTCAACCATGTCCTGAAACAAACTTGCTACCACAGCCATATTTGCTTCCTCAGTGCTGCCTCCGTAACCAACTCATCCCACACGGACTCCGGACCACCTTTAAACCAGCAGAGTTCGGACCCGAACAGGACAAACAGTACAGACTACAGATTCAAAAACACCAGCAACAGTTCTCCTTCAAGATCCTCCGCTCCACGCTCGCAGCAATGCGCTGGCACCTAACCTCTCTACAGTCAGCCCAGCCTCAGCTGAGGGCCACACTCTCTCAGAATTGCAAAGGACCCACTCTGTACTACATCCTCAGGAGAATTCATACTCTCAACAAACAGTATTTCAACTCCATCTCAAACATCAAAAACTGTAAGTACAACAAACTTTTATCTTCCCACCTCCATAACCAGCGCTCCTCAAACATTCCAGAAGTTTCCCCCGGCCTCTGGAACTGCTCATATGCCATTAGCCATGCGGCTGGTGCAGCTGCCACCCCCACGCTGATTGATGATGTCACTTCCGCCCCATCACGGCCACTCCCACAGCCACTTCCGCCCCTCACAATTCCTCATGCATCACACATGACATCACTTCCGCCCCTCACATCATTGCTGATGTCACACGCTCAGTGACTTCCACCACCCCGACTGCCGTGTCTGCCACCACTTCTGCCCCCACCAACGTCACTCACCTGCATTCTGCTGACACGCCCCCCACAGATCCCACTGTCACCATGCCTGGCCTCCAGAACCCTGAGGGGAGCACTACCCCTGCACATGACTCCACCCCCATTCCCCATCACACCCACTCCAGTTACTGTCTCCGCCCCCACTCCCAGCGACACACCCACACTAGATCCCAGCTCCCAGCCCTGCCGAGTTTTCACCATCCCTCCAGACCTTCCCCTCACTGAGGACGAACGATCAGTCCTCAGCAAAGGACTCACCTTCATCCCCCTCCGTCCACGCATCAATGAATTTAATACACGCCCTGACATCAAACACTTTTTCCACCGCCTCCGCCTCTGAACTTACTTTCACAATCAGGACTCCTGCCCACCTTCCGAGGACCCCTTCGCCCACCTCCAACACACTGCATCCACCTGGACACCCCGCGCTGGCCTATTACCTGCCCTCGACCTCTTCATTTCCAACTGCCGCCGGGACATTAACTGCCTCAACCTGTCGACCCCCCCTCCCCCACTCCAACCTCTTACCCTCACAACGCACAGCCCTCCAATCCCTCTGCTCCAATCCCGACTTCACCATCAAGCCAGCAGATAAAGGGGGCGCAGTGGTACTCTGGCGCACTGACCTCTACCCCGCTGAAGCTAAACGCCAACTCGAGGACACCTCTTCCTACCGCCCCCTCGACCATGACCCCACCCCCCATCACCAAACCATCATCTCCCAGATCATACAGAACCTCATCACCTCAGGAAATCTCTCACCCACAGCTTCCAACCTCATAATCCGGGAACCCCGCACTGCCCGGTTCTACCTCCTTCCCAAGATCCACAAGCCTGACCACCCTGGCCGACCCATTGTCTCAGCATGCTCCTGCCCCACTGAACTCACCTCTACCTACCTCGACACTGTCCTATTCTCCCCTAGTCCAGGAACTCCCCACATACGTACGAGACACCACCCACGCCCTCCACCTCCTCCAAGACTTCCGTTTCCCCAGCCCCCAACGCCTCATCTTCACCATGGATATCCAATCCCTCTACACCTCCATCCGCCATGACTAGGGCCTCCAAGCCCTCCATTTTTTCCTCTCCAGACGTCCCCAACAGTACCCTTCCACCAACACTCTCATTTGTTTGGCCACACTGGTCCTCACCCTTAACAATTTCTCCTTTGACTCCTCCCACTTCCTCCATGGGCACACATATGGGCCCCAGCTATGCCTGTCTCTTTGTTAGCTACGTAGAACAGTTGATCTTCCGTAATTACACCGGCGCCACTCCCCACCTCTTCCTCCGCTACATTGATGACTGCATTGGCACCACCTCGTGCTCCCGCGAGGAGGTTGAGCAATTCATCAACTTCACCAGCACATTCCACCCTGACCTTAAATTTACCTGGACCATCTCTGACACCTCCCTCCCCTCCCTGGACCTCTCCATCTCCATTAATGACGACCGACTTGACACTGACATTTTTTACAAGCCCACCGACTCCCACAGCTACCTGGATTACACCTCTTCCCACCCTACCTCTTGCAAAAATGCCATCCCGTATTCCCAATTCCTCCGCCTCCGCCGGATCTGTCCCAGGAGGACCAATTCCACCACAGAACACACCAGATGGCCTCCTAGTCTAGAGACCGCAATTTCCCTTCCCACATGGTTAAAGATGCCCTCCAACGCATCTCGTCCACATCCCGCACCTCTACCCTCAGAGATCACCCCTCCAACCATAACAAGGACAGAACGCCCCTGGTGCTCACCTTCCACCCTACCAACGTTCGCATAAACCAAATCATCCGCCGACATTTCCGCCACCTCCAAAAATACCCCACCACCAGGGATATATTTCCCTCCCCACCCCTTTCCGCCTTCCGCAAAGACCATTCCCTCCGTGACTACCTGGTCAGGTCCACGCGCCCCCCACAACCCACCCTCCCATCCTGACACCTTCCCCTGCCACCGCAGGAATTTCAAAACCTGCATCCACACCTCCTCCCTCACCTCTATCCAAGGCCCTAAAGGAGCTTTCCACATCCATCAAAGTTTTACCTGCATATCCACCAATATCATTTATTGTATCCGTTGTTCCCGATGCGGTCTCCTCTACATTGGGGAGACTGGACGCCTCCTAGCAGAGCACTTTAGGGAACATCTCCGGGACACCCGCACCAATCAACCACACCGCCCTGTGGCCCAACATTTCAACTCCCCCTCCCACTCTGCCGAGGACATGGAGGTCATGGGCCTCCTTCACCGCCACTTCCTCACCACCAGACGCCTGGAGGAAGAATGCCTCATCTTCCGCCTCGGAACACTTCAACCCCAGGGCATCAATGTGGACTTCAACAGTTTCCTCATTTCCCTTTCCCCCACCTCACCCTCGTTCCAAACTTCCAGCTCAGCACTGTCCCCATGACTTGTCCTACCAGCCTATCTTCTTTTCCACCTTTCCACTCCACCCTCCTCCCTGACCTATCACCTTCATCCCCTCCCCCACTCACCTATTGTACTCTATGCTACTTTCTCCCCATCCCAACCCTCCTCTAGTCTATCTCTCCACTCTTCAGGCTCTCTGCCTTGCTCCTCAGATGCTGCCTGAACTGCTGTGCTCTTCCAGCACCACTAATCCAGAAGCTGTGCACTCATGTCCTACTCTCTCCTAATAGTGGAAACATCCTCTCCATGTCCACTATATCCAAGCCTCTTACTATTCTATAAGTTTCAATCAGATCCCCCTACCCTGGCTCATCCTTCTGAACTCCATTGAGTATAGACCCAGAGTCCTCAACCGCTCCACAAATGACAAGCCCTTCATCTCATTCTTGTGAGCCTCCTCTGGACGCCCCCGCCCCCGCCCCCCCCCCCCCCCCTCTCCAACACCAGCACATCCTTCCTTAGATACGCGGCCCAAAACTGCTCACAATATTCCAATTGCGGTTTGATCAGAGCCAACCTCTCACCGTTGGCCCTGCAGAACTTCCTACAGTATGCAGTACCATCCCCAGTCCCCTTCAACACACCCCCACCCTCATTCCAAAGGAGCCATCTCTCACCATCTCCACATCAGCCCCAGATGTGGATGGCACTCCAGCCAAACCCTGCAGTGCAACACCAGCACTGACATTCTGTCCCAGGATAATCTAACAAAAGGGGGAGCAGAGCGGAGCTGCTTACGGCAAGAACGGTTGTAGCTTTCAAGGACTTCACATCACTCTAAGCAAACTGCACATCCAAATTCTGTCCTCACAGTGTCAGGGCAGCACAGTGGCTAGCACTGCTGCCTCGCAGCACCAGGGACCTGGGTTCAATTCCAGCCTCAGGCGACTGTCTGGGTGGAGTTTGCACATTCTCCCCGTGTCTGCGTGGGTTTCATCTGGGTGCTCTGGTTTCCTCTCACACTCCAAAGATGTGCAGGTGAGGTGAATTGGCCATGCTAAATTGCCCGTCGTGTTAGGTGCATGAGTCGGGGAATTGGTCTGGGTGGGTTACTCTTCAGAGGGTCGGTGTGAACTTATTGGGCTGAAGGGCCTGTTTCCACACTGTAGGGAATCTAATCTCAGAATTCGATAAACCTATCATTTCATGTTGATATTTACAAAACATTGATTTTTTTCCCCTCTTTTCTATCACTCTGTTTTGCCCATTTGCTCAGTTTTCGACGGGGCATGTCCCAGTGAGGGAAAAGTATATGACCATGCTGTTCTCCAGCTACGAGCAGATCCAAGAGGAGTAAAGCAGTCATAGAACCCCTACAGTGTAGAAGCAGTCCATTTGGCCCATTGAGTCAGCACCGACCCTTCAAAGAGCATCTCACCCAGATCCACTGTCCTCTCATCCTTGTAATCCTGCATTTCCCGTGGCTAATTCACATAGCCTGCATATCCCTAACACTTTATGGACAATTTAGCATGGCCAATCCACCCTAACCTGCATACCTTTGTGACTGTGGGAGGAAACCTGCACAGACATAAGGGACAACAGCAAACTCCACACAGAAAGTGTGGGATTGAATCCAGGTCCCCACACTGTGAGGCATCAGTGCTAACCACTGAGCCACCGTACTGCTCAATATGGAGACTGAGGCTGTTTGTCATTGAGCAGAGCAGCAGGTCAGTCCAGCTGACCAGTCGACTGCAGAATCATCTCTATCTCTCTCTCTGAACTACCCTCGCTAACACACTGAGAGAGACGTAGAACCCCACAGCCTGAACATTGTTCCTCCTGTAACTCCCACACACCGCTGGATTCAGCCTTAAAGTGACAGCACTTGGACTAGTGAAAATCTATTCACTTTTCTATACACCCCTCTTTAGAAAATCCTGTTTTAACCCAGCCATACAGATTGGATGATTACTTGTTGGCAGTAGAAATTAATTATTTTACATTTAATCTGTACGTATCATGCCAGATGCCATTTACATTGACATCAAAATGCATTGGACTGTTTCCTCAGCAGAAAGTCAGAAGTGGGTAAGTTAATGGACCAGGGGAACTGAAATTTCCATTAGAATTTTCAGCAACAGAAGGGGACGGATGCGATACAAGGAAGCTTCTCCATGACAGATACAAACAGCAGCCACTGCTTTTTAACTATAAAAGTTACACCTGTGTTCCACAAGACAACTTTGGGATCAGAACCCAAAGGTCTTTGGACGTGTCTCAAAGAGCACAAGTTCCCAACCACAATGGGGATCTACATGAAGATTACCCGCCCGAACAATCACGCCTAATGCCAACTCCCAGACAGTCAGAGCTTGCTGTATTATACCGTCAATGCATTCCAATGTTCCAGACATGTCCTAACTCTGGAGATTTCCTACCTTGTTCAATGGTCAGGTATGATGGAACACTGTGTTAAACTCCTGGAATTTATCACAGATGTATTCAAGCTCTGGGGCTGTGAACGCCCGGTGGCCTGTCAGGATTTGTATTTTTTTACCCCCACCCCTCGACTCCCAGAGTCACTGCAATGTATTCCACTGTTACCCTGGTAACACTAGTGTAAACTAATCCCGCCTCCTAGCTATTATCCAGGGAGCAGACAGACGGAGTGGTTGCTGTGAGCTGTTGAATGAGCTGGTAGATCCTGTAACAGTCAAACTGAATTGTTCATGCAGCACTTTCATTTGCACATTTTTAGGGATCTCCTTCTGCTCTCTGGGGCCTCTGTTAGAGTTAATGCACACATTCCTAAATGCCAAGGACGAGTGTAATGGAAGGAAAGGGCTACTTTTTGCAGGGGGAGGGGTTTACTCTTACTTTACCTTCTTTGCACCTACATTCTCAGACTTAACTCTAGCCATTACACTCGGGAAGGTGCTGCTTAGTGACTGGACTCCGAATACAGAGGCTCAGGCCCATACCCTCGGGAAATGAGTTCAAATCCTGCCATTCAAGGAACATGACCTGGAATTAAAAACCAGTTCAACTGTGACCATGAATGGATTGTCACAAGATAAAATCCATCTGGTTTATGAATCACTTTTGGGGAAAACAAACCCATCATCCTTACCTGGTCTGATCTATGTGGGACTCCAGACTCACAACAATGCGATTAACTGCCCTCTGAAATGGCCCTTGCAAGCCACACAGTTCAGGGCAATTAGGGATTGGCAACTAATACTGGCCTGGCGTTCACGGACTCCCAGCCCAACTGCTTGTTCTGTGGCGCTGTGGAGTCCGTGGACCATGTATATATTGGGTGTGGGCGTTTGCGCTCCCTTTTTGATTTTCTTAAAAACCTCCTCCTCTGCTTTTAGTTGCACTTCAGTCCCACGCTCCTGATCTTTGGGCACCCGGTACGGAGGAGGGAGGGCAGGTCTGAAGACCTCCTCGTGGGTCTGCTCCTGGGCCTGGCCAAACTGGCCATCAACTGGTCCAGGCAGCGGGCCGTGGAGGGGTTCGTTAGGGCCGACTGCCTGCCCCTCTTCCGCGGTTACGTTAGAGCCCGGGTGTCCTTGGAGAAGGAGCACGCGGTGTCGACCAACACCCTGGAGTTGTTCAGGGAGAGGTGGGCGCCGCAGGGAGTGGAGTGCATCATTTCTCCCTCCAACTCTATTTTGATTTAGTCCCTACCCTCCCCCTCACTGTTTTGATCACACAGCACTGCCCTCTGATGTGAAGGGCAATGTTTGTCACTGGCCACCCGGGTGTTTTCCTATCTTCCTGGTGGTGGAAGTTGAATAAAGATTCGTGCACTTTGTGTCTTTCACTGTGTCTCACACCTGCACACACACACCATGGGTGCTGGGGAAAAAATAAAGAAAGGAAAAAAAAAACAGTGGCAGCAGTTCATACTTAGCTTTTTCTGCAGATTACCCCGATATAAAAAAAATAAAAAATAAAAATACTGGCCTGGCCAATGAAGCCCACATCCTATGAAAGAATAAAGAACAAGTGAAGTGGACATCCTTTCCATCTCATCTCCTGTTAGGTTTGATCTATTCAAGTACTGTAGTGTCTTATGAACCTAATACCCGCTAATTCAGTTATGTATATAGACTGGAGCTTAGGGCTGTTTTCCCTGGATTTGATAGAGGAATCCTGATGAAGGGCTTTTGCCCGAAACGTCGATTATCCTGCTCCTCGGATGCTGCCTGACCTTCTGTGCTTTTCCAACACCACTCTAATCTAGTCTCTGATTTCCAGCATCTGCAGCCCTTGTTTTTATCTAGTGAACAGCCCGATACAGCACGCAGAGAACATGTGAGGAAGGATAGGCACCTGATAGGGGAAAGGTGCAGTCAGTGTAGTAGGTTGAAGTGTGTATATTTTCATGCGAAAAGTATCAGGAATAAGGGTGATGAACTCAGAGAATGGATCAGTACTTGGAACTATGATGTTGTGGCCATAATGTAGACTTGGATATCACAGAGGCAGGAATGTTCCAGGGTTTAGATGTTTCAAAAGGAATAGGGAGAGAGGTAAAAGAGGTGGAGAAGTGGCATTATTAATCAGAGATAGTATCACAGCTGCAGAAAGGAAGGTCATTGAGGTGAATCGGTATGTGGAAGTCAGAAACAGGAAAGGAGCAGTCACTTTATTGGGAGTTTTCTACAGGCCCCCCAATAGCAACAGAGACACGGAGGAGCAGATTGGGAGGCAGATTTTGGAAAGGTGCTGAAGTAACAGGGTTGTTGTCATGGGTGACTTTAACTTCCCTAATATTGATCAAAACCTCCTTAGTTCAAATAGTTTGGATGGAGCAGTTCTGTCAGGTGTGTCCAGGAAGGGTTCCTGACTCAATATGTAAATAAGCCAACTAGAGGGAAGGCCATATTGGATTTGGTGCTTGGCAATGATCCAAGCCAGATCTCAGATCTCTCAGTGGGAGAGCATTTTGGTAATAGTGGTCACAACTCCCTGACCTTTACTATAGTCATGGAGAGGGATAGGAGCAGATGCTATGGGAAAGTATTTAACTGGGGAGGGGGAATTATAATGCTATTATGCAGGAATTGGGGTGCCTAAGTTAGAAGCAGACATTCTCAGGAAAATGCACAACAGAAATATGGAGACTGTTTAGGAAGCACTTGCTGATAGTGCTGGACAGGTTTGTCCCACTGAGGCAAGGGAGGGACGGTAGGGTGAAGGAACTTTGGGTGACAAGGGATGTGGAATATCTAGTCAGAGGAAGAAGGAAGCTTACTTAAGGTTGAGGAGACAAGGATCAGACAGGACTTTACAGAGTTACAAGGTAGCCAGAAAGGAACTGAAGAATGGACTGAGGAGAGCTAGAAGCTTTCATGGGTAGGATTAAGGAAACCCCTAAGGCATTCTACAGCTATATAAGGATCAAGAGGGTGGCCAGAGTGAGGGTAGGGCTGATCAGGGATAATGGAGGGAACTTGCGTCTGGAGTTGGAGTAATGAATACTTTACTTCAGTGTTCACTACTGAGAGGATCCTTGACATTTCTGAGGACAGTGTGAAACAGACTGATATGATTGAACAGGTTGATGTTAAGAAGGAAGATGTGATGTAAAGTTTGAAAATCATAAGGTTAGATAAATCCCCTGGGCCAGACAGGATATACCCTAGGTTACTACAGGGAGTGAGGGAAGAGTTTGCTGCACATTTGGTGATGATCTTTGCATCCTCACTCTCCACTGGAGTTGTGCCAGATGATTGGAGGGTGGCAAATGTTATTCCCTTGTTCAAGAAAGGGAATAAGGATAATCCAGGGAATTTTGACAGTCAATCTCACATCTGTGCTAGGTAAAGTATTGGAGAGGATTCTGAGAGATATGATTTGTCATTACTTGGAAAATCATAGTTTGATTAGAGATAGTCAGCATGGCTTTATGTGGGATAGGTCATGCCTCACAAACCTTATCGAATTCTTTGAGGATGTGACAAAACACATTGATGATGCTAGAGCAGTGGATGTGGTATACATGGATTTTAGCAGGATGTTTGATAAGGTTCCCCATGGTAGGCCATTCAAAAAGTAAGGATTCATGGGATACAGGGAAATTTGCCTGCCTGGATACAGGATTGTCTGGCCCATAGAAGACAGAGAGTAGTGGTAGATAGCATATGTATTCAGCCTGGAGCTTGGTGACCAGTGGTGTTCCGCAGGGATCCGTTCTGCGACCTCTGCACTTAGTGATTTTTATAATAGACTTGAATGAGGAAGTGGAAGGATGGGTTAGTACTTTTGCCAATGACATGAAGGTTGGTAGAGTTGTGGATAGTGTGGAGAGCTGTTGTAGGTTGCAACGGGATATTGACAGGATGTAGAACTTGGCTGATGAGTGGCAGATGGAGTTCAACCAGGAAAAATATGAAGAGATTCACTTTGGAAAGATGAATTTGAATGCAGAATACAGGGTTAAAGGCAGGATTCTTGGCATCGTGGAGGAATAGAGGGATCATAGGGTCCATATCCATAAATCCCTCAAAGTTGCCACCCAGGTTGACAGGGTTGTCAAGAAGGTGAATGGCGTGTTAGTTTTCATTAGCAGAGGGATTGAGTTTAAGAGCCATAAGGTTATGCTGCAACTCTATAGAGCCCTGATTAGACCACACTTGGAATATTGTGATCAGTTCTGATCACCTCATTATGGGAAGGATGTGGAAACTTAAGAGATGGTGCAGAAGAGATTTACCAGGATGCTGACTGGACGAGAGGGCATGTCTTATGAAGAAAGGGTGCTATGGCTTTTCTCATTGGAGTGAAGAAGGATGAGAGGTGACTTGATAGAGGTGTACAAGATGATGAGAGGTAAAAATAGAGTGGATAGAAAGAAACTTTTTCCGAAGGCAGAAATGGCTATCACGAGGGGGCATAATTTTAAGGTGATTGGAGGAAGGTTTAGGGGAGATGTCAGAGGTAGGTTCTTTACATAGAGAGTGGTAGGTGCATGGAATGCACTGCCAGCAGTGGTAGTAGAGTCAGATACATTAAGGACATGTAAGTGATTCTTGGATGGGCACATGGAAGATAGTACAATGAAGGTTATGTAGGTTAGTCTGATCTTAGAGTAGGATAAAAGGTTGGCACAAAATCAAGGGCTGAAGGCCCTGTACTGTGATGTGCTGTTCTATGTTCTAAATTAGAGGGCACAGTTTTAATATAATTGGCAAATGGAACAATGGCAACCTTAGGAAAACCCTTTTTATAGAGCATGCAGTTGGGATTTGGAATGCATTGTCTGATAGAGAAGTGGAGACAATTCAATGGAGGCATTTAAGAGGGGATTGTAACATTATCTGAAAAGGAAGTATATATGTGCAAGAGAAGGTGGGGAGTGATACTGAGAAGTTACTCGATAGAAAGTCAGCACAAATATGATGCTTCCTTCAGTACTGCACCCATTCCATAATCCTTTATTACAGTACTCAGATTAATGTGAAGCATTAATGCATGTCAGCCAGGTTCGGCTTCATCCACCCTGTTTGCTAAGGCAATCGTTGTGTGCAGAATAAATTACAGCAAGTTCTGAACTAAACATCATCCAAGCATTTCACTGCGACTTACCAATTTCTTATCAAATGTTACCATTTTAATAAGCGGCCTATGGTATTTAGGTATCCAATTTCTCGTAATAGGATGAATGGATGTACTTCACACATGCAATATGCCAACAATCAAGAGAAGTATTGTTATTACTAGAAGCTGATGTAACTGTTCCATTACTTGAAAAACAAGAATTTCTGACTCTTCATTTCATTCATAGGAACATAGAAAATAGGAGCAGGAGTAGGCCATTCGGCCCTTCGAGCCTGCTGTGCCATTCAATATGATTATGGCTGATCATCCAACTCAGTACACTGAACCCATTTAATCTCCATGCCCTTTGATGCCTTTGGCCCTATAGAACTATAAGGGAGACCAGATTGAGGAGGAATGTCTTCACCCAAAGGGTTGTGAATCTGTGGAATTCCCTGCCCAGTGAAGCAGTTAAGACTACCTTATTGAATGTTGCAAGGCAAAGATAGACAGACATTTGAACAGTACAGGAATTAAGGTGAGCAGGCGGGTAAGTGAAGCTGAGTTCACGAAAAGATCAGCCATGATCTTATTGAATGGCAGAGCAGGCTTAAGGGGCCAGACGGCCTACTCCTGCTTCTGTTTCTGATGTCCTTATGCTCCATATGTATCTCCTTCTTACAAGACTCAATGATTTGGCCAGGGATCTCAAGATGTTTCTGTGCTGCTATCACAATCAAATGGCAATATTCCTTAAGTCTTCTTTGCTGGTGTAACCATCCAGTGGTCTTTCATTTTCAGTTATTCTCCTCGCTAGAAGGAATCATGGAAAAGAAAAAGTAACCCACATCCTGTCACCCTTATGATATGCGTCTGTCATTGTCCGGATGCAACAGTCCACCGGGTACCTGACCTCTCAGCGTTACGAGCTTTGGGATATTGTTACAAATCCATTTCTCACAGTTTAACCTCCAGAACCTCCAGCTTGCCCATTAATGATTTCCTACAGCCAATCCCCATGAACAGTTGAAGCAGGATTGTGGGATCTCCTCAACATTTGAAGCTGAAAATTTGACATTGGCACAGATGAAGGGATTGAATCCATTTCCCACCTTAATGAGAATGTCTTTGGTTGAATGTTTTGCTCATGTTAAGAAAAGTGATCCAGGGAAGTTATTTGGGTAGAACTGAGAAATAAGAAAGGGATGATCACCTTATTGGGATTGTATTATAGATCCAAGGAACAGGAGAATCAACGTATCGGGCATAAGCCCTTCTTCAGGAATGAGGAAAGTGTGTCCAGCAGGCTAAGATAAAAGGTATGGAGGAGGGACTTGGGGGAGGGGCTTTGGAAATGTGATAGGTGGAGGGAGGTCAAGGTGAGGGTGATAGGCTGGAGTGGGGTGAGGGTGGAGAGGTCAGGACGATGATTGCAGGTTAGGAAGGCAGTGCTGAGTTCGAGGGATTCGACTGAGACAAGGTGGGGGGAGGGGAAATGAGGAAACTGGAGAAATCTGAGTTCATCCGTGGTGGTTGGAGGGCTCCCAAGCAGAAGATGAGGCACTCTTCCTCCAACCGTTGTGTTGCCATGGTCTGGCGATGGAGGAGTCCAAGGAACTGATCTCCAGCATCTGCAGCCCTCACTTTCTCCTCGAAAAACCTTGGATGTTGCCTGACCTGCTGCGCTTTTCCAACAACACATTTTCAGCTCTGATCTCCAGCATCTGCAGCCCTCACTTTCTTCTCGAAAAAACAACTCCAGCCCCACACCAGGCCCTAGCTCCCAGCCCTGTCGTGTTTTCACTATCCCTCCAGACCTCCCCCTCTCTGAGGATGAAAGATCAGTCCTCAGCAGAGGCCTCACCTTCATTCCCCTAAGTTCTCGGATTAACGAGTTCAACACGCGGCGAGACATCAAACAATTCTTCCGCCGCCTTCGCCTCCGTGCCTACTTCTTCAACCAGGATTCTCGCCCACCCTCTGACGACCCCTTCTCCCACCTCCAACACACCACATCCACCTGGACACCCCATGCTGGCCTCTTACCCGCCCTCGATCTCTTCATAGCCAACTGCCGCCGCGACATTAACCGCCTCAACTTCTCCACCCCTCTCACCCACTCCAACCTCTCACCCTCGGAACGTGCAGCCCTCTACTCCCTCCGTTCCAACCCCGACCTCACTATCAAACCAGCAGACAAGGGAGGCGTGGTAGTAGTTTGGCGCACCGACCTTTACACCGCTGAGGCCAAACGCCAGCTCGCAGATACCTCCTCCTACTGCCCCCTTGACCATGACCCCACCACCCACCACCAAACCATCATCTCCCAGACCATCCAGAACCTCATCACCTCAGGGGATCTCCCATCCACCGCCTCCAACCTCATAGTCCCACAACCCCGCACCGCCCGTTTCTACCTCCTGCCCAAAATCCACAAACCTGACTGTCCCGGCCGACCCATTGTCTCAGCCTGCTCCTGCCCCACCGAACTCATCTCTGCATACCTCGACACGGTCCTGTCCCCCTTAGTCCAAGAACTCCCCACCTACGTTCGGGACACCACCCACGCCCTCCACCTCCTCCATGATTTTCGCTTCCCCGGTCCCCAACGCCTTATCTTCACCATGGACATCCAATCCCTGTACACCTCCATCCCCCATCACGAAGGACTTAAAGCCTTCCGCTTCTTCCTTTCCCACCGTACCAACCAGTACCCTTCTACTGGCACCCTCCTTCGACTGACTGAACTGGTCCTCACCCTGAACAACTTCTCTTTCCAATCCTCCCACTTCCTCCAAACCAAAGGAGTAGTCATGGGCACCCGCATGGGCCCCAGCTATGCCTGCCTCTTCGTCGGATATGTGGAACAGTCCATCTTCCGCAGCTACACTGGCCCCACCCCCCACCTTTTCCTCCGCTACATCGATGACTGTATCGGCGCTGCCTCGTGTTCCCACGAGGAGGTTGAACAGTTCATCCACTTTACCAACACCTTCCACCCCGACCTCAAATTCACCTGGACCATCTCAGACTCCTCCCTCCCCTTCCTAGACCTTTCCATTTCTATCTCGGGTGACCGAATCGACACGGACATCTACTATAAACCGACCGACTCCCACAGCTACCTAGACTACACCTCCTCCCACCCTGCCCCCTGTAAAAATGCCATCCCATACTCCCAATTCCTTCGTCTCCGCCGCATCTGTTCCCAGGAGGACCAGTTCCAAAACCGTACAACCCAGATGGCCTCCTTCTACAAGGACCGCAATTTCCCGCCAGACGTAGTCGATGATGCCCTCCACCGCATCTCTCCCACTTCCCACTCCTCCGCCCTTGAGCCCCGCCCTTCCAACCGCCACCAGGACAGAACCCTACTGGTCCTCACCTACCACCCCACCAATCTCCATGTACAACGTATCATCCGCCGTCATTTCCGCCACCTTCAAACGGACCCCACCACCAGTGATATATTTCCCTCCCCTCCCCTATCAGCGTTCCGAAAAGACCACTTCCTCCGTGACTCCCTCGTCAGGTCCACACCCCCCACCAACCCAACCTCCACACCCGGCACCTTCCCCTGCAACCGCAAGAAATGCAAAACTTGCGCCCACACCTCCCCCCTTACTTCCCTTCCATATCCGCGACAAATTCACCTGCACCTCCACATACATCATCTATTGCATCCGCTGCACCCGATGTGGCCTCCTCTATATTGGGGAGACAGGCCGCCTACTTACGGAACGTTTCAGAGAACACCTCTGGGACACCCAGACCAACCAACCCAACCACCCCGTAGCCCAACACTTTAACTCCCCCTCCCACTCCACCAAGGACATGCAGGTCCTTGGACTCCTTCATCGCCAGACCATGGCAACATGACGGTTGGAGGAAGAGCGCCTCATCTTCTGCCTGGGAACCCTCCAAATCTGGATGAACTCAGATTTCTCCAGTTTCCTCATTTCCCCTCCCCCCACCTTGTCTCAGTCAAATCCCTCGAACTCAGCACTGCCTTCCTAACCTGCAATCATCTTCCTGACCTCTCCGCCCCCACCGCACTCCGGCCTATCACCCTCACCTTGACCTCCCTCCACCTATCGCATTTCCAAAGTCCCTCCCCCAAGTCCCTCCCTACCTTTTATCTTAGCCTGCTGGACACACTTTTCTCATTCCTGGAGAAGGGCTTATGCCCAAAACGTCGATTCTCCTGTTCCTTGGATGCTGCCTGACCTGCTGCGCTTTTCCAGCAACACATTTTCAGCTCTGATCTCCAGCATCTGCAGCCCTCACTTTCTCCTTGTATTATAGATCCCCTAATAGTCAGAGGGAAATTGAGAAACAAACTTGTAAGGATATCTCAGCTATCTGTAAGAATAATAGGGTGGTTTTGGTAGGGGATTTTAACTTTCCAAACATCAACTGGGACTGCCATAGTGTTAAGGATTTAGATGGAGAGGAATTTGTTAAGTGTGTAAAAGAAAATTTTCTGATTCAATATGTGAATGTACCTACTAGAGAATGTGCAAAACCTGACCTACTCTTGGGAAATAAGGCAGGGCAGGTGACTGAGGTGTCAGTGGGGGAGCACTTTGGGGCCAGTGACCATAATTCTATTAGTTTTAAAATAGTGATGGAAAAGGATAGACCAGATCTAAACGTGAAGTTCTAAATTGGAGAAAGGCCAATTTTGACGGTATTAGACAAAAACTTTCAAAAGCTAATTGGGGGCAGATGTTCGCAGGTAAAGGGACGGCTGGAAAATGGGAAGCCTTCAGAAATGAGATAACGAGAATCCAGAGAAAGTATATTCCTGTTAGGGTGAAAGGGAAGGCTGGTAGCTGTAGGGAATGCTGGATAACTAAAGAAATTGAGGGTTTGGTTAAGAAAAAGAAGGAAGCATATGTCAGGCATAGACAGGATAGATCGAGTGAATCCTTAGAAAAGTATAAAGAAAGTAGGAGTATACTTAAGAGGGAAATCAGGAGGACAAAAGGGGACATGAGATAGCTTTTGCAAATAGAATTAAGGAGAATCCAAAGGGTTTTTACAAATACATTAAGGACAAAAGGGTAACTGGGGAGAGAATAGGGCCCCTCAAAGATCAGCAAGGCAGCCTTTGTGTGGAGCCGCAGAAAATGGGGGAGATGGTAAATGAGTATTTTGCATCAGTATTTACTTTGGAAAAGGATATAGAAGATAAAGAATGTAGCGAAGTAGATGGTGACACCTTGAAAAATGTCCAGATTACAGAGGAGGAAGTGCTGGACATCTTGAAATGTATAAAGTTGGATTAATCACCAGGACCTGATCAGGTGTACCCTGGAACTCTGTGAGAAGCTAGAGAAGTGATTGCTGGGCCTCTTGCTGAGATATTTGTATCATCAATAGTCACAGGTGAGGTGCTGGAAGACTGGAGATTGGCTAATGTGGTGCCACTCTTTAAGAAGGGTGGTAAGGACAAGCCAGGGAACTATCGACCAGTGAGCCTGACCTCGGT
This sequence comes from Chiloscyllium plagiosum, assembly GCF_037043375.1. Lineage (NCBI taxonomy): Eukaryota > Metazoa > Chordata > Chondrichthyes > Orectolobiformes > Hemiscylliidae > Chiloscyllium > Chiloscyllium plagiosum. Next base: position 15,239,002 of record NW_028270158.1, on the reverse strand, counting down.
GGTGAGCAAGCTGTTGGAGGGAATCCTGAGGGACAGGATTTACATGTATTTGGAAATGCAAGGACTGATTAGGGATAGTCAACATGGCTTTGTGCGTGGGAAATCATGTCTCTCAAACTTGATTGAGTTTTTTGAAGAAGTAACAAAGAGGATTGATGAGGGCAGAGCAGTAGATGTGATCTATTTGGACTTTAGTAAGGCGTTCGACAAGATTCCCCATGGGAGACTGGTTAGTAAGGTTAGATCTCATGGAACACAGGGAGAACTAGCCATTTGGATACAGAACTGGCTCAAAGGTAGAAGACAGAGGGTGGTGGTGGAGGGTTGTTTTTCAAACTGGATGCGTGTGACCAGTGGAGTGCCACAAGGATCAGTGCTGGGTCTTCTATTTTTTGTCATTTACATAAATGATTTGGATGCGAGCATAAGAGGTATGGTTAGTAAGTTTGCAGATGACACCAAAATTGGAGGTGTGGTGGACAGCGAAGAAGATTACCTCAGATTACAACAGGATCTTGATCAGATGGGCCAATGGGCTGAGAAGTGGCAGATGGAGTATAATTCAGATAAATGCGAGGTGCTGCATTTAGGAAAGCAAATCTTAGCAGGACTTATACACTTAATGGTAATGTCCTCGGGAGTGTTGCTGAACAAAGAGACTTTGGAGTGCAGGTTCATAGTTCCTTGAAAGTGGAGTTGCAGGTAGATAGGATAGTGAAGAAGGCGTTTGGTATGCTTTCCTTTATTGGTCAGAGTATTGAATACAGGAGTTGGGAGGTCATGTTGCAGCTGTACAAGACATTGGTTAAGCCACTTTTGGAATATTGCATGCAATTCTGGTCTCCTTCCTATTGGAAAGATGTTGTGAAACTTGAAAGAGTTCAGAAAAGATTTACAAGGATGCTGCCAGGATTGGAGGATTTGAGCTATAAGGAGAGGCTGAATAGGCTGGGGCTGTTTTCCTGGAGTGTCAGAGGCTGAGAGCTGACCTTATAGAGGTTTACAAAATTATGAGGGGCATGGATAGGATAAATGGAAAAAGTCTTTTCCCTGGTCAAGGGAAGTCCAGAACTAGAGGGCATAGGTTTAGGATGAAAGGGGAAAGATATAAAAGAGACCTAAAGGGCAACGTTTTCACGCAAAGACTGGTACGTTTATGGAATGAGCTGCCAGAGGAAGTGGTGGAGGCTAGTACAATTGCAACATTTAAAAGGCATCTGGATGGGTATATGAATAAGAAGGGTTTGGAAGGATATGGGCCAGGTGCTGGCAGGTGGGACTAGATTGGGTTGGGATATCTGGTCGGCATGGACGGGTTGGACCGAAGGGTCTGTTTCCATTCTGTACATCTCTATGACAGGCATAGCGTGTAAAGAAAGATTGGATCGATTATATTGGGCTTTAGAAGAATGAGGGAGGATCTCATGGAAACTTGTAAAATTGTAATGTTTGATACACTTGCCTTTATTAGCCGGTGCATTGAGTCTAGGAGTTGTGATGTAATGTTGTGGTTGTACAGGACATTATTAAGGTCACTTTTGTATTACTGCATTCAATTCTGATCTCTTTCCTGTAGGGAAGATGTTGTGAGCTGTCGAACTTTCTGCCGCAGAAAGCAGTTGAGGTTAAAACATTGAAGTTTTCAAGAAGGAATTAGACTTGTTCTCTGTGCTAAAGAGACTGAAGGGTTTGGGGAGAAGGTGGGAATGGGTACTGCGTTGCCTGATTAGCAATGATCATGTTGAATGGTGCAGGGCCAAATTACTTACTCCTCCTCCTATATACTCTGTGTCTATGTCTGAAGCATCTTTGATTGGGAACGGAAAAAGTACTTTGGGGAGAGGTTTTGATGTAAATAAGTCTCTCTTGTAAGCAGTGATGTAATTGTGACCTCAATGGTCATGTGGTAGAGTTCCAATAAGACATTGGACCCTATATAGCTTGGTGTCTCTTACTCCATAGCCTTACTATTACATGCAAAGCTAGAATAAACATAAACATTAACGGTTACTACAAGTGTAGCCTGAACTTGTATCAGACCCCAATAGTTCTAGCAAAGAACATGATCAAATATAAAAGATAACTCTTGACAAGAACATGTTCACTTTTTGTTTGCTCATAAGGGATTATGTTGAGTTTGGCACATTTGTTTGACTTTGAACATTTTGAAATTGCCATATGTCCTTGCTTGTATAAACCTGGCATTGAAACCCATAGCTGGTGACATATAAATTTGTCAATGATTATGACATATCAGTATGTTACATGGGGATGGAGGCAGAGAAAAAGAAGAGAAAGAGGCAAGAGATACCGAGAGGAGGGCGAAAATGAGGAAGAGATAAAGAGTTAGAAGTGAGAAAGAAAAAGCAGGTTGAACAAGAGATTTAAAAAAAGAGAAGCAAGGGGAACGGAAAATGTATTGAAGATAGGACAGGAGTAAGAGAAAGGAAGAGGCAGAAAAGGCAACATTTTCACACCAACAGTGATGTGAGGGGCATAGACAGAAATTGAGAAAGAGAATGGCACTGAATACAGTGGAATCACAGAAAGGAGTGCCAATTCTACAAGGTCCAGAAAGGTAGAGATGATAATACCAAAATGGTGCAAAATAAGTTATTAATATTCACAAATTGTGCTCATGTAGAGGAAACTAAACGACTCACTGTAGCATCTTGTAATAACAATAATATGCAATTGAAACAGAAAGATATCATATTAAAAGTTGCATGGCCCAGATGTAGTACCAAGTTTAAGAGTTGGGTCAGATCCCAAGTTTCTAGAAATGAATACTTCATTTCCTACAGTAATGGGAGAAATATTGGAATGTTTGTTCGGCAAAGAATTAGCCCAACTTATAACTTAAATTCCAAATTGCCAAAAGGAACTTGGCTATGCACACTTCAAAGGAGCAGTAATCAGTAGTCCAAGTTCATTTCACTAAATAACAAAAAACAGCCTTCCTGCAGATCTCCAAGAATGTTTTTGAACTTATTTTTTACCGCTGTGTTTTCCTATAACTTCTGTTAAATTGTTATTCAGTAAGTTTGTAAAGACAAAAGTAGGAATGTATAGATTACGAGTTAGCCATTCAGGGACTTGAAACTGCTCAGGTAACTAATATGATCATGATCAATCTAATTATGGTCTGAACTCCACCTTCCTGCCCACCCCCAATACCATTTAAGTATCTTGTTGGTCAAGAATCTATCTCTGTGTTAAAAACACTCCATGAGACCACCTCCACCATTCCCTGGGGAAGACAGTTTCAAAGACTCACACTCCTCAGACAGAAAAAAAGGTTCCACATCTCTGTCTTAAATACGAAGTCCCCTTATCTTTAAACTGTGTCCCCTAGCTCTAGTCTCTGCCATAAGGGGAAAAATCCCATCAGCATTCGCCCTGTCAAGTTCACACAGCATCTTTTATGTTTAAATAAGATCACCTTTCATTCTTCCAAACTACGATGAGGAGAGGCCTAACCTGTCCAGCCTTTCCTCAGCGGTTAACCTTTCTAATCACAGGAATGGCATAGCTACAATGTTCCTGCTGACACTTTTGATGAACTTGATATCATTCTCTGTCTATCATGATAATTCCCAGCAAAAAATATTGGTGAAGGCTGAATTTTCTCTTCTTGCAATAAAGCGCGGAGGTGGAATGTATAATCTCATTTGCTAGGAATGCAATTCTGTAATTTTTTTTAATAGGGTAGTGATGGCCTAGTAGTATTGTCACTAGACTATTAATAATCCAGATACCCAGGTAATGTTCAGTGGACCCAGTTTGAAATCCTACCTTCGTAAACTGTTGAATTTGAATTCAGTAAAAAGTCTGGGATTGTTTTTATTCATTTGTGAGATGTGGGCATTGCAGGCCAGTCAGCATCTATTGCCCATCCCTAGTTGCCCTTGAGAAGGTGGGGGTGAGCTGCCTTCTTGAACTGCTGCAGTTCACCTGCTGCGAGTTGACCCACAATGCTACTGGGGAGGGATTTCCAGGATTTTGACCCAGTGAAGGAACGGTGATATATTTCCAAGTCAGGATAGTGAGTGGCTTGGAGGGGAAATTGGAGATGGTGGCATTCCCATATCTCTGCTGCCCTTGTCCATCTAGATGGAAGTCGTGTTGGGTTTGGAAGGAGCTGTCTGAGGAGCTTTGGTGAATTAAGAGTCTAATGATGACTGTTGTTGATTGTCGGAAGAACTCATCTGTTCATGAATTTTTTTTAGGGAAGGGAATCTGCCACTTTAACCAGAATGGGCTTCATGTGACCCCAGACCCATAGCAATATGGTTGACTCTCAACTGCCCTCTGGGCATTCAGGGATGAACAATAAGTACTCACTTGGCCAATGACATCATGAACCATTACTGACTAAAAAAAATCCACACAAAGCATGCCAATCACAATGGAAGTGACAAACATTTCCACCTTTCGCTATTGGGGCCTCACAATTCTGCTTCAGCTAGGCGACCAACAACGTTCCTGCTCTCAGAATACTAATTGGAGTTTTTTAGTGAGCTGGATGAAGTCTAGCTCAGCTTCTGACAATGCTTCAGTCTCCGGTCTCCACTGAGTACCTTTATACCTTATAGTTTACAAAAGGTTGCAGCATTATGAACTGATCTTGTGAGGAGTCACATGGAACATGAATGGATCACTTCCATCTGTGACTATTCCCATATTATCTGCAATGCCTCTTCCCCATGGTATGAAGATGTGGGTGTGTTATACCTTTAGGAGAGTAAAAGCTAGCAGTGACAGCACCAAGTGTTCTCAGTAAGACACAATGTAACATGTGCTCCAGCTACTGGGGTAGCTGGTTGCCTGGAAACAACAAAACCAGATTCGAATTCGGCCAATCAGTTTAAATTATACCCCAAAAAATACCAAATTCCAATCAAGTTTGAATTGAGTATATTGATAATCTTAAAAGACAATGACACAATCAGATGCTTTGGTTATAAAACCGGGGAAAATTGAAGAGTTGGGAGGAGAGCTGTCACAATAGAAGAAGTTTGCACAGATGAAAACCGCAGCACTTACCTAGGGAGTCAATCTAGCAACAAAGATAAAGAGAATATTTGACTGCTGGCTGGTTTTAAAATGTGAATTTTCTATAAATCTTAATTGGGAGTTTTATCCGACTAGTATTATAGAAGGGAAGATAAAAGGCATGTTAGAGGAAGGAATTGTAAATAGTTATTAGTTCATTATTCTCTGTTATACTCTAAGAAGTAAAGTTGTTACTTTTTACTTTAAATAGTTCTTGGCCACTTGCATTTTTACAGATTACTGCATGGGATAAAACATTTCTGGTTGCTGGTTTTAAATTAAGCAGGAGGATTTACCCCGTGTCATAACATCTGTAACTAAATTGGTTTTAACTTCTGTAATACTTATTGTTCTGGTGGCTGTCGTAATAAGGTTAGAGTACAATTTTAGAACTGGATGTTGCATTATTGACCACTCTCAACAAAACAGCGCAGATTTAATACCTCCTGTGAATTGATGACAAAATGGCATTGTGTTCTTCAAAAAAACATTCTTCAGCCCAAAAAGCTCTTTCTATCTTCCATCTATCATTGCCTTTGGCTGTCCCTGCCCATCCAATCCCTTACACTATATCCCATTTAGCAGAGAAAGGACAATAGCAGACTAGCATTAGAAAGAACTTCACATATTCGCATTCTACCTTGACTTTGCTAGAATAATACATAATTCATAATACATTCCAGTGCAACCCTACATAATGCCCAATTACTGAAACACAAACAATTTTGCAGTACATAACACAGGTCAAGTTGCAGAAAATTCTTCTCGAACTACTCATTGAATTTGAGTGTATTCATTAGCCACGTCATGAAAATACAAAAGCAACCTTTTAAAAATTCTGGATATCTAAAATAAAAACTAAAACTTCTGGGAACAGTCAACATGTCAGGCAGTATCTGTAACTGAGTTAACATTTCAGGTCTTTGCTTCCTGATCTACTCAGTATTATCTTATATCAAAACAAACACTGAGAAATAACATCATGTTAGTTCCTTACAATTATCAATATATCCCTGGTGTAGTGAGATCATATCTGGGTTGTTGGTAGATGATAGTACATACACTTGCAAGTGAACATTAAAACCTTGGTCAAGTAAATACATGATATACAGCAGGGGGAAGAGAGGAAATCTTTTGCAACCCTACACACTGAGGTCTCACTTCCATGTGATTTGAAATTATTATGACATAGTTTCTTACACACTGGCTCAGTAATCTTCTTGGAGAAAAGATATAGTTAATCCCTTACACTACAGCAGGCACCAAATAACACAGTAAAAAACTGAAAGATAAAATCATTACCACCAGATGAGCTGCACAGCCTGCTACCTCAGTTATGGCATTCATTTATAGCTGATTCAGTTTGGTCATTTCCAATTTTAATAATGTCAAACTGATAGGTCTTGTATGCAAAAATACATTCACAATGTGCCTATACCCACCCAACCCGAACATGATTGTAACAACACTACCACAGGACTGTGATAGGTCAAACAGAAAGCCAGCCATCCATCACTCTATTACCAAACATCTTTGTTAGTGTTGGTCACGTCATATGAATGAATAAAACCAGCACTTCCAATCTCACCAACCTGGACCTCATCTAAAATTCTACTTCAGGTGGTGAAGCTCCAGTAAAAGGAGCTGTGTAATTATAAAAGGACGCTATCTCCTGGATTAAGATGTCATACAAGGTCAGGTCAGCTGATACCACTCCTCTGTTCTTTCCCCATAGTCTTACGGCCTTTCCCCCTTCAGATATGTCTCCAATTCTCTTATGAAAGCCGTGATTGATCCATTGTCCACCATCACTTCAGGCAGTGCATTCCAATTCGTAACTGCTCACTGTATAAAGCAGTTTTCCCATTTGTCACCTTTGTTTCTTTGGCCAATCTTTGAAACCTGTGACCTCTGATCCTTGATCCTTCCACCAATGGGAACACCACACTGTGCTTTATTCCCTTAATAGCAGTGTTATGTAATCATTTAATCAACTCTTCAAAAGATCCTTTCTGTGTCTCTGGTCTATAGAACATAGAACATAGAATATAGAACAGTACAACACACTACAGGCCCTTTGGCCCTCAATGTTGTGCCGGCCTTTTATCCCACTCTAAGATCAGATTAACCTTTATACCCTTCATTGTACTATCTTCCACGTGACTATTCAAGAGTCACTTAAATGTCCCTGATGTACCTGACTCTACTATCACTACTGGTGGTGTATTCCACGCACCCAGCACTCTCTGTGTAAACAACCTACCTCTGACATCTCCCCTAAACTTTCCTCCAATCACCTTAAAATTATGCCCACCATGATAGCCATTTCTGCCCTCGGAAAAAGTCTCTGGCTATTCACTCTACCCATGTCTCGCATCATCTTGTACACCTCTACCAAGTCACTTCGCATCCTTCTTCGCTCCAATGAGAAAAGCCCTAGCTCCCTTGACATTTCTTCATAAGACATGCCCTCCAGTTCAGACAGCATCTTGGTAAATCTCCTCTGCCCTCTTTCTAAAGCTTCCATATCCTTTCTATAACGAGGTGACCAGATTTAAACACAGTATTCCAAATGTGGTCTAACCAGGGTTTTATAGAGCTGCAGTATAACTTTATGACTCTTAAACACAATCCCCATGCTAATGAAAGCCAACACACCATATGCCTTCTTGTCAACCATATCAACTTGGGTGGCAGCTTTGAGGGATCTGATCAAGACAACTGAATCAATTGAATTCAATTAAATATCACTCATTTCATTCTCTAAGCTTAGACAGTCTATTCAATGATGACCTGTAGCGCAGTGGTAATGTCCCTACCTCTGGGTTAGAAGGCCCATGTACAAGTCCCAACTGCTTCAGAGGTGTGCAATAACATATCTCGACATGTTGACTAGACAGGTCTAGATGCTCTACTCTATACTTTGCATCCATGACATCACCAGAATAGCTACTGCATATCGAAACAGATGATGTCAGGACTTTATTACCATGGTTTCTGTCATTGTTGAATTATACTTCAGCAATGATCTCACAACCACCAATCACAAGAAGCCCAATAATGTTTTAAGTTCTCAAATTGCCTATCTAATGGAATAAGCAGATCTAATGGCCACCACAAACTAAAGTGGAAGCAACTTACAACAGTAGTGGAGGTCACGTGGCTATAGCAAGCCAGACAGCACACCATGTAGAAATGCATCTCTCCAAGCACTGCCAATCTTGCAAAGTCAAAACATTATGTGCTTTCAAGAAGGAAGTAGATATAACTCTTGGGGCTCAAGGGAAATGGGGGAAGAGCAGGACTAGAGTATGTGCTCAATGATCAGCCATGTTCATATTGAATGAGGGAACAGACTCGAGGGGTTGACTGGCCTACTCCCATCTTCTACATTTCTAGGTTTCAAACAGGTTTGAGAAGAAAAAATCATGTTGGTTCAACTCAGTAAGGTTTATTCCCAGAAGAGTATTTTGCTGATGAAGCCTTGTTTATGCTCCAAATTGTATTTCATGATAAAATCTAATGTGAGATGAAATACGATATCTTTTAGTCGCTAATTCCGCAGTTAATTATCTGCAACATTCTTATTCAAAGGATTTCCCCAATAACTTCTCAGTTATTGGCCAAGCTACTTGAAGGCCCCATGGTTGATGTACAATTAAATAATATTAACCGGCAGAATTAAGCTTGGAACAATTTGTTTCAGAATGAATGGGTTGGGGAGAGTTAAAAACATGTTACAACCATTGACAATGTAACCAACCTGTGCCATTGACCATGTCACAGTTTACAGCTAGCCACAGATCACTTAACTATCTTTGCCAACACAGAGTTCAGATTTACGGTTAGGCTAGGACCAAATATTGGTGATTTCTTTAAATTTGGTCACGGGATATGGGCATTGCTGGCTTGGACAACATTGATTGCTCATTCCTAAATGACCTGGAGAATGGAGTGGGGACCTATCCTTGTGACGTGTTGCAGTCCTTCAAGTGTAAGGTCACCCACAGTGCTGTTAGAAAGAGGATTACAGGATTTTGACCCAACAGCAGACCCAAGAACGACAATATGTTTCCAGGTCAGCGTGGTGTATAGCTTGGAGAGAGACATGAACATGGTGAAGTCCCCATGCCTCATACTCCCTTGAACTTCTACGTTGGGGATTTCTAAAGATTAGAATTAGCTACCGGGTAGAGTCAGAGTTTAATATTAGAGTTGTCCTGTGGATTCAGGCTAGCAAGTTAACATTTAGTCGTTAGTGAGAACAAAAAGTGCTGAAGATCACGGCAGGTCAGGCAGCAACCATGGAGAGAAAGCAAGCTAACATCTCAAGGCTGCGTGACTTTTCATTAGTGTCTGTTCTAGTATTCCGTTTGAGGACCAGTGATTATTTACTAAGATCAGAAACCACTAATGCCTAAGTGTTGGATTCCATTCCCTTGCTTAGAGCAGTAACATTTCTGATACAGCAGCTTTGACATAGGAAAACATCTCAATTCCATGGAAGAGAGTCTATCATTCCTTGGCAAATGACTGGTGGACTAGACCAGAAAAGCCCCTAACCTCTCCTGCATTAAACGTTAGTGCACAGGCCTAAATAGATGGGAACCCAGGACTCATCTGATCCTGCTGGAAATAATTCTTTTAAAGTACAAGGCTTATAAAATTTAAACAAAATAAAGCACAAGGCTGAGGTGCTATTGAGGCACAATAGTAATATCTCTGCCTGAGACAGGTAGGCCTGAATTCAAGTCCTATCAGCTCCAAAGGTGTGTACTAACATCTCTGAACAGGTTCATTAGAAATTATCTGAAGTACAAGGCTTTTGAATATGATTGCATTTTCTGCCAAAGTCTTTGGGTCGATTTGGAAATGTTTTCTCAAAAGTGAGGCTAGCTTGTTTGGAAATGCATTGACCCAGTTTTGGATGTAACAACAATATAGGCAAAAGACTCTGGGAGCCACAGCCACTTGCATTTATATATAATTTTTAATTCGGGATCAATAGTGCTGGAAGAGCACTATTGATCCCGAATCTGGTTTCCAGCATCTGCAGTCATTGTTTTTACCTTTATAATTTTTAATGCTTCAACTAAAATGAATTTGAAATAAAGTAGCTTTGGCAGGTATATACACAACCCTCTGTTTCTGTTGAACACGCAATTTCAGAATTTTATTTCAAAAGTTAGGCTAGTATCTCACCAATGTAAATTCATTTACAGTAAAACCTGCACTTTGGTTTGGGATTAGGCCTCATTGTTTTCTAGCTACATATTACAAGTCATAGGAAGTCATTAAAAGCTAACAAATTTCCAAAGATTTAGTTGTCAGTATCCTATTTTTCTTATGATTAATGGAGTTGAAACTCAACCTAATTTTCTAAAGCTTATAATGCAGAAATGTTGTTGCACTACAATTCATGTGGCAGTTTATTATGTTTGAACTGCATGTTTAATAAGATATAATTATTGCCTTAACTGTAATATACCATCAAAAACCCTGGATAAAAAGTCAAGTCACACATCCAAAATGAGGGTACGATGAACTGCAAAGGTATCCAAAGGTAATCCTGGTCTTGTGAGGTCACAACATCCAACAAAAAAATGTTGAAGAGGAATGGAAGCCAGCTAAAGGAAATACACAATACATCAACTGTGCATCTCCAACATGAAAGAACACACCCAGATGACAGAAATGTGACAGAATAGCATGACAGCCAACACATTAGCAACATGCCTGTGAATTGAGAACAGCCAAGGGTTAAATCTGCAACTCCAGAAGGTTACCACACCAAGTTCTAGAAGAGTTGTCCAACCACTGAATAGATACTTGGCTTCTCAGACTTCAAAACTCACACATTTTATAGTTTCTACCTCTGTATAACTACTTTTGTTATTGTCCAATGATCTATATGTTTCCACTGGTAGAATAAAAGATCTATCTTTGGCGAGGAAAAAGAAGATTGTTACATCACTTAGAGTAATGTCTCTGTAAGATACAGGTGAGCCCAGTACATGTCAACACATGACAATAGACCGTAATCATTCTGTATTGTTACACCCTAGACAAAGGATGTGTCTGGAGATTACTCTGTACTGTCTGTACAAGTTTAGTTGCAAATAAACACACCAGAGATTTCCACGTAAGCAGAATCTGTATACCTAATTTACACGGAGATTGGCTGACTGTGGTGACCACATCATAATTTGAGCTGCTTTGGTTCCACTTAAGGGACACATCATCTCCACCCCATCCTTGATCTGTTTAGGTTTCTCCAGATTTTCCATTGGAAAGTTGAATCCTGGGTCTTAACCAGTTGGATCAGTTACCAGGTTGTGGTTGCTGATGTCTGCAAACGTCCAGGAAAAGCCCCATCAGGAAGCAGGGTTTTCGTCAGTTTGTAGAGTGTGACGTTTCTACCAGCAAGGACCAAGCAACTTCAGACGACTGTGTGGAGTTTATTATTGAATGCCTATGTCAATGCCAATGTTTTGTTAGCTGTCAGCTGATGGAGGTGTTCTCTGTGGAGGATATTTTCCCTGCAGACCTTGGGAGGTTCAATATGCATAGGCACAGGAAGCCATTTGAGTTGTGTTGACTTCAATGTTCCAGAAAGCGTTGCATGACTTCCTGGAGGTGGATACACTGGTGTGATGGATCCTGAGTCAAGTTGAGTGTGTCACTCTGGGATTTGATAAATCAGTGCTAGTGGAGCTGTGTACAGCTCACTTCTAACCATTAGTTTATGGATGAGATTCATTCTCGTCGTGACCTGTGCCTGGTGTTTTGGAGGTGTTGCTGAGTGGTCAATGTACAATCAAGTGGGATGCCAAGATATCTTGACATTGACGTATGGCAACGTAGTTGGCCAGCGTGTTGGTTAGCTCAGTTGACTGGATAGCTGGTTTGCTCCAAACAGTGTAGTTTCACTTGCTAAGGTAGCCGGGCCCTACATCTGTGGGGTACTCACCCTCAGGTTAAACTCACCATCAGTCATCTTTCTTTCTTGAGAGAGCAACATTCAGTCTTCTTGAGAAAGTGACTTTCACTTCACAGAGTGTTTGAGTTATAGGGAGAGGCTGGATAGGCTGGGGCTTTTTTCACTGGAGCATCACAGGCTGAGGGGGCGATTAGATTAGATTACTTACAGTGTGGAAACAGGCCCTTCGGCCCAACAAGTCCACACCGACCCGCCGAAGCGCAACCCACCCATACCCCTACATTTACCCCTTACCTAACACTACGGGCAACTTAGCATGGCCAATTCACCTGACCTGCACATCTTTGGACTGTGGGAGGAAACCAGAGCACCCGGAGGAAACCCACGCAGACACGGGGAGAACGTGCAAACTCCACACAGTCAGTCGCCTGAGGCAGTTTACAGAGGTTTATAAAATTACAAGGGGCATGGACAAGGTGAATAGACAAGATTTTTTCCCTGGGATGGGGGAATCCAAACTAGAGGGCATAGGTTTAAGATGAGAGGGGAAAGATTTAAAAGGGACCTAAGGGACAATATTTTTATGCAGCAGGTGGTGTGTGTATGGAATGCACTACCAGAGGAAGTGGTAGAGATGGTACAATTGCAACATTTAAAAGCCATCTGGTTGGGTATATGAATAGGAAGGGTTTGGAGGGATATGGGCCAGGTGCTGGCAGGTGGGACTAGATTGGGTTGGGATATCTGGTCAGCATGGACGAGTTTCCATGCTGTACATCTCTATGACTCTATGATACTATGACTCAAGTAGAGCGATGGTGTTGGTTGAAAGGGTGAGAGTAGTGGGGCATTTGAGGTTTGCAATAAAAGAGCAAACACACAAGCATTTTTCTTATGTCCTATTCCCAAGAACCTCTTTACATTTAGAATGCCATTCATTTTTGGGAAAGCATCAGCTTTTATAGACTGACTAGGTCAGTTTGCGATGTGTGGTCAGTGTGGATGAATTGGACCAAAGGGGCTGTATGACTCTATGACTCTATAACTGACTGGGCCTGTTCAGGTGGAAGCTGAAAAAAACAGATTAGCTAATGACTGGTCAAAGTCTTCATCTTCCAGAATGTGCTTCCTGATAGTGTAAATCTTCGGTAATTTTTTTTTCCCAAGTCCTGAAGTTCTCAGTGTTAATTACAGTTAATGAAATACCTTTGCATTGTAGTCACTGTTGGTAGGCAGCCAATTTACCCACTTCATTTTAATTTGAAATAATGAAACAGAGCTGGGATGGTGGTGGTGAGTTAATGCAATCGGCTAGAAGGCTGTGCATATGTCTCAGACTAACGTCAGCAATACAGCCAAGCTCCAGCTGCCTCCTGAAAGTGAAAGAGTACTGTAACCACTGCCAAGAGAAACACCTCGGGAAGAAATGTCTGCAGGCAATTAGCCAAGGCTCTCAAAAAGGATTTCACCTGAAACGTCGACTTCTCCACCTCCTGATGCTGCCTGGCTTGCTGTGTTCTCCACCTCCTGATGCTGCCTGGCTTGCTGTGTTCTCCACCTCCTGATGCTGCCTGGCTTGCTGTGTTCTCCACCTCCTGATGCTGCCTGGCTTGCTGTGTTCTTCCAACCTCCTGCCTGTCTTCTAAGAGCCTGCCTTCATACTGAACACTGGCATTTCAAAAGAAGTGGTGAAAATTAGAAAAGAATAATCACATTGGAGATGTTTGCATTGAGGTTTTATTTCGATGCATTTTCAAATTGATTAATCAGCCAGCACTTATTTCCCATCTCTACTGAGCTGCCTTCTTTAACACCTGTTGTCCTAGTGGTGGTAAGTAAAGTGAATAAAGCTGTTCAGAAGAGAGTAACCAGCATCTTGACCCCAGCACAGATTAAAGAGAGCTGTATATTTCCAAGTAAGGATGATGAGTGGTTTGGAGGGGAATTTGAAGGTGGTGGTGTTCCCATGTATCTGCTGCCATTGTCCTTCTAGATGGAAGTGGTTGTGGGGTGCTGTCTAACAAAATTTGGTAAGCAACTGTATAATGAGCATTCATGTTTTCTCTTGCTTATTAGCATTTCGATTTTTTTGTCATACAACATTACAATATTGAACCTATGTAAAGATGTCTCATACGAACCTGTTTAAATTTTCACTGTAACCAAATACTTTAATCATTATCAGAATTCTGTTGAGTTTTGGCAATGTTCAGTTGACATTGCAAGACATGAAGACCATCCCCGAAGCATTCAAAGGCAAGAAGAAAGGAAAGGTTTTCCTCACACAGCAGAGGGTAGGGGTATTTTAAAACAAATTACTTGATATAATTCCAGCAAAGAAATTGATTTATTTGAAATTACCTTCTCTTTAAATGGTTGTTTGCTCATCAGGTGATATTCATACCAAGTGATCAGTCCAAACCAATGAAGTCTTTCTCAATGCCTTTCAATTACATGGAAAGATGTACTGTCGAACAGGGCTTCTTGGTATCCAATTACATCAAGGGTAAAATTCATGCTCAGCCTGGGGGTAAGTGACAATTACCTTGTGTGAAAAATAAGGTGTTAAAATGTTCAATGCACAAATAGGTAACTCTAGGCGATTCAGGAAGACATTAACGTTTTTACAAAATTGTGCTTAATCAAGGTCCACAATTACCAGATGAAGCACCAGGTTAAGTTCATTAACTTCCACATCAGTCCTTTAGTACTGTAGCATATTAGAAGCGGAGTCAGGTTACCTTGCCACTGAAAAGCCAGCCAAAGTCAGATGTATAAGTAAAGCATCAACATTTTCTAAACTCCAACACCAGGCTCACATTTTATGTAGTTCTGCATTTTATAAGTACACTCTGATAAATTATTATCAAATCTCTTGTATTGATCTCTTTTAAAAAATCCTGTTCCATATTGTGAAGCAAATTTTAAGCTTCTACCTTAGAAATGCTGTGAACCCATCGTCTCAATTTAATGGTAAAGATGCCTGCATTCTTTGTGAATAATAACATTCTTTAGATTTGGAGACACCGGTGTTGGACTGGGGTGTACAAATTTAAAAATCACACAACACCAGTGCTCCGAAAGCTGGTGCTTCCAAATAAACTGTTGGACTATAACCTGAGTGTTGTGTGATTTTTAACATTCTTTAGAAAATCTTGATTTATTTTTCTGTACCTGATGTTTTGTTTTTTTTCCTCGTAACAGTCTGTAAAAACTGATGCTTTCCCAAAAGTGAATGACACTCTAAATGTAAAGAAGCTCTCGGGAGTCGGGCATAAGAAAAATGCCTGTGTGTTTGCTCTTTTATCTCAAACCTCTAACGCCCCACCACTCTTACTTTTTTCAACCAACACTATAGCTCTACTTGAGTCCTTTATTGTCAATGCTACAAAAGCCACTGGTCCCTTCTTATTGCTCCTAATCTGCCCTCTGCTCCTCCACCAACTCCACCTGGATGGTTCAGTCTCTTAATAATGCTCTGTTATGATTCCTTGGCTTTGTCAGAGTTTTCTTCTTCCTACAATGTTAAAATCCTGACTCTTGCTTCAATCTATCACATTGGATGTCATTTGTGAATTTGAGAGAGTGGCAGATGAGAGAGAGCCTCATTGGAGGGATTCAAACATGGAGTCCCATGGAGGATGGGAATGGATCTGAGAAGTGACAACATGTTCAAGGATTTTCCAGGATAAAGGCAGATTGGAGATGGAACAACTATTTGCAAGAACTGTATAGTTGAGGGGTTTTTTTAGGAGTGAGACGAATATAGCAGAATAAGAGGGACTACAATAGAAGAGACAGAACCATCAATAATATCAGCCAATATGGAGGCCAAGAGGTTAGGTTGGATGGTCAGCTGGCTAGGGAAGATAGGAGAGAAACAAAAGACAAATACGTGTTCAAGACTAGGCTAGGGTGAGCTTTAGAGAACATTTAGCTTGGTGGGCCAATGATGCAGCACAGGCAGCTGATCATATTTAAAAGTGAAAACAGAAATTGCTGAAAAAGCTCAGCAGATCTGACAGCATCCCTGGAGAGAAATCAGAGTTAACTTTTGGGGTTGAGTGACTCTTTCTCAGAACTCAGCTGATCATATTGTTGCTTGATCTTAGTGACAAACAAGTAACTGAGCCTTCACACGTATCTGGAGGTCACGATGAAGGAGACTGGGGAGAGGAGCACTTTGTGATGGGAGGGAAGCAGATGGAGGTGAGAGGGATAATACTGGAATAGAGCACAGTTTTAGCAGACAAGGGCAGGATTTGATGGTATTTTGTCCAGCCAGATCTGGCAGTTGCCTGCCAAATCATTTCTTTGCATCTCTTGGACTTAAAGAAGTGATGATGAGGCCTGCTCTAGGTTGGAGTGAGAAACAGTGAAGACTTTACTGTGGACAATGGAATCAACATAAATTGAGCAAATTGGTAACTGTAGAGACTGTTGTGTATTATTGCTGTTGTGATAAATGGAAGGCCAGGGGCTAGGTAGTTGGAATTTTAAAGCACACTTGTAAGCAAATTAGTCAATAAGTTTTTTATTTCCAGGAAATGTAGAGGTCATTTCGGACTGACATTGACAGGCAGGGACCTGTCCTCCGGAAGGACATGTCCAGCCATTGTTCCTCTTCCAACTAAACAGCAACTAACCAATTCCTGATGCATTCCCCATGGCAATGCTTCAGAGTTGACTTTCTTAAATTTCAATAAAAGCTTGAGGGATAACTGTTCCCTGCAGTTTGGGGAGTACGCCTCTTCTTTTATTGTTAACAAAAAGAAAAAAACAAAGTTGTAAATACAGAGACTTTAGCTGAGGCATAGAATTTAAGAGCAGGTTAGGACCCAGCTAGAACACAGTGTGCAGTTGTGGAATCCACATTATAGGAGGAATATGTTTGCACTGGAGAGGGTGCAGAGGCGATTTACCAGGATGTAAGGAGGAGAGATTGGATAGAATGGGGTTGTTTACCTTGGAGTAGAGGAGGCTGAGGGGGAATGCAATTGAGACGCATAAAATTTTGAGGGGCATAAATAGGATAGGAGAAGGTGAGGACTGCTGGAGAGCCACAGTCAAAGAGTGCAGTGCTGGGAAAGCATAGCAGGTCGGGCAGCATCCAACGAGCAGGAGAGTCGATGTTTTGGGCATAAGCCCTTCATCAGGAATGTGCATATTCAGTCTTACCTGCTGTCCTAGCCGTTACTAGCGGTGTTCCGCAAGGATCTGTTTTGGGACCATAGCTGTTTGTCATTTTTATAAATGACCTGGAGGAGGGGCTAGAAGGTTGGGTGAGCAAGTTTGCGGATGATACGAAAGTCGGAGGAGTTGTTGACAGTGAGGAAGGATGTGGCAGGTTACAGCGGGATATAGATAAGCTGCAGAACTGGGCAGAAAGATGGCAAATGGAGTTCAATGTAGCTAAGTGTGAGGTGATTCACTTTTGTAAGAGTAACAGAAAGATGGGGTACTGGGCTAATGGTCGGATACTTGGTAGTGTGGATGAGCAGAGGGATCTTGGTGTCCATGTACACAGATCTTTGAAAGTTGCCATCCAGGTAAATAGTGCGGTGAAGAAGGCATATGGCGTACTGGCTTTTATTGGTAGAGGAATTGAGATCATGTTGCAGTTGTATAAGACTCTGGTGCGGCCGCATCTGGAGCATTGTGTGCAGTTTTGGCCGCCATACTATAGGAAGGATGTGGAGGCAATGGAACGGGTGCAGAGGAGGTTTACCAGGATGTTGCCTGGTATGGGAGGAAGATCGTATGAGGAAAGGCTGAGGCACTTGGGGTTGTTTTCATTGGAGAAAAGAAGGTTTAGGGGTGACTTGATAGAGGTGTACAAGATGATTAGGGGTTTAGTAGGGTTGACCGTGAGAACCTTTTTC
Organism: Chiloscyllium plagiosum; assembly: GCF_037043375.1. Lineage (NCBI taxonomy): Eukaryota > Metazoa > Chordata > Chondrichthyes > Orectolobiformes > Hemiscylliidae > Chiloscyllium > Chiloscyllium plagiosum. The sequence continues at coordinate 15,221,125 of NW_028270158.1, read as the reverse complement.
CACGTATGGAGTCAGCTATTACGAGGGGGCATAGCTTTAAATTATGGGGTGGTAGGTATAGGAGAGATGTTAGGGGTAGGTTCTTTACTCAGCGAGTCGTGAGTTCATGGAATGCCCTGCCAGTAGAGTGGTGGACTCTCCCTCTTTATGGGCATTTAAGCAGGCATTGGCTAGGCATATGGAGGATAGTGGGCTAGTGTAGGTTAGGTGGGCTTGGATCGGTGCAACATCGAGGGCCAAAGGGCCTGTACTGCGCTGTATTCTTCTATGTTCTATGTCCTTTTCCTGTGGCACACACATAAATAAGATAGACAGGAAGGGTCATTTCCCCTCAGAAGGGGGAATAATGACCGGGGCTGGCAGGGGGGCATAGATTAAGTAAGGTAAGGTGAAGGGCAGGACGTTTAGAGAGGATATCAGGAAAAATTCTTTCTCCCAGAGGGTGGTGTGAATCTGGAACTCACTGTCTGTGAGGATGGTAGAAATAGAAACCCTCATAACATTGAAGAAGTATTTAGATGTACACTTTCGATGTCAAGGGATACACTGCTATAGGCCAAGCGCTGAAAACTGGGACTAGAATAGTTCTTGTTTTTAGCCAGCGCAGGTTCAGTTGGGCTGAATTTGATGCTGTAGACTTCTATGACTCTATGATTTGAGTCTGTAATGCATTGGTTGGGGTACTCAGCAAAAGGTCAAGTTACACCCTAACCTTTCACGATGTGAAAAAGGTTTTTCTCACATTTGCTTCTTTTATGCATCACTTTAAATTGTTGACTTCTGGTTCTTATCCTTTTACAAGTGAGTGCAGTTTCTTAAATGGCTCAGTGTCATATTTTGAATTTTAATGCTTTTGACCAGTGTTTTACAACATTTTATTTCCTAGAAGTGGCTATATAAGCATAAGTTATTGTTGTTATTTTCTCTTTTGAACCATGACTTTCTTCCTATCTGTCTACAAGATACATTATTCATTTTTTATGAAAGGACTACTTCTTACATTTGAATGAATCAATCAAAATCAAACTTACGTTTTGGTGCGTTACCTGTAGCAAAATAAAGTGCACTTTGTATTTGTAAATATTTACAAATAATATGTGAGTGGCTTTCACTGAATAGGTTATTCATGGGCCAGGGGTTATTCCAGGAGACGATTATGAGACACAGGTTGCTGAAGTTTCAGACCTCCAACAGCCAAGAAACTTTTTAAATATTTCATTATTTAACAATCTGAATTTTGGTTTAAGTGTAAAGTAACTAAGCAAAGCACCAAGCATACAAACACCTTAGATAAGTAACAGCCATCAACGATGTACTGACTCGAAATGCAAGTGCACTTGACAAAGTTTTTTGCAATTGTCACAGCGTTTGTCTTCTGAACCAGGTGGCTGGGAAGGAACAGCAACTTTCAAACTGTCGTTCAATTCAGGAGGAGCAATTGACTTTGGAAAGGCAATGATAGAAGTTGCCTCTCATGGTAAGTCATGGGAAAGTTAGTAAGAGCCTTTAAAGATACTCCCCAATTGCCTTGGCCCAATCATGGTCCCAAATCCCCCAGAATTAAGCCGTGTGAAGCAGAAAGGAATGGAGAAACTAGTTGACAGTTATCCCACAAAGGGTGTGAACTGCAGTTTATAATTAAGAAAATCTGACAGAACTCAGCCTGAAATAACCACAATTAAAAATGGCATCATGGTTTCTAAAAGAGCTTTGAGGCTCCATTATAATACTGAATAGATAGTCTGGCACATAGTATTTTAAAATTCTAATTCAGTCACTCACGCTTTATTATTCTGTTATTTTCAAGTACAAATAATACTATATTCAAATGCATTATATACAATAGAGTTTGAATCCCATACAAAAGGTTAAACTCACTGTTAAATGTGCTACAATTCCCCATAACTTCTTAAAAAATATCACAGTTCCCAGTAGCCCATAGAAGGAACTGAAGGACAGGGTTTCTTGTTTTAAGATTTTTAAAATTCATTTGTGGGATGTGGGTGTCACTAGCTGGGCCAGCATTTATTGCCCGTCCCTAGTTGCCCCTTGAGAAGGTGGGGGTGAGCTACCTTGAACCGCTGCCGTCCACCTGCTGTGCGTTGATCCACAATGCCATTAAGGAAAAGAATTCCATGATTTTGACCCAGTAACAATGAAGGAACACTGATATATTTCCAAGTCAGGATGGTGAGTGATTCGGAGTGGAACTTGAAGGTGTTCACATGTATTTGCTGCCCTCGTTCTTCTAGATGGAAGTAGCCATGGGTTTGGAAGGTGCTGTCTGAGGATCTTGTGAGTTTCTGCAGTGTGTCTTGTAGACAATACACACTGCTACTATTGAGCATCAATAGGGAGGGAATGGATGTTTGTGGATGTGGTGCCATTCAGGTGGGCTGCTTTGGTGTTGTTGGAGCTGCACTCAACCAGGCAAGGGGGTGTATTACATCTCACTCTTGACATGTGCCTTGTAGATGATGAAGAGACTTTGGGGAGTCAGGAGGTGAGTTATATGCCTCAGTTTTCCTAACCTCTCACTTGCTCTTATAGCTGTGATGTTTATGTGGTGAGTCCAGTTGAGTTTCTGGTCAATGCTAATATTGGGAGATTCAGTGATGCCACTAAATATCAAGTGGCAGTGGTTAGATTGTCTCTTATTGTGATGGTCATAGCCCAGCATTTGAGTGGCATGAATGTTGCTTGCCACTTGTCAGTCCAAGCCTGGATATTGCCCAGATCTTGTTGCATTTAAACATGGACAGCTTCAGTATCTGAGGAGTTGCGAATGGTGCTGAATATTGTGCAATCATCGGTGAACATCCCCACTTCTGATCTTGTGACAGAGGGAAGGTCACTGATGAAGCAGCTGAAGATTGTTGGGCTTAGGACACTGCCCCGAGGACCTCCTGCAGAGATGTCCTAGAGCTGCAATGACTGACCTCTAACAGTCATAGCCATCTTCCTATGTGTTAGGCATGGCTCTAACCTCTGGAAAGTTCACCCCTGATACCCATTGATTCCAGTTTTGCGAGGGCTCCTTGATACCATACTCAGTCAAATTCAGCCTTGATTTCCAGGTCTGTCATTCTCACCTACCCTCGGGAATTCAGCTCTTTTGTCCATGTTTGAATCAAAGCTATAATGAGGTCAGGAGCTGATTGGACTTGGCGGAACCCAAACTGAGCGTCACTGAGCAGGTTATTGCTGAGCAGGTGTTGCTTGATGGCACTGTTGATGACATCTTCCATCACTTTACTGATGATCGACAGTCGATTGATGGGGTGGGAATTGGCCTGGGTTGGCTTTGTCCTGCTTATTACATACAGGACATACTTGGGCAATTTTCCTCGTTGTCAGGTAGATGCCAATGTTGTAACTGTACTGGAACAGCTTGGCGAGGGGAGTGGTAAATTCTGGAGCACAAATCTTCTGTAGTATTGCTGATTGTTGTCGGGTCCACAGCCTTTGCTACATCCAGTGTCTTCAAGCGTTTCTTGACATCACGTGGAGTGAATTGAATTGGCTGAAGACTGGTATCTATGATGCTGGGGACCACTGGAGGAGGCTGAGATGGCTCTTCCACTGAGCACTTCTGGCTGAAGATTGTTGTAAAAGCTTCAGCCTTGTCTTTTGCACTGATGTGCTGGGCTCTCCCATCATTGAGGATGGGGTTACTTGTGGAGCCTCCTCCTCCAGTGAGTTGTGTAATTGCCCACGACCACTCATGACGAGATGTGACAGGACTGCAGGGCTTAGATCTGATCCGTTGGTTGTGAGATCACTTACCTCTGTTTATCACTTCCTGCTTATGCTGTTTGGCTGAAGAAAACAATAAGGGGGCAGAAGATGAAATGTGAGAGTAAGCTGGCAAGTAATATCAAAGAAAATTGCAAGTTTTTAAAAAATATCTAAAAGGTAAGGGAGAGGCGATAGTGGACATTGGCTCACTGGAAAATTAGGCTGGAGAAATAGTAATGGGGACCAAAAAATGGTGGAGGAACTGAATAGGTACTTTGCATCAGTTTTCACAGTGGAAGACACCAGCAGCATATCAGAACGCCAATAGGGTCAGGGGGTAGAGGTGAGTGTCATGATCATCACTGAGGGGAAGGTGCTGGGGAAGCTGAAATATCGAAAGGCTATCTCGTCCCTTGTTGCCTCCCCCTGCCCCCTCCCCCCCCCCACCCATCAACCATGCGAGAGGGAAGTTAGCACCAACATTTTACCTCAAAATACTCCAGCTGACTAAAATTACCGCTTTACAAAAGAAAAACATATGGTTGGCATAAAACAGCGAGGACTGATGACAAATTGTAATGCAGGCGATGTTGTAATATGTGATGTTTAGTCATGTTGCTGATTACAGTTTTAACATTTCCTTCCAGCATTAAAAGGTCCATCACCTTACACACCTGTGGTATATGTCTATGAAACAATTAGTGTTATACCAACAAGAGGCAGCAGATTTTTTTCATCAACTACTCCAGTTGTAGAACAAAGTCAACAGCAATACACATATGTTCCTGGACCACCACCACCAGCAGGTAATATTAACTCTTTTATCTGAGATTTTGATCATCAGAATGTAGAATAGTAACATTCAGTCTTCAATATAAAGCAATCCTTTAAAAGGACAAATATTGTTCCCACAAAAAGTAATTGTATTTTTTATTAGCTATTGTAAGTTTTGAAAATTTTGTTTTTCAAAACACTTTCCTATTTTACAGGCCAGCTGGCTCTTTTCTGGCAGGTTTTGCGTGTACTCCATTGTAATATTTATCGTCAGCCTCTTTGTTTCCCAATAAGATGTGCCTATTCTGCATTCAAGAAACAAATACAGACACAGTCGATCCACAAGTGCAACTCAAGCAACACAAAAATATCAATTTGCAGAGAATAACTGGAATGAAGGTGTTGGACCTTCCCCTCAGCGTCAGGAGCTGACAGTTGAGCCATTTCCTAACTTTGCAAATCCCGATTCCATCATGTCCTCCCTCTCCCACAGTGGTTTCAGCTTTGTGAGATGTGACGACTCAGAACCAGAATCTGCTGCCTCTTTTGAGCAAGCCAGAGGCAGCTACAAAGGAAACCATGGTCAAGGCACTCTCGTTAGAAGACCAGCCACTGTTTACTGGCATGTCATCCACTTCAATTCAGGGGTGTTGGTCCCTGTAGCCCTCATATCCCACCCTCCCGCATTACACTGATAAAACTGCGGATGCTGTAAATTAAAAACAAAAACAGGAGTTGCTGGAAAGGCTCAGCAGGTCTAGCAGCATCTGAGGAGAGAAAGTAGAGTTAACATTTCCGTTCGGGTGATCAGATCAAGGGTCACTTGACCCTAGTCTGACCTACATGTGACTCTAGACCCACAGCAATGTGGTTGACTTTTAACAACCCTCTGGGCAATCAGGGGTGAGCAATAAATGCTGACCCAGCCAGCAATACTCACATCCCACAAATGAATTAAAAAAGTTGACTCCATTGTTCATTTGCTCAGTTGAGCATTGTTGATTCGACTTTCTGAGAGTGGGAGGGGGGGGGGGTGCAACTGCATTCACAGAAACATTTGGAACAGATAGTCGGATGGAGAGGCAGGGGGTACATTAGGGGGCATTACAGGCAGGTGAGAGGAGGTGAGATAGTATGAAGGGCAAATAACCCTGAAACTGCCCCAGCAACTACCATGCTGTCAACACTTTGCAACCTACGCCCTCCCTGCCTCTCTTACTGATCACACTGGCATCCCTGCCTTGTTCTGGCATTCCCCAACCCACATCCCATTCCCTGAACCCAAAGGTGCTTTTGAGGCACCTTTCCTCCAGCAGCAGCTTCAGCAATGACCACTGCTGATGGTGGCGCTGCTGAGCTGCTGTGGCATTGATTGGAGCCACAGGTCTCAGTGGTGGAACGCCACCATTAATTGGACTACAATCGCTGAATTGGCTACTGGCAGAATTCAGAACATTGTTCTCTAAGGAGCTTCTCTGACCTATTCCTTCTCTGGCTATAATCCTTCACAACTGGAACCACCCCACTAAAGCTCCCTCTCCATCACCTCCTTTATAAAGTGCACAGCCCAGAATTAGATAGAATACCTCAGCTAGGATCAAGCTGGTGTTTTATGTTGGTTCAGCACAGCTGCCTTTCTCTTTAGCTTTATGCCATTAGTTCAAAAACCCAGGATACCGTGTGCATTATTAAAGTGCTTTGTTAACCTGTCCTGTCACTTTCAAATGTTGAAATATTAATTTTGTTTTTGACTGCAGGTGGTTACTATGCACCAGTTCCTCCTATGTATGCTCCTTATGGACCTCCACCTCCAGCGTATTTTGGAATGCACCCTCCTCCAAATTATGCTCCAGCTGGAACATCAGGTAATCAATCTCTTCGGGAGTTGGTTTATAACAGATTTCAGGCCGGGCGGTGAGGATATGTTCAAAACTTCCAAAAAAAGCAAGTTACCACATATAATCCTTTCAGGATATCATGGCATTGATAGCATGTTCCTTTGGTGATTCATAACAGATTCTGGTCAACCAGACTGTCCTTGCCGAAACAAAATAACAACTGCACAGTCGGATGTGATTCCAAGAGCAGAGACCACTTGCTGAACAATCCCAAGTGCAATAGTAGCAACATCCAGTCAAGCACATAATGCAGTAGATGCTGGAGATCTGAAACGAAAACAAAAACTGCTGGAGAAACACAGTTACTCTGGCAGCATCTGTAGAGAGAGAAAGCAGAGTTAATGTTCCACATCCAATGACCCTTCTTCAGAACTTTCTGAATTCAATCCAGTGACAATGAAGGAATGGTATTATAGTTCTAAGTCAGGATGATTAAGAAGAGAAGGTAACAAGTGCTTGATTCATCAAGTTACAGTGTCTGGATGCTTAATGGTAGATGTTGGTGAATTGAGAGATGATGGAGAAGGAGCCTTGATGCAGTTCATTGTGTAGATGATACGCACTGTGACAGGGAAGATGGTGCTGTCATTGTAATGTCACTGGGCCTGAAGTACAGATGCTTTGGGAACTCAGGTTCAAATTGAGGTTCATCAGGCAGGGGAATTTCAATTCATTTAATAAAATCCGAAGCTGAAAATTAGTCTCTGATGTTCACCGTGAAACTATCATTGCAGATGCTGGAATCTGTATTGAAAACAAAATTGCTGGAAATCACAGCAGGTCAGGCAGCATCCATGGAGGGAGTGCAAGCTAACATTTCAAGTCTAAAACATAAAACATAGAACATTACAGCGCAGTACAGGCCTTACAGCTCTTCATGTCGTGTCAACCTGTGAAACCAATCTGAAGCCTATCTATCCCACACTATTCCATTTTCATCCGTATGCTTATCCGATGACCATTTAAATGCCCTTACACTTGGCGAGTCTACTATTGTTGCAGGCAGCGCGTTCCACACCCCTACTACTCTCTGAGTAAAGAAGCTGTCTCTAACATCTGTCCTGTATCTATCACCTCTCAATTTAAAGCTATGTCCCCTCGTGCTAGTCATCACCAAGCTCTTACTGTCCACCCTAACTCTCTGATTATCTTATATGTCTCAATTAAGTCACCTCTCAACCTTCTTATCTCAAACAAAAATAACATTAAGTCCCTCAGCCTTTCCTCATAAGACCTTCCCTCCATACCAGTATACATCCTAGTAAACCTCCTCTGAACCCTTTCCAAAGCTTTCACATCCTTCCTGTAATGCGGCAACCATAACTGTACGCAATACTCCAAGTGCGGCCGCACCAGAGTTTTGTACAGCTGCAGCATGACCTTGTGGCTCCGAAACTCGATCCCTCTACCAATAAAAGCTAATCCCCTATATGCCTTCTCAACAATCCTATCAACCTGGGTGGCAACCTTCGGGGATCTATGTAGATGGACATCGAGACCTCTGCTCTTCTACACTCCCAAAAATCTTACCATTAGCCCAGTACTCTTTATTCCTGTTACTCCTTTCAAAGTGAATCATAGAACATAGAACATAGAAGAATACAGCGCAGTACAGGCCTTTCGGCCCTCGATGTTGCGCCGATCCAAGCCCACCTAACTTACACTAGCCCACTATCCTCCATATGCCTATCCAATGCCCGCTTAAATGCCCATAATGAGTCCACCACTGCTACTGGCAGGGCATTCCATGAACTCACGACTCGCTGAGTAAAGAACCTACCCCTAACATCTGTCCTATACCTACCCCCCCTTAATTTAAAGCTATGCCCCCTTGTAATAGCTGACTCCATACTCCACCTCACACTTCTCTGTATTAAACTCCATTTGTCACCTCTCAGCCCAGCTCTGCAGCTTATCTATGCCCCTCTGTAATCTGCAACATTCTTCATCATTATCCATAATTCTACCGACTTTAGCAGCATCTGCAAATTTACTAATCCATCCTTCTATGCCCTCATCTAGGTCATTTATAAAAATGATAAACAGCAATGGCCCTAAAACATTCCTTGTGTACACCACTAGTAACTGAACTCTAGGATGAACATTTCCCATGAACCACCACCCTCTGTCTTCTTTCAGCTTGTCAATTTCTGATCCAAACTGATAAATCACCCTCAATCCCATGCTTCCGTATTTTCTACAATAGCCTACAGTGGGGAACCTTATTGAACGCCTTACTGAAATCCATATACACTCCATCAACTGCTTTACCCTCATCCACCTGTTTGGTCACCATCTCAAAGAACTCAATAAGGTTTGTGAGGCATGACCTACCCTTCACAAAACCATGTTGAATATCCCTAACCAACTTATTCCTCTCTAGATGATTATAAATTTTATCTCTTATAACCATTTCCAACACTTTACCCACAATTGAAGTAAGGCTCACTGGCCTATAATTACCAGAGTTGTCTGTACTCATCTTCTTGAACAAGGGGATAACATTTGCTTGAACAGCAAGTTGATGACTAGTCTAGATGACTCTTAGTCCACATGCTGCCTGACCTTGTGATTTCCAGCATCTTTTGTTTTCCATGAAACTATCATTGACTGCTGTACAAATCCATCTATTTCATTAATGCCCCTTATGGATGGAAATTTGCTATCATTACCAGTCTGTTTCAATGTGATTGCAGATCCACAGCCATGTGGTTGATTCTTAACTACCCAATGAAATGGCTGAGTTCCCAAAATCATTCAATTCAAGGGCAATGAGGGTTGGGTCACAAATTCTGGCCTTGTCAGTCACACCCACATCCCAATAGAGAAAACATTTGGGCACAAGTACTGGTGACAATCAATAGCAACTTTTAAAAGGAAATTTAATAAAGAACTGAAGAGCACATTTTTTCCAATCCGGCAATGGGTAAAGAACAGGAGGGAAGAGAGACTAATTCCAAACATAGGCAGAATGGGCTGAATGGCCTCCTTCTGTAATTCTATGAGAATGGACAGCACAATTTGTTTGTACACTGTAGTAGGGCTTTAAATGCTCTTTTTTAAGTGAACACTCACTGTTCAATGATGTTAGTCATTGCAGTTAAGATTCAACCACATTATTATGGATCTGCAGTCACATGTCAGCCAGACCAGATTTCCTTCTTAAAAGGACTGAATTTATTAATTACTGGAAGTGAGAAGAAATAATGATGCAGCGCACAAATACATGAATTGGGAATGAGCGATGAATTCAAAAAAAGTGAAACTGTTTTTGAATAATTTGTAGCTGTTGGAACATTGCAGTTGTTACATGGTGTGGCACCAGTAATGTTGACTTTGGTGGTTCAGCAGTTGCTTTTGATGTTCTTGTCTTATTTGCAGGCTAACTGACATTTTCTATCCTGCTTCCTTCTGATGGTGGCTGGCTGTCAGACAATGAGAGGAGACCTTTGCTCTTTTACCTACAGTGCATGGGTGCTTAGTGGCTGTTCTCGCACTGTGATCTTCACAGTACACTGCACTAAAATGGCAGGCCATTAACACATGAACAGAAAAGTTGTATTTGGCTTTTAACCCTTTCTTTTGGACATCCCTGGAACAGTAAAATACAAACATGCCAAGAGGAAATGGCTCCCTGTTGATAGGCTCTTTGTTTTTAGCCTTTCTGTTTAAAGTTTCCGTGACTCTGTACAAATGTGATATTCCATGGGTCATTTTGCCGGTCACTGCAGTCATCCTTTGGCTGTAGCAGTCCTCTTTAAATAGAAACACATGCTAGAATTGAAATGTTCCATTAGTATTTCAGGATTCAGATTCATTGTCATGATATTGGGAATGCTTAAACAAAACAAAATTAGAGGAGCACAGATATCTCGGAGGGTTGAAAGGGGTGCAGGAACTTACAAAGATAAAGAGAGACAAGGCCATACAGGTAACCATTGCTTTTCGAAAGTTCGCTTTACGCCAATTCACTTTTACGAAAGACTTACATTGTATCCATTTTCGCTAACTGAAAGAAATCCGAAGAGGATTTTCGCTTTTACGAAAAAGGCGAAATTCTTCCCATATTAATTAATGCTTCTTTGCTTTATGTCATTACGGCTTATGAAAGGTTTCAGAGGAACACTCTACTTTTAGATAGCAGGGGAAACCCATCCAGGGATTTGAAAACAAGTTAACAAATTTTAAAACTGAAAATGTGTTGCTGGAAAAGCACAGCAGGTCAGGCAGCATCCAGGGAACAGGAGAATCGACGTTTTGGGCATAAGCCCTTCTTCAGGAATGAGGAAAGTTTGTCCAGCAGGCTAAGATAAAAGGTAGAGAGGAGGGACTTGGGGGAGGGGCGTCGGAAATGTGATAGGTGGAAAGAGGTCAAGGTGAGGGTGATAGGTCAGACTGGGGTGGGGGCGGAGAGGTCGGGAAGAAGATTGCAGGTTAGGAAGGCGGTGCTGAATTCAATGGATTTGACTGAGACAGGGTGGGGGGAGGGGAAATGAGGAAACTGGTGAAATCTGAGTTCATCCCTTGTGGTTGGAGGGTTCCTAGGCGGAAGATGAGGCGTTCTTCCTCCAACCGTCGTTTTGTTGTGGTCTGACGATGGAGGAGTCCAAAGACCTGCATATCCTTGGTGGAGTGGGAGGGGGAATTGAAATGTTGAGCCACCGGGTGGTTGGGTTGGTTGGTCCGGGTGTCCCAGAGGTGTTCTCTGAAACGCTCCGCAAGTAGCCGGCCTGTCTCCCCAATATAGAGGAGGCCACATCGGGTGCAGAGGATGCAATAGACAATATGTGTGGAGGTGCAGGTGAATCTGTGGCGGATATGGAAGTTTCCTTTGGGGCCTTGGAGGGAGGTGAGGGGGGAGGTGTGGGCGTAAGTCTTGCACCTCCTGCGGTTGCAGGGGAAGGTGCCGGGAGTGGAGGTTGGGTTGGTGGGGGGTGCGGATCTGACGAGGGAGTCACGGAGGGAGTGGTCTTTACGGAATGCTGATAGGGGAGGGGAGGGAAATATATCCTTGGTGGTGGGGTCCGTTTGGAGGTGGCGGAAACTCCCATATCCCAAAGGAAACTTCCATATGTGCCACAGATTCACCTGCACCTCCACACACATTATCTATTGCATCCTCTGCACCCGATGTGGCCTCCTCTATATTGGGGAGACAGGCCGGCTACTTGCGGAGCGTTTCAGAGAACACCTCTGGGACACCCGGACCAACCAACCCAACCACCCGGTGGCTCAACATTTCAATTCCCCCTCCCACTCCACCAAGGACATGCAGGTCCTTGGACTCCTCCATTGCCAGACCATAGCAACACGACGGTTGGAGGAAGAACGCCTCATCTTCCGCCTAGGAACCCTCCAACCACAAGGGATGAACTCGGATTTCACCAGTTTCCTCATTTCCCCTCCCCCCACCCTGTCTCAGTCAAATCCATTGAATTCAGCACCGCCTTCCTAACCTGCAATCTTCTTCCCGACCTGTCCGCCCCCACCCCAGTCTGACCTATCACCCTCACCTTGACCTCTTTCCACCTATCACATTTCCGACGCCCCTCCCCCAAGTCCCTCCTCCCTACCTTTTATCTTAGCCTGCTGGACAAACTTTCCTCATTCCTGAAGAAGGGCTTATGCCCGAAACGTCGATTCTCCTGTTCCCTGGATGCTGCCTGATCTGCTGCGCTTTTCCAGCAACACATTTTCAGCTCTGATCTCCAGCATCTGCAGACCTCACTTTCTCCTCAACAAATTTTAAAATCAAGGCATTGCTTAACTGAGCCAGAATAGATCAACAAACACAAGAATGTCAAATAAATGGGATTCTGTGTAAACTAGGAAGAGTTCTGGATTATCTGATGTTTAAGAGAGTGGGAGATCAAAGCCCTTCATCATATTGCTTATTGCGAATAAAGTTAGACAATAGAATGTAGAACATAGAAAAGTACAGCACAGAACAGGCTCTTTGGCCCACGATGTTGTGCCGAGGGTTAATCGTAATGTAACATATAGTAACTTAACCTATGTACCCCTCAACTCACTACTATCCATGTGCATGCCCAGCAGTTGCTTAACTGTCCCCAATGACTCTGCTATGAACTAGTTATGAACTACTTTGTTTTATCCTGTGAATGTTAACCGTTTGTGCACTTTCACTTTATTCAGGCTACACACAGCCCCCTATGATGACTACAGCTGGAATGCCAGGTAGGAAATGCTCTTTCTCCTCATTCACAAATGCAGATAGGGCAAGTAGGTTAGAGGCTGAATACTAGTTGGAATAAGAGAGGGAAAACAAGAAAGTGCTGCATCCAGCAAAAGAAGGAAAGACTTAACTTTACATCACACTTTTCAAAATCTCACCACAATATGGTCACACAACCAGAAATCATAGAATCCCTACAGTGTGGAAACAGGCCATTTGGCCCAACAAGTCCACACCAACCCTCCAAAGAGTATCCCACCCAGACCAATTCCCCTACCCTATTACTTTACATTTCCCCTTGAGTAATGCACCTAACCTACACACCCCTGAATACTCTGGACAATTTAGCATGGCCAATCCATCTAACCTGCACATGTGGGAGGAAACCAGGGCACCTAGAGGAAACCCACACAGACACAGGGACAATGTGCAAACTCCACACAGTCACCCAAGGCTGGAATTGAACCCAAGTCCCTGGTGCTGTGAGGCAGCGGTGCTAACCACTGAGCCACTGAGTCACCCACAAATGTGGCCTCAACCAGATAATCTGTTTTAATGATGCTGGCTAAGGGGGTAATGTTTGGCCTGATAGCTCCTTCTTGAAAGGAATTACACAGGTGATCTGCTGTGAACCATGTTTCTACCAACACCATTAATTATATTCAAAACAATAAGATGTTAAAAGAGTGACTGCTAAAACACTAGATTCATAGGTATGAATCAGACATATATGATGCTGCAGAGCTGGGAGTAACATGAAGCAAGTCATCATCACAGTGAAGCAGAGTGGGAGGAGTGTGCAACAGGTCAGCAAAACCTCTTAGCAGTCAGAAGAAGGACTTGATGGGAAATATGGAACACCCATGGTTGACAAATGCAGACAAGGAGAGTATCCAATCAAACACTAAGCCATACACAGCAGCAAACACAAGTGGAAGATCAGATGATTGAGATTTTTTTCAGGAAGTAATACCAGGTAATTAAAGACATGGAGACAATTGAGACAGAAAGTAAATTAACAACAGATATAAAAACAAACAGCCAGAGCTTCTATGGTTATATAAAAAAATGAGAGTAACTAAAGTCAGTTGGGACGCTTGAGGATGCACATGGGGAATTATTAATGGAGAAGACGGGATGGTAGCTAATTTAATCCTATACTTTCATGGTAGTGGACATTGTAAACACTCAAAAGATATCAGATAAGTAAGGTGCCATTGGGAGAAAAAGTCTTATAGCAGTCTGTATCTTGACAATGTATTTAACAAACTAATGGGAACGAAAGCAGGCAAGTCACCAGAAGCTGAAGGCCTGCATCTAAGGGTGTTAAAGGAAGTGGCTATAGAGACAGTTGAGGCATTGGTAGAAATAGTCCAGGACTGTCTGGATTCTGGGAGACTTCCGCCTGTCTGGAAAGCCATTAATGTGATGCCACTGTTCAAAAAGGGATGAAAGCAGTAAACTGGAAACTAAAGGCCAGTTAGCCTAATATTTATCATTGAGTTAAAATTAGAGTCCATTATTAAGGAAGAAATAGCAGGAAATTTAGAAACGCTCAGTGCAATCCATAAGAGTCAACATGGTTTTGTGACAAATCTACTAGTGTTTTGAGAATAAGTAGAGATAATAACAGAGAACAAGTTGATGTAGTGTATTTCCATTTATAGAAGGTATTTGACGAAGTGCCACATAAAGGGTTATTACACATGAGAGCAGCTCACAGTATTGGGGGCAAGCTTTGTATGGATTGAGGATTAGTTAGCACACAGGATAAAGAGAGTCAGGATTACTTTTTTTAAGGTTGGAAAGACATAACTAGTGGAGTGCCACAAGGATCAATCCTGGGGCCTCAATTATTTACTATCTATATTAGTGACCTGAGTGTAATGTATCCATATTTGCTGATGGTACAAAGATAGGTGGGAGGGCAAGTTATGATGAGGACATAGGAATCTGCAAGGGGATGTTGACTAAAGGAGCAAAAACTTGGCAGATGGAATTTAGTGTAGGAAAGTGAGTGAACACTTTGGTAGGGAAGAATCAAAAGGCAGACTGTTCCTTAAATCGAGAGAGACTTAACTCAACGAGCACAGAGTGACCTGGGTGTCTTTGTGCATGAAACACTAAATGTTAGCGTGCAAGTGGATTAGGAAAGCAAATGGAATGTTTTTGGTTTAGTGCTTGGAGGTTGGAGTTTAAAAACAGAGAGGTCTTGTGACAAGTTTTTACAATATGTTAGGTTGGCATACAGTGTACAGTCCCGACATTTAAGGAAGAATATATTGTCAGTGGAGGGAGTTCAAGAGAGATTCACCAGACTGATACTTGGGATGAAGGAATTGACTCCTCAAGAATGGTTAAACAGTTTAGGCCTCTATTCATTAGAACTTAGAGAATAAGGAAGGATCTTAGAGAAACATACCAGATTCTGAGGGGGGCTCTTCAAGATCGATGTTGAAAAGATGTTACCACTGGTGGGGCTATTTCAAATGGAGGGACCACAGTTGCAACATAAGGAAAAATTAATTTAAAACTGAGTTGCAAAAGAATTGCTTCCTCAGAGGACTGTGAATGTCTGGATTTCTCTACTCAAGACAAGTGCAGAGGCTAGATCGCAGCAAGTATTTTAAAAGGGAAATAGATAGAGTTTTGAAATTGTCGTGGAATTGAAGATGATGAGGAATTAACACTAAAGAAGGTTGGAGCGGATTAGCCATGATCTTATAGTATGCAGGGACAGACTTGATGGGGGCCAAATGGCCTACTTCTGCTCCTATTTCTTATATTCTTAAGTTCTGCAAATAAACCAACAATCAATACAAACTTTGTACTTCGCTATCTGGCCATGAATCTATCACATAGTCTATTTGTACTTTGTACACAATTCCTTGTTTCATCTGAACACAGTCATAGAGCCATGCAGCACAGAAACAGACCCTTCAGTCCTACCTATCCATGCTAACCAGCTTCACCAAACTAAGCTAGTCCTATTTGCTTGCATTTGGCCCATGTCCCTCTAAACCTTTCCTATTCATGTACCTATCCAAATGGTCTTTTAAATGTTGTAACTGTACCTGCACCTATCACTTTCTCTGGCAGTTCATTCCATATATGCCACCATCTCTGTGTGAAAAAGTTGCCCCTCAAATCTCTTTTAAATCTTTCCCCTCTCACCTTAAACCTATGGCCTCAAGTTTTGAACTCCCCTACGGTGGGGAAAAAGCCTTTGTATTTTACCTTATCTATTGCTTGTGTAATTGGGATGGAAGGTAATTTAAACAGCTTATGAATTTGAGAAGTCTGAAAAAATAAAAATCTATTATTTTCTGTGACAAGATAAATTAAAGCTTATGAGAGTAGATTATAAGTTTTAATTGGTTAAATTGTGTTGTACAAGTGAAGCATAAGATCAGTAAACAATTAACCACTATATTTAGAATTATTATGCTGAAAATGAGGAAAGCAACTGAGCATAAATATTTAAAAGTTTTGTCAATGCTATTGAGGAAGTGCCTGTTTAATATTCTGTTACAGTGGAAGTTTGTTAGAACATTGATGTTAAAACTTTAGAGCTGCACCACATTGATAAGAAAACTCTTCTGCATAGCAAAAGAAGGTTTAACTAATGATTTACCTCCTTTAGAGACCCCTGTGAACAAAGAAAATTTGCAGTATGTTGAACTATGGTTTAGCAGACTTCCACTGTACGGTATACTTTTTGAAGGACCTCTTCTTTAAAACCTGGTGGCATTCCTCTTCAGGAAAACGAAGGTTCCAGAAATTGATCAATTTAATATAAAAAAGCTGTTCACTGTGCCTCGGTACACGTGACAATAAATTCAATTCAATTCAATTCAATTCAATAAAACTCATTCCACAGAGACGCCCCCATTTTAAGATTTATCTACTGCTATTGCAGTGATGTCAGCAAAATTTGTTTTTATTATCTAATCCTCCTATCACAATCCCCACTCGTAACTTCCATAAATCCAGAATTGACTAAAATTGTTTCAACTGGAGTTCAGCATCTACCTTGGAGGTTTGAGTGAATTGAACAATATGCTAGACATTCCTGCCAGAACCCAATGGCTGAAAATCAGTAACTAAGCCAATCTGAAGTTATAGTTCACTTTATGAAGGGCATCAATAGGCTGAAACAACAATATATTGAGACAACAGCTTCGCTTCACTTGGAGGTTGCCACTGATGATATTACCTAGCCAGGTAATGAAACTTCTGAATATCAAACCTACAGCTCAGCGAGCAAACCTACACCCTAAATATATTTCCTCTTTAAAATTGTATCTTTTTCCTTTTCTAGGCAGTTTCAATCCTTCAGCTCCTCAAACATATGCTTTCTCATCTCCACTGACCAGCCCTGATCATCCAGTTCCTCGCACTGCAGGAACACCATGTAAGAAAGCCTGTCTGGTTTTATTTGTTAAAATGGGGTTTGGGGTTTTATTGCTCATTATTTCTTTGGTTTAAGCATCACTGGCCTCCATCTTCTATCCTTGTAATTCCTGCAAGTAGACCATAAAACTCTACAAATAAGTGTTAACTGGAGATATACTTAACTCTATACTTGGCTCACTGGGATATAGAGTTGAGGGTGTATTGCTGGAAAAACACAGCAGGTCAGGCAGCCTTCAAGGAGCAGGAGAATCGACGTTTAGGACATAAGCCCTTCTTCAGGAATGTGACTTGTGGGTCAGGACTGAGAGGTAAATGGGAGGGGGTGGGGTTTCGGGGTAAGGTAGCTGAGAAAGCCATAGGTGACAGAGATAAAGGCGACAGAGAAGGTGATAGATTGGGGGGGGGAGTGATGGACAAATCCGGACAACGGTGCTGAGTTGAAGCTTGGGACTGGGATAATGTGGGGGGAGGGGAAATGAGGAAGCTGTTGAAATCCACCTTTATCCCATGTGGTTGCAAGGTCCCAAGGCAGAATATGAAGTGTTCTTCCTCCAGGCGTCGGGTGGTAATGGTTTGGCGGTGGAGGAGGCCCAGGACCTGCATGTCCTTGATCGAGTGGGAGGGGGAGCTGAAGTGTTCAGCGATGGGGCAGTGGGGTTAGCGGGTGCACGTGTCCCAGAGATGTTCTATGAAACGATCTGCAAGAAGGCGTCCTATATCCCAGATGTAGAGGAGACCACACCGAGTGCAACGGATGCAGTAGATGACATTGGTAGAGGTACAGGTAAATTTCTGACAGATGTGGAAGGATTCCTTGGGGCCTTGGATGGAGGTGAGGGGAGTGTGTGGGTGCAGGTTTTGCACTTCCTGCGGCAGCAGGGAAAAGTTCCAGCAGTGAGGTCTGGGCTGGTGGGGGTGGGTAAGGACCTGACGAGGGAGTCACGGAGGGAATGGTGTTTCCAGAATGCTGATAGGGGTGGGGAGGGAAATATATTTTGGTGGTAGGGTCCTTATGGAGGTGGCAGAAGTGGTGGAGGATGATGCGATGTATGCGGAGGTTGGTGGAGTGGAAGTTGAGGACCAGGGGGGTTCTGTCCTTGTTGCATTCGGAGGGGTGGGGTTCAAGGGCGATGGTGCATTAAGTAGAGGAGATGCGCTGGAGGGCATCATCAACCATGTGGGAAAGGAAGTTGCGATCATGGAAGAAGGAGGCCATCTGGGACTCTCTGAGGTGGAATTGTCATCCTGGAAACTGATGCAGCGGAGACGGAGGAACTGGGGATAAGGGATGGCGTTTTTAAAGGAGGTAGGATTTCAACAGCTTCCTCATTTCCCCTCTCCCCATGTTATCCCAGTCCCAAGCCTCTAACCCGGCACTGCCCTCCGGACCTGTCCATCAATTCCCCCTCTGTCCTATCACCTTCTCTCTCACCTTCATCCACCTATCGCTTTCTCAGCTACCTTCCCCCCAACCCCAACCCCCCCTCCTATTTATCTCTCAGCCCCAGCCCACAAGTCTCATTCCTGATGAAGGGCTTATGCTCAAAACGGCAACTCTCCTGCTTCTCGGACGCTGCCTGACCTGCTGTGCTTTTCCAGCACCACACTCTCGACTCTGATCTCCAGCATCTGCAGTCCTCACTTTCTCCTCACTGGGATATATCATGCATTGTCAGGTGATGTCTTCAACTTTAGTGTGGATTCCATCTCAGCATAGAATATAGAAATCATGTGGGAAAATTATAAAGTAGGTAAATAGAATCATATTGGCACCAATATTAAACTCTTGTTGTCCACAGATGAAGCTTACAAGAACACATATGTGTACGAGTTAGGAACAAGAGTAGGCCATCTGCCCTTCGAGCCTGCTCCACCCTTCAATAAGACCATGGCTGATCTGCTTAATCTGCACGATAGACTTTCATGACTGGATGTGGCAGGACTGCAGAGCTTAGAGCCAATTATTTGGTTATAGGATCACTTAATTCTGTCTATCACTTGCTACTTATGCTGTTTGGTATGCAAGTAAACAGGTTTGGTAGCTTCACCAGGTTGACACCTCATTTTCATATATGTCTGGTGCTGCTCCTGGCATTCCCTCCTGCACCCTCCATTGAACCAGCATTGATCCCCTGGCTTGATGGTAATGGTTGAATGGGGGATATGCCGGGCCACGAGGTTACAAATTCCGCTGGAGTACAATTCTGTTGCAATTCTGGCCCACAGCGCCTCATGGATGCCCAGTCTTGAGTTGCTAGATCGGTTTGAAGTCAGTCTCATTTGTTGATATTACCACAGGAAATTATGCATGAAGGCAGGGCTTGGTATCCCCAAGGACTGTGAGGTGGTGACTCTTACTGATACTGTCACAGACAGTTGCATCTGCAGCTGACAGATTGGTAAGGATGAAGTCAAGCACATTTTTCCCTCTTCTTGGTTCCCTCACCACCTGCCACAGACCCAGTCTAGTAGCTATGTCGTTGAAGACCTGACCAGCTCAATCAGTAGTCCTGCTGTAGAGCCACTCTTAGTGGTAGATATTGAAGTCCTCCACCTAGAGTACATTTTGTGACCTTGCCACCCTCAGTGCTTCCTCCAAATGTTCTTCAACATGGAGGAGGACTGATTCATCAGCCAAGGGTGAACAGTATATAGTAATCAGCAAGTCGCTTCCTTATCTATAGTTAACCTGAAGCAATGAGACTTCATGGGGTCTGGAGTCAACTTTGAAGACTCCCATGGCAACTCTCTCCCGACTGTATACTACTGTGCTGACACACCTGCTGGTCTGTCCTGTCAGTGGGACTGGATATATCCAAGGGATGGTGATGGTAGAGTCTGAGACGTTGTCTGTAAGGTATGATTCCATGAGTATAACTAGGTAAGGCTGGTGTTTGACTAGTCTGTGAGACAGCTCTCCCAATTTTGGCACTCACTCCCAGATATTAATGAGGAGGAACTTTGCAGGGTTGACAGGGTTGCCTTTGGCTTTGCTATTTATGGTGCCCACGTCAGATGGTCCATCCAGTTTCATTTATTTGTTGAGACTCAGTAGCAATTGACACAACTGAATGGCTTCCAACATTATTTCAGAGCGCAGTTGAGAGTTCAATCAAATTGTTGTAGGTGGGGAGTCACATGTGGACGGCACGGTGGCACAGTGGTTAGCACTGCTGCCTCACAGCGCCAGAGACCCGGGTTCAATTCCCGCCTCAGGCGACTGACTGTGGAGTTTGCACATTCTCCCCGTGTCCGTGTGGGTTTCCTCCGGGTGCTCCGGTTTCCTCCCACAGTCCAAAAATGTGCAGGTCAGGTGAATTGGCCATGCTAAATTGCCTGTAGTGTTAGGTGCAGGGGTAAATGTAGCGGAATGGGTCTGGGTGGGTTGCGTTTCAGCGGGTCGGTGTGGACTTGTTGGGCCGAAGGGCCTGTTTCCACACTGTAAGTAATCTAATCTAATCTAAACATGTAGACCAGGCCAGGTGAGGATGGCAGATTTTTATTCCTGAAGGACATTAGCGAGAGCCAGATGGGTTTTACCAACAATCGACAATGGTTTCATGGTCAACATTAGATTCTTAATTCCGGGTTTTTAAAAATTGAATTCAAATGCCACCATCTGCCATCATGGGATTTGAACCAGAGTCCCCAAAACGTTGAGTGAGCTTCAGGATTAATAGTCTAGCTACTTAATACTGTTAGACCATTACCTCTCTTGAGTAAACCTCACAGATCAGTTTGCAATACATTTACATCCTTCCTTAAATATCGAGGCTGATATTGTACATGGCCGTAGTACTGTATCCCCCCCTGTACCCGCGAAGGATACATTCCAAGACCTACCGTGGAAGCTTGAAACCACTGATAAGAGCAAACCCATTCATTTAAATGGGAAATTTACCTTCCCAGCAGCCCCCTGGTCCCTGGTTCCGGAAAGTTCCCAATAATATGTTTGGGCCACATTAAACCACAGGTAACTAAAACCACAGAAAACGATTCCACGGATAAGGGGGTAGCCCTGTATCACCAGTACCCTTTATAATAGGCATTGTCTCTCAACTTTTGTATTCAATTCCCCTCACAATGAACACAAACATTCCAGTAGTGTTCTTGCTGTACCTGGACATCGTCCTTTACAATCCATGAACTAGGACACTCAGATCCATCTGCAAGCGCTCATCACTTAGATAATAAGTTCCCCAATTCATACATCCCATACCAGGTTGCTCTCACTCTGTATACCTGGCAGCATTAGCACATGATTCCTTTTTGTCTTCTGGTGTGTCCCGGGCATGAACATAACACAAGACTGTTGGAGTCTTCTAATCTGATTTACAAGAGCACATCTCTCTGCTTCTAATCTCACTTAACTTCTTTCCTTCAGTAATTTGCTTATTATCCTAGACTGACTCGCCTATCTTTAATTATGTTACTTTCTACAGTTTCACTATCACTGGCTTAAGCACTCCGCATTAAAATCTAATCTGTTCTGCTGCTCATTTATCAAGAAGCATATATTATGATTAGTGATGGAAAAACTTTATTCATCGTTCTTTATCTCTCCCATTTTTTCTAGCTGATTATGACCCTTATCTGGGGTTACCTTGACAACCTGAAATGTTTGAAGTTCTTCCTAATAAAGTTATCCTCCCGTAATATCATTTTATGTCAGTGTGCAACCATTATTTATGTCACATTAGCTATTTTATGTCACAGTACAATGGAAAAAGAAATGTTCAGAGGGACCATTTTTGCACAAAAGAGCAGAACATTAGCTAACACAACACAGTTATCCTGTTAAGCCGTTATGATGTGGAGGTGCTGCTGTTGGACTGGGGTAGACAAAATCAGAAGTCACACCACTTCAGGTTAGAGTCCAACAGGTTTATTTGAATTCACAAGCTTTCGCGAGACAAAGAAGCAGCATTCCAAAAGGTTGTGATTTAATATAAACCTGTTGGGCTATAACCAGGTGTCTTGTTACTTCTGACATTGAACAGTTATGCATAGATATACAGCAACACTAGACAAGATTGAGCATTCCTGATGAAGGGCTTATGCCCGAAACGTTGATTCTCCTGTTGCTCGGATGCTACCTGATCAGCTGTGCCTTTCCACTCTTCAGCTCTGATCTCCAGCATCTGCAGTCCTCACTTTCACCCAAGACTGAGCATGTATTGTATTAATGTTAACTCCTTCCACAACGATAGCTTTCCTGCCTACAAAGTCCTGTTGAAATGTGTACTTTATTCCTCCAACAGAGGAGCTGACTGTCAGGAATTCAGGCCTGCTCTAGATTCTTACAGGGCAGTCAGAGGGAGATGACAGTGTAGCAGTAAAATCACAAGACTAGTCGCCTAAAGGCTGAGCCTAATGTTCTGAAGGCTTGAGCTCAGATACTACCACAGTAACTGGTGAAATTTTGATTCAATTAACAATCCACAGGAAGGGCACAGGAGACATGTGGAGATTATTTAAGGAGCAGTTGTTGCGAATGATGCACAAATTTGTTCCTTTGAGACAGGTACGAAGAGGTAAGATTAAGGAACCTTGGATGCCGAGAACAGAGGAACTTCTTGTCAAAAGGAAGAAGGCAGCTTACGTAAGGTGGCGGAAGCAAGGATTTGGCACAGCTTTAGAGGATTACAGGCTTGCTAAAAAGGAGCTCAGAAATGGACTAAGGAGAGCCAGGAGGGGGCACGAAAAAGGCTTGACAAGACGGATTAAGGAGAATCCAAAGGCATTTTACTCATACGTGAGGAATAAGAGAATGATCAGGGAGAAGGTAGGGCCGGTCAGGGATAGCATATGGAACTTGTGCGTGGAATCTGAGCAGATAGGGGAAGCCCTAAATGAGTTTTTTGCTTCAGTTTTCACCAAGGAAAGGGAACTTGTTATAAATGAAAACTTAGAAGAGCTGGGATACAGTCTTGACCAGATCAAGATTAATGAAGTTGATGTGCTAGAAACTTTGGAAAACATTAGGATTGATAAGTCCCCAGGGCCAGACCAGATTTATCCTAGGCTGCTCCGGGAAGCGAGAAAGGAGATTGCTAAGCCGCTGGCGAGGATATTTGCCTCCTCACTCTCCACGGGAGTCGTACTGGAGGATTGGAAGGAGGCGAATGTTGTTCCACTTTTCAAGAAGGGGAATAGGGAAATCCCTGGCAATTACAGACCAGTCAGTCTTACGTCTGTGGTCAGCAAAGTTGTGGAAAGAATTCTGAAGGATATGATTTATGACTATTTGGCAAAGCATAGTGTGATTAAAAGCAGTCAGCATGGCTTTGTGAGGGGCAGGTCATGCCTCACAAATCTTATTCAGTTCTTTGATGAGGTGTCAAGACAATTCTATGATGGTCGAGCAGTGGATGTGGTGTATATGGACTTCAGCAAGGCATTTGATAGGGTTCCCCCTGGTAGGCTCAATCATAAAGTCAGGAAGTATGGGATATAGGGAGATTTGGCTATCTGGATCCGAATTGGCTGGCTGACAGAAGGCAGAGAGTGGTTGTAGATGGAAAATATTCTGCCTGGAGGACAGTGTTGAGTGGGGTCCCGCAGGGCTCTGTTCTTGGGCCTCTGCTCTTTGTAGTTTTTATAAATGACTTGGATGAGGAGGTTGATGGGTGGGTTAGTAAATTTGCAGATGACACAAAGGTTAGAGGTGTCGTCGATAATATAGAGGATTACTGCAGGCTGCAGCATGACATAGACAGGATGCAGAGCTGGGCTGAGAAATGGCAGATGGAGTTCAACCTGGACAAATGCGAAGTGATGCATTTTGGAAGGTCGAACTCGAATGCTGAATATAGGATTAAAGACAGGATTCTTAGCAGTGTGGAGGAACAGAGGGATCTGGGTGTGCAAGTACATAGATCCTTCAAAGTTGCCACTCAAGTGGATAGGGTTGTTAAGAAAGCATATGGTGTTTTGGCTTTCATTAACAGGGGTATAGAATTTAAAAGCCGCGAGGTTTTGCTGCAGCTCTACAAGTCCCTGGAGACCACACTTGGAATATTGTGTCCAGTTCTGGTCGCCCCACTAAAGGAAAGATACAGAGGGTTTGGAGAGGGTGCAAAGAAGGTTTACCAGGATGTTGCCTGGACTGGAGGGCATGCCTAATGAAGAAAGGTTGACAAAACTCAGACTTTTCTGTCTGGAAAGAAGGAGGAAGAGAGGAGACCTGATCGAAGTGTACAAAATAATGAGAGGAATAGATAGAGTCAATAGCCAAAGACTTTTCCCCAGGGCAGGATTGACTGGTACGAGAAGCCATAGTTTTAAGATAATAGGAGGAAGCTATAAAGGAGACATCAAAGGTAGGTTCTTTACGCAGAGAGTTGTGAATGCATGGAATGCGTTCCCAATTGAGGTGGTGGAAGCAAAGTCATTGGGGACATTTAAGCGACTGCTGGATATGCACATGGATAGCAGTGAGTTGAGGGGTGCGTAGGTTAAGTTACTATATTTTACATTAGGATTAAGTCTCAGCATAACATTGTGGGCCAAAGGGCCTGTCCTATGCTGGACTTTACTATGTTCTAACAATGGTGGGATTGAAAACTAGTTTCAGTCATGGTGACTACTGTTTATTGTTGTAAACATCTGTGCTAATATCCCTGAGGAAACAAGGTCTGCATCATGAGCTGGTCTGGTCAACACATACTCCAGCCCCACAGCAAAGTGTTTAACTGCTGACCACCTTCTAAAATGGGGTAGCAGGCCATTCTGTTGAAGGACAATTAGGAATGGGAAACAAATTTCATCCCATGAAATAACACTTTTTAAAAATCCATCTGAGGGTCTTAGTTGTGCGAATGTTGGCTCATAATTTGCTACAATTTCTTCTAACTCCCTGACTTGATCTGAGCATTCACGTGTTTCTCCAAAGGCATACAAAATTACATCTGTACGTCAATGTGTGGGACAATTGGTTAAGCTGAAACAAAAGCAGAAATTGCTGGAGACCACACAGCAGCTGTGGAGAGAAAGCAACATTAATGTTTCAGATCCGGTGACCCTTCTTCAGAACTGATGGTAACTAGGAAAAGATGTTTTTTATGCTGAAGAGAGCATGCTGAAATACATCTCATTTTCGGGTTGGCGTTCTTGCAGTCTTCCTGACCTAATATCAGGTTCAATAATTTTATGAAGTCAATCACCTTCTTCGATGTCCTTTGCCCATCTCCACACATTAACAGCTTTTCTTGCTTCCTGGCTGACTGTTGTCCCACCCTTTGTCTCCCTGTTATTCTCTCTCCAGGCTCCATCTCCACCTATCCTCTCACTCCTTCCCCCAACCCCAAACCCTTGCAGTCAGCATAAATACCACTTTTCCTAGCTACGGTCAGTTCTGAAGAAGGGTCACTGGACTTGAAACGCTAACTCTGCTTTCTTTCCACAGGTGCTGCCAGACCTGCTGAGTTTCTCTATTACTTGCCTGTATAACAGGCAAGTATATAACAGGCAAGTATATAACACGATAGTTCTGTTCCCATGCAACCCTGTGTTGTAAGAAAAACACGTATTAGCAACACCATTTAAACTAATAGGGCTGAAACCAAGTTGTAACCAATACAGGTAAGGAAAGTTCGCGTTCTACAAATAATGGTCTAAATTCTTCAATTGCATTATAGCCAATTCACGTTGCATTGTAGCAGAATGGTCTGTAATCTCTGTTCTTGTTTCAGATTTTCAGCATCCACAGTTCTTTATTAAAATGATGAACCTATTTCAGTTCATTGTAAGTGTTCAGATAATGATCAAATTCACTTAGTGATCAGTATAAAATCAGCAATAGGCCACATTATCCTGCAGCAGTGAATTCTCTTATTGGGTTTAGACAAGACTAATTTTCTGAAACTGCTTACTTTTTAAAAAGCTGACCGCACTGAAATCTATCAAAAAAACCTCTCCATTTCACTAAACATGAGTAGACAAGGATGAAAAGACTTTACTACACAACAGATGTGAGGTATTCCGTAACTATATAAATAAGCTAATGGATCATCTGTTACATCCTCAACTTCCATTTAGTATCTTAACCATTTTTAGTTATTATTCTACTCATTATTTTAAATCCTCATTTTAAAATGTTATTTTTTTTAAATCCTAAAATATACTGGGTAGCTCGATAATTCTTAACAAAATGTTAAACTGAAGGTTTTGAGATGCATTACTTTAGCAGAAAAGGGAAATATGGTTTGGCTTATCTCTTTACATTATCACTTCTTTCAATTGGGTTTTCTTTTCCAGCTGATTTCAATCCCCCCATAACTTCATTGCCTAATTATTATTCATCTCCATTGAACTCGGATTCACAGCAGCCTGGTCAGAGCACTGAAACAGCTGATAACACAGGCAAGTCAACATTTCATTTTCACTAGTATTAATTACAGGAACAAACAGATCAATTCAGCAAAGTCGGAGGTCCTCCTTGTGGGTCTGCCCCTGGAGTCTGGCCAGTGCGGCCATTAATAGGTCCAAGCAGTGGGTCCTGGATGGGGTAATCATAATGCAACTGTTTGCCCCCTTCTCCTGATGTGTCCGTGCTAGGGTTTCCATGGAGATGGAGTATGTTGAGTTCCCTGGCACAATAGAGGCCTTTAGCAACCAGTGGGCACCACAGGGGCTGGGGTGCATCATCAACCTGGGGAGAGGGGAAATGTTATTTTGATTTAATCTGTTTCTGTTCCCCTATTCTAAATTTCCAATAGCCATTAGTTTGTGTTTTTGGTCCTCCGTTTCATCAGGGATTGTTTAACCTGTTTAAAAGAATAAAATCTGCACTGGAAGCTACAAGATGTAAGGTGAGACAGTAGACTCCATAAAGATAAAAAGAACTCTACCTCCAAGAAAATAATTTGAACTGAAGCACCTTGGTTACAATGGGTATCCATACATCATACAGCCTTTGTAAAGTGAACGCTAATTCAATGATTCTGGAATCTTGTGTGATCGATTTATAATGTGCTTAAATATCCAACACTTTTCTTTCGCTATTCTATTCTCTTTTATTAACAGAGGGACATCAGGTCCTGAATTTTAGTGATCCCTGTGCAGTTTCAGAGTGCTAGCAGATTGGAGTCTTCAGAATATACTTAGAGCATCAGCAAAGGGAACCTGTCATTGGGTTTAAAGTGCTTCATGACTGCTGTCTCTTTGTTTGCAGGGAAAGGGGCAGCCAAATCGTAGGCTGATATATATCGGAGCCTGGGCAGAGTGTACTTGCAGCACAATAGCTACACCATTCCCTGTGAAGCAAACCATAACTGGAAAAGCAGAGTGCAAACTGCAAGATACAGGCAACCAATTGTACCCTCAGACAGCCCATCTAAAGCAACAACAGGTGCACTGAGATAATGATTAAAGGTTGACGCCTACTCGGATATTTTCGAACTCACTGCTAATTTCCTTATCTTCATGGGTATGCACGCACAGACCAAAAATAAAGGCAAATAAAAAGAGAGCAGTGACACCCCCCTCCCGACACTGTCCCTTACAGTAAGTGTGTAATTGAGCTTCATGCTTCCCAAAGAAGCAAGCAAACACCTAACATTCTGCAAAATACATAAATAATAAAGACTTCTCCACCAATTCATGGGAGAATAAATCAGGGAAATTTTTCTCCAACCATTGAAGATCATTCAAATAATTTCCTGGAAAACACAAGTTAGGAATGTCACCCAATATCTCAACTATCTACTACGTCCTCATTCAGCTCCCTTGTGAACACTTGTAGCAACTTCCAATCGTTGAACAACCAGGCAATGTATTCCAAAGTCAATGGCCTTTTGAAAAGGAGAAAATCTTGCGCCATCTCACCAAAGATCTCTGTTTATGTAACACGTTCCTCTCCCCTCCCTATCCTAACAGAATGAAATAGTACATCCACACAGACGTGGTCTAATCATTTAGTTATTTTGAAGCACTCAATTAAATCATCCTAAAGTTAACACCTTACTTGATCTAAAGGATCCAACTCTCTGAATCTATGCTGGTAGCGAAGAACGTTTAGAGCTTTTCCCTCTAATTGTTTCCACGTCCTCAACGTTCCCCATTCTGTGAATAGTCAACTTTACAAAGTATTCTGGATAGGGCTACCAATGGACAGCACACATTTACAGGTGTAAAAGTGGACAGGGTCCTGCACAAAAGGAAGACATAAGCATATGCCGTTTGGAGTCTATTGGGTGTCCTTGAAGTCTAAAGTTTTAATGCGAGACCATGATTGAACCATCAGTAGTAGCAAATATTGCTGTTATCTTTTAAGTTCTTGGGTTCCTAATGTTTCTTTCTAGTCAGTGTTGACACTGGATATTTTTCTGCTTGAGAGACCAAGAGAGTGAGAGAGAGCCTTGTCCAGCACATGTTCAACAGTTCCGCAGTCTATAATCCATCTCCTCTACTCTACCAAAAATGTTTCTTCAAGTATAAAACATATATTCAATGCCTGTGGAAATTTTTTTGCAGGCTTGATAAATGTAGGCAAGGTTCCATCTCCAACACGTGAAGATTATCACAGTGGTGTAAATTATATTAAAAAATCATGACAGCCTGTCCATGATCCCAATAATACCTACGTCCTGGAATTATTCGAGGCTCAGGTGAGAGAATTCCCAACTCTGCAAATCCCCAAACTCTAAAGATGGCACCCCACTCTCCTCATCGGTAGTCTGGAATGCAAGTTCGATTAGAAATTGAGCTAGATGACCCAGAATGAGCTGAGAAGGTTGTCAGTTCTTGATGTGGGCTGTTCAAAATGTCAGCCTCAAGGCTCCAGCACTGTTTACAAAACTTACCATTCAAGAATAAAATGTAAAATATTCCTCCAGCCTTTTACCCACACTCCCTCTCATTGTCCCTTGCCCCCACAGATGATTCCGCTTATATTCAATGAATTTCATTGCTGCAAAGCTCCCCCACTTAGTTCTGATCCCAGCTGACAGTACCATGGGACAAGTCAAACCCCAGAATGAAACTTGGTTTGACGCATTAATTTTTTACCAAATTAGTTAGTGTGGGCATTAATCACGGAAGCATATTCACACAAAGCTGCAGTACCAGCAGGAGCAGTTCACTCCTGGGGGTCAGTACCAGCAGGAGCAGTTCACTCCTGGGGGGTCAGTAACAGCAGGAGCAGTTCACTCCTGGGGGTCAGTACCAGCAGGAGCAGTTCACTCCAGGAGGGTCAGTACCAGCAGGAGCAGTTCACACCAGGAGGGTCAGTATCAGCAGGAGCAGTTCACTCCTGGGGGTCAGTACCAACAGGAGCGGTTCACTCCTGGGGGTCAGTACCAGCAGGAGCAGCTCACTCCTGGGGGTCAGTACCAACAGGAGCAGTTCACTCCAGGAGGGTCAGTACCAGCAGGAGCAGTTCCTTCCTTGGAGGGTCAGTCCCAGCAGGAGCAGTTTACTCCTGGGGGTCAGTACCAGCAGGAGGAGTTCACTCCTGGGGGTCAGTACCAGCAGGAGCAGTTCCTTCCCTCGAGGGTCAGTACCAGCAGGAGCAGTTCACTTCTGGGGGTCAGCACCAGTAGGAGCAGTTCCTTCCCTGGAGGGACAGTACCAGCAGGAGCAGTTCACTCCTGGGGGTCAGTACCAGCAGGAGCAGTTCCTTCCCTGGAGGGTCAGCACCAGCAGGAGCAGTTCACTCCTGGGGGTCAGTACCAGCAGGAGCAGTTCACTCCAGGAGGGTCAGTCCCAGCAGGAGCAGTTCACTCCAGAAGGGTCAGTACCAACAGGAGCAGTTCACTTCAGGAGGGTCAGTACCAGCAGGAGCAGTTCACTCCTGGGGAAGGTACCAGCAGGAGCAGTTCACTCCAGGAGGGTCAGTACCAGCAGGAGCAGTTCGTTCCTGGAGGGTCAGTACCAGCAGGAGCAGTTCCTCCTCAGCAGGCCAGCGGGGGTGGATTCCTTTCTGAAATGGTAACCAGGAGGCATGCAGACTCATGGTAGCGATGACACGTGTGAAGGCAAGATTGCGCTGAAGAATGGTGACATGGTTCCAGCAATGGTAGCGTGGCTCCAGGCTGTGGCTGGGCCCAGGTACCTGACAGCAGGATAGGTGGTGTTCCTGCTGTGGGGGTGTGCAGGGACCCAAGACTCCTGAGTGTTCGCAGACTGAGGGATGGAGTTTGTGGCATCGCTTTTCTGGCAGCAAGGACTCAGGTCAGTGGCCGGAGCGTGATCTGGATGTTTCCTTTTATTTCCTATATTTCCTCTTCTGTTTTTAATCCTGACCTTTGAACACTAAGATGGCACTGGAGAATGGCACTATTGTGCTCTTTTCACTGTATTGTACTCCCATATCCCTGTATTTGAGTACACGTGACAATAGAATTTAAACCTTACAATCGTCTGGAGAAAATGTGAACATTACATACACATTAGGCATTTTATTGCCTATCTCTAATTGCACAGAGGGTAGTTAGGACTTACCCACTTTTCTGTAGGTCAGGCGTCACATGTAGGCCAGACCAGCTAAGGCGGCATTTACCTTCCCCTGAAGGACATTAGTGAGCCAGGTCGGTTTTTTTTGACAGCGGATTAATGGGCTCTTAATTCCAGGTTTTTATTGACTTTAAATTTCACTATCTGTCAATGTGGGATTCAAACCCAGGTCCCGACAATATTACCTGGGTCTCTGGATTAACAATCCAGCAATAACTAGGTCATCGCTTGTGGCCATTTGTACGGCCATTGCTGTTCCTTGGTTCTCCTAATGTATTGTTGAGTTGTTTCATGGTGCACAATCAGCCTGACCATTAGATTGCAGCCACTGTGATTCCATACACCTCAGCCTACAATCAACAGTGAGTGTTAAAACTTCCCAAAGCAGTGGGATAGACACCATCCCAAACACCCACATTTCTTCTAGATTATAGCTGTTTGCCCCATGACAAAAATGCACATGCAAGGAAATAAAGTTCTATTACTTATAGTTCTATATCACAGAGTACATTCCATTGAGAAAAGTACTCTTATTCATAAAACCAAATTTTAACAGCTTTGACCCTAACCCTAGCCCTAACCCTAATCTTAATCCTAAACCTAGCCTGAACCATAACTGTAATCCTAACACAAGCCCTAGCCCTAACTCTATCACAGGTCTGACATTTCTTTTCAGATTTTGAACATTGAACATAAGAATTAGGAGCAGGAGTAGGCCCTTCACATTTATTTATATTGTCTTCCGTCTGGCCCTTCGAGCCTGCTCCGCCATTCGTTTTGTGGACTCAGATGCACTTACCCGCGCTCTCACCGTATCCCTTAATTCCTTTATTGCTCAAAAAAATCTACCTTAGCTTTAAAAACATTTACTGAAATAGCGTCAACTACTTCACTGAACGAGAAATTCCAGAGATTAGCAACCCTTTGAGTGAAGAAGTTCCTTCTCAATTCAGTCCAAAATTTGCTCCCCCAAATCTTGAGGCAATGCCCTCTTGTCTTAGCTTCACCTGCCAGTGGAAACATCCTCTCTATTTCTATCTTTTCAATTTCCTTCATAATTTTATGTTTCTATAAGATCCCCCCTCAATCTTCTAAATTCCAGTGAATATAATCCCAATCAGTATCTCCTCATAATCCAACCCCCTCAACTCTGGAATCAACCTAGTGAACCTCCTCTGCACCCCCTCTAGTGCCAGTACATCCTTTCTCAAGTAAGGAGACCAAAGTACTCCAGGTGTGGTCTCACCATCACCCTGTATAGCTGCACCATAACCTCCCTGCTTTTAAACTCAATCCCTTTTGCAATGAAGGACAAAATTCCATTTGCCTTTCTAATTACTTGCTGTACCTGCAGACCACCCTTCTGTGATTCATGCACAATGACACCCAGGTCCTTCTGCATAGCTGCAACTTTCTACCATCCAAGTAATAATATTTTTTACTATTACTAATACCAAAATGTATGACTTCACATTTATTTATATTGTATTCCATCTGCCAGACTTTTGCCCACTCATTCCATGTAACTATGTTCCTCTGCAAAGTTTCACAGCCCTCTGCACATTTTGCTCTGCTGCTTATCTTGGTACATCTTGAGAGGTTTGACACTTCTTGGCATGTTTGACACATCGCAACAGTTTTCAACACTTATTGACAGGCCTGTTGGTTTGACATTTGTTGATATGTTTGACGGGTCTTTTACAGGTTTGACAGTTCCAGGAAGGTTATGCAGCGTTTACATGCAATTTTTCTCTGCAGTTAACAAATCCAAATGGTACCTGACTAGCAGATCCCCACCCTCACCCTACCCCCGCCTCCAAAGGGTATTGAACCTTGCTCCCAAAGGCCACCTACATGCTTTCTCCAAAGGATACGTCACCCCCATCACAAAGCATCCTGAAATCATACCCACAGGAATTCCTCAGCTCTCCAAGGCAGTTACCTCATTTCCCCTTCCCACACCTTACCCCAGTTCCAACCTTCCAGCTCAGCACCATCCCCATGACCTGTACTACCTGCCTATCTTCCTTCCCACCTATCCACTCCACCCTCCTCTCTGACCTATCAACTTCATCCCCACCCCATTCACCTATTGTACTCTTTGCTACCTTCCCCCACCCTCCTCTCTGACCTATCACCTCCATCCCCACCCCCATTCACCTATTGTACTCTATGCTACTTTCTCCCCACTCCCACCCACCTCTCATTTATCTCTCCACTCTGCAGGCACCTTGCCTCTATTCCTGATGAAGGGCTTTTGCCTTAAACGTCGATTTTCCTGCTCCTCGAATGCTGCCTGATCTGCTGTGCTTTTCCAGCACCACTCTAATCTAGACTCCGGTTTCCAGCATCTGCAGTCCTTGTTTTTACCTTTCTCCAAAGAGGAACCCTGCCTATTTAAATAAAATACATTGAGTACATTGGTGGTCTTGCAGGCCCAATGAGATCAGCGTATCAAAACAGGTTTTAAATGGATATAGCTTTCTGTTTAAATGGCCAGCTTCCTCTGTGAACACCACACAGAGCTGTGAAAACTGAGCTGACTCCACTCCTAGCTTAAGGAAATGGGAAATGTCATGTTTGGGAGTGGAACTTGTGATTTTAGTCCACCTCCATCAGGGAGATTTTCCAACATGGCTGAAAGCTGGTCCAAGTCCTTTTCACAATCAGCAGTCTTTAGTTCAATATCTTGCAAGGTATACATGTGCTCAACATTAACCTAATCCCCGCATAAAACACTGCATTTATCTACATTGAATAACATATATAAAGACCCAATTCCCCCATGTAGCGAGATTTAATCTGGCTGATTTTTCACCACCAAGGTTCTGACATTCACACAAATCTCTGCCCATCAACTTATGTGGAATTCCCCCAACACCTTCATCCAAATCATTAATAAAGATTGCGAGGAGGAAAGGTCCCAATGTTGATTCGTTGTGGGATTTCCATAGTGGCTGGTCTCTGCACAGAACCACTAGCAACTCATTATAACAGAGAAGTGAAATAGAAGGTTAGCTCTACAACTTTCCTTCAACACCCACCCAGAAGGGATATGTTTTGCAATGGGTAATAATGTAAAACAGACAAAGGGCTGTCAATTTGTTATGACCTACTGCACAGTTCCACACGAATTCAAAATTATCTCCAACATGCTCTCAAATTGAAAGTTGCCTCCAAAGTTATTCAATATTTAGGTTTTCTCTACCATTGAGTCAGACAAGTGTGCAAATTAAATATATACTTATATAAATTTATATATACATTTATATATAGTTTAATATAATTTCTTTTAGAGTTTGGATTTTGAACTAGTGGCATGTGAGTTTGACCAATGTTGATGAAGAGGTTTAATGATTAATTTGTAAGAATTACTGTAGCCATGGTAATGTCTGGTAAAACACAGAAGAATGAGAGACTTTCTGGAGAATAATAGGGTTTTGCTTTCATTGTGAGAGCTTAATGACCAAGCAAATTAGGCCTCTGGTAGGAGAGTATGGGAATTTATTTTGGCGTAGGGGCAAAATTTATAGTTTGAAGATGGACAGAATCA
Source organism: Chiloscyllium plagiosum (assembly GCF_037043375.1). Classification (NCBI taxonomy): domain Eukaryota; kingdom Metazoa; phylum Chordata; class Chondrichthyes; order Orectolobiformes; family Hemiscylliidae; genus Chiloscyllium; species Chiloscyllium plagiosum. Next base: position 15,187,095 of record NW_028270158.1, on the reverse strand, counting down.
CAAAAATTGTTACAATGCAAAATGAGGCCATTCAGCCCCTCATGCCTGCACCAACTATTCAAATCAACATAATTATCAATTGTTATACTCCTGCATTCTCCATATAACTTTGCACACTCTTTCTATCAAAATCTGATTTGACTTCAGCTTTAGATAGACTTTATGTAATTGTCATGTGTACCTTGTTACAAAATACAGTGAAAAGTATTGTATAGTCTCGCCCCTCTCCGTTGCCATTTTAAAACACAGAAAAGCAAACCAAAGCATACATCATAACGGCAGGAAAATGAAGAAATAAAGAAAAAGTGGCCAACTCTATAGTCCTGCTTATTAAGTGCCCCATCATGGGCCATGGGTCATAGTCCTTGATAGCCAGGCATGAGTCCCTTCACCACGCTGCTAGAACAAAGTCACCACTCTTTGGTGCCATCTCACCTCCACCAATGCCCTCGCCACGATGAGTCCTTGCTGGACCTCATCAAAGCAGATGCTACCGATGCTGCCAGGCATCTCACCAGCCCAAACTCAACTCCACTGCCGCCATGAGTCTGCTTTAGGCCCACCTCACCAATGCAGACACTGCCAAGGCCACTGAGTCTCGTATTGACCCAAACCCGTTCAAGGTCAAGATGTTCCTTGACTGGCAGCCAATGTAGATGAGAAAAAAAAATCAGGAAGAGGAGCACAGAATTGACTTCTGTTAATACTACCAAAATGTGCATGCCGCTTTGTGTCAGGTGGTTACAAAGGGAAGAGGCAGTATACAGTATTGGGTTAATGCAGAAATGTCCAGTGACCCCGGACCAGAGTACAAAATCCAAATGAGAGACTGGAAATAATCCATAAATGTTTATATCAAATTGTGAACCGTAAATGTACCTTTACTTTTCTATTAAATCCAGAACATGACATTGGGAGGCCCACCTGGCAAAGAACCCAGTGGTCACCCACTATCCAAAGATTGAAACCAAATGGACACACTTCACTTGAGATTCAAACAGACCAGGAAGCAAGAACATTTCATCTCTTGGTCTTGGATGGATTTAAGCCAAGGTCTCTCAATGTGCTAACTCTTAGCAATTCGATATCCAGGGTACACTTTATCTAAAGTGAATTAATAATTAAACTTACAAAAGCTTAGGTTAAAGAAACAATTTTAGCAATTACAAAAAAAAACTTCGAAAAAATTCTCTTCTCAATTTCTGAGTAGGAAACATGAGGGTGACAAATGTGCGTCAGCCTAAAGGTGTGCCTGACAGTTGAGATACATGATGAACTTGAGTCTGGAACAGACAGCAGGTAAATATCACACAGCCTGGGCATTTAGACAATTGCAAACGGTGCTATCAAAACGTACCTTTTGAATGACCACACTCCTGAGTGGGAGTGCAAACTGCTGCACCTCTTGAAAGGGAGGCACATTTTGGGTCAATCAATACAAGTCATTCCAGAGCCAAGACCTTGGATACAGGGATCGCACAACATGCCAGAGAATAGGTTCCTCGATTCTCAGCCATCCAGACTTGGAGGTCTCTAATGCAGAAAGTGGGCAGGATGAGAGAGATGCTCTACTCATAGTGGGGCAAACATCTATAGCCAACCTCTGAGGGGGCAATAGGAGCAGATAAGTATGCATGAGGGTAGGTTGTACAGATGGGCTTGTTTCCACTGGAGTTTGGAAGAGTGAGGAGTGACTTGACTGCTGTGTCCAAGATCCTAAGTTGCACATGAACAGGACCTTTCTTCTTGCGGGTCAGTCCTGAACTAGGGGGGAAGATTAGGGATCACCCTTTTAGAATCAAGATGAGGAGAAAGATTTCCACTCATAGATTGCGTAACTTTGGAAACTACTACTTCAGAAGATGATGAAGTCTTGTGTATTGAATATTTAAAACAGAAGTGAAGAAATTAGAAACATAGAAAATAGAAATAGGTGTTGGCCATTCTATGTGGCTGATCATCCAATTCAGTACCCTGTTCCTGTTTTTGCCCCATACACTTTAGCCATTAAGAACTATATCCAACTCCTGCTTGAAAAATTCTTGCTAGGCAGAGGAATCGGGAGCTATTGGGTATAGATGGGAAAGTGAAATTTGAGACACAAACAGATCGGTCATGATCTTATTGAATGGTTGAACAGGCTCAAGGGACTGAATGGTCTACTTCTGTTCCCATCTTGTATGTTCATATGTGGCCTGTGCACAGTGTGTTATCTGCACAGTGCTGCAGATACCAGCGGTCCTAAGCTGTGGATATTCAAAGTTTTCAGGGACTCACAGCAGTCCAGATTCCACCAGTTTACCAGGATTGCTGAGGTGTCACCTTGGAAGGATGACAATTGTTCTCGAGGACATGATTCTGCATTCATCTCTCAAGATGACAATATCTGTCCTCCTCACTCTGTCAATGACAGCCAGGCCAGACTGCTATTACCCATGACAAGGTACAGTGCAAAACTGAGCCTTCTAATATATTAACCCCAACATTCTCTTTGATCTAACACCTTATTGTATTCCTTTTGGATATCCGAATATACAACATTACTGGCACCCCTTTATCCACCCTGAGTCTTACTTCCTCAAAGACTTCCAATAAGTTTGGCAAACATGATTTTCCTTTTACAAAAGCACATTGACTTTGTCTCATTGTATTAGGATTTTCTAATGCTCTGCTACTATCTCATAGAACCATAGAAGAGCATTCCACCCAAATCCAGCTAGCCTGCAGATCCCTGGATACAATGGGCAATTTAGTATGGCCGATCCACCTAACCTGGACTTTGGGAGGAAACTGGAGCACCCAGAGGAAACCCAGAGAGAACATCCAAACTCCACACCAACAGTAGCCCAAGACGAGAATCAAACCCAGGTTCCTGGTGCTGCGAGATAGCAGTGCTAACCACTGAGCCACTGTATGACCCTTAGCAATGCATTTGCTAAAGACAGACATGGAACGCATTGCCACAGAAGGTTTTAGAGGCCGGGTCATGAGTACAGTTAAGACTGGGATAGATAGGTTCTTGAGTATCAAGGGGATCTCAGGGAGAAAGCGGGAGAATGGAGTTGAGAAACTTATCAGCCATGACTGAATGGTGGAGCAGACTCAATGGACTGAATGGTCTAATTTCTGCTCCTGTGTCTTATGGTCTTATAGTCTCATGTGAGAACAACTGTCTTCTCATCTCCCTCCTTTCTTGAAAATTGGTATTACATTCATCGCCATCCAATCCACTGTGACCTTTCCAGATCAAGGGAATTTTGGAAGGTCATGACCAATGCAAGTTCTATCTCTGTAGTCATTTAGGACGATAGAATGCCCATTATCAGTACTAGGGACTTGTCAGCCTTTACTTAGTACCTTTATGAATAATCACAATTATTTTCTATTCTTTTTGCCTGCACTTTTCCAGAATCAAATTTGTATGCTCTACTGCGAAAGCAGATGCTTAAAACTTGTCATAGTTTCTGCCATTGTTTTGTTTCCGGCTGTTGATTCTACAGTCTCGGAATCAGGTCCAACCCACCATTTTTAAAGGACATCCAAGTCATCCTGACTCAGCGTAAATCCAGATCCATATTTTCGGACGACTGGCAAAAGAAAATGCAACTCTTCGAATTACAACTGCACCGATCCTCAAAGCTGAAATGTCTGCGTCGGGTGGATTCATGATCAAATAATGGTTGAATGCAAATAATGAATATGGCTTTTAAATCATCGCGCTGATGTAGGACGAGACTTTATTATTTTATTATCCTTTGCTACCCTCCCCATGAACTTTTTTTGTACCTGGTGCATTTGATAGATATGACCAATTACACTCCCAGATTTTCAGAAGCTTTTTATTTCTTTGTTGTCCCCTGAAGTTTCTTTTAGCAATTGTCTTCAAATGGAATTGGTGCCACTGCCCTGACTCTACACTGACTGACATGCCCTGTGTTGACTTTGCAACTGTTTAATCAACCCTTGGTCAACCTTGCTGATTTTTTTGCTAGTGTGTTCAAATGGCTTGCAGGATTGTTTTATTGCTGGTGTTTCTGTGCTGTATTTGCCTTCCGAGTTTTTGCTCACAGGCTCCATGTAATAGATTAGATTTACCCGATAGTTCAGGACTTGTAATTTTTATTTCTCAGCCATGCAACAGAGGAAAAAGAACAGGTGAAACAATAACAGGGGGCAGTTTGATCGACATCTGTGTTGATTTGGAGGGTGCAGACTGCTCCATGTCAAGAACTGGGAGACATGACACATACTTGGCTGCCAGCTACTGGGGACAACAGTGGTTGGATGGGGCTGGTGTAACAAAAAATGCAGCAAGAGGTCCGAGGAGCCCCACAAGAAAGCAACCTTGACTAGGGGAAAGGAATCCAGAACTGGCAAGCAGCATGGATGGTAGGAACAGCATGAAAGCTGATAACATAGGGTGGGGGAATGCAATGGCTGTATAGATTCTTCCCCCATGGTGGGCAAGTCTAGGCATAGGTTTAAGGTGAGAGGGTAGAGATAGAAAAAGAGTCATGGGGACAATGAGTGTCTTGAACGCATTGCAAGTGCAATTTCATAATTTAAGAGGCATTTAGACAGGTACGTAGATGGGATAGGTATGGAGGGATATGGACCAAAGCAGGCAAGTGGGATGAGTTTAAATTGTGAATGCTGAGCAGCATGGACAAGTTTGGCCGAAGGGCCCATTTCCATGACTCTGTGACTCAGGTTGTACGTTTGCTCGCTGAGCTGGTGGATTTGTTCTCAGACTTTTCGTCACTATGCTAGGTAATATGCTCAGTGAGCCTCCAATGAAGTGCTGGTGCTCTGTCCCGCTTGTTATTTATGTGTCTTGGTCTGTTGTGGTTGGTAATCTCACTTCTGGTTCTTTTTTTTGAGAGTCAGAGAGTCATAGAGATGTACAGCACAGAAACAGACCCTTCGGTCCAACTCGTTCATGCCGACCAGATATCCTAATCTAATCTAGTCTCATTTGCCAACACTTGGCCCATATCTTTCTAAACTCTTCCTATTCATATACCCATCCAGATGCCTTTTAAATGTCTTCTAAGTGCCTCCACCACTTCCCCTGGCACCTCATTCTATACACGTACCACCCTCTCTGTGAAACAGTTGCCCCTTAGGTCCCTTTTATATCTATCCCCTCTCACCCTAAACCTATGCCCTCTAGTTCTGGACTCCCCCACCCCAGGGAAAAGACATTGTCTATTTATCCTATCCATGCTCCTCATAATTTTATAAAACTCTATAAGTTCACCCCATAGCCTCCAATGCTCCAGGGAAAACAGTCCCAGCCTGTTCAGTGTCTTCCTATAGCTCAAAACCTCCAACCCTGGCAACATTCTGAACCCTTTCAAGTTTCACAACATCCTTCCGGTAGGCAGGAGACTAGAATTGCATGCAATAATCCAAAAGTGGCTGAACCAATGTCCTGTACAGCCACAACATGACCTCCCAACTCCTGTACTCAATACTCTGACCAATAAAGAAAAGCATACCAAATGCCTTCTTCACTATCCAATCTACCCACAATTCCACGTTCAAGGAACTATGTACATGCACTCCAAGGTTTCTTTGTTCAGCAACACTCCCCAGGACCTTACCATTAAGTGTATAGGTCCTGCTCTGATTTGCCTTCCCGAAATGCAGCACCTCGCATTTATCTAAATTAAACTCCATCTGCCACTTCTCAGCCCACTGGCCCATCTGGTCAAGATCCCATTATGCTCTGAGGTAACCTTCTTCGCTGTCCACTACATCTCCAATTTTGGTGTCATCTGCAAACTTACTAACTGTACCTCTTATGCTCACATCCAAATCATTTATGTAAATAACAAAATGTAGAGGGCCCAGCACCGATCCTTGTGGCACTCCACTAGTCACAGGCCTCCAGTCTGAAAAACAGCTCTCCACCACCACCCTCTGTCTTCTACCTTTGAGCCAGTTCTGTATCCAAATAGCTACTTCTCCCTGTATTCCATGAGATCTAACCTTGCTAATCAGTCTCCCATGAGGAACCTTGTCAAACGCTTTACTGAAGTCCATATAGATCACATCCACTGCTCTGCCCGCATCAATCCTCTTTGTTACCTCTTCAAAAAACTCAATCAAGTTTGTGAGACATGATTTCCCACGCACAATGCCATGCTGACTATCCCTAATCAGTCCTTGCCTTTCCAAATACATGTAAATCCTGAGCATCAGGATTCCCTCCAACAACTTGCCCATCATCGATGTCAAGCTCACCAGTCTATACATCTCTGGCTTTTCCTTATCACCTTTCTTAAACAGTGGCACCATGTTAGCCAACCTCCAGTCTTCCGGCACCTCATCTGTGAATATGGATGATACAAATTTCATAGCAAGGGGCCCCGCAATAACTTCCCTAGCTTCCCACAGAGTTCGAGGATACACCTGATCATGTCCTGAGGATTAATCCACTTTTATCCATTTCAAGACATCCAACACCTCCTCCACTGTAATATGAACATTTTTCAAGATGCCACCATCTGTTTCTCCACAGTAAACACAGATGCAAAATACTCATTTAGTATCTGCCCCATGCCCAGCGGCCCAACACAAAGGCTGCCTTTGCTGATCTTTGAGCGGCCCTGTTCTCTCCCTTGTTACCCTTTTGTCCTTAATCTATTTGTTAAAAACCCTTTGGATTCTCCTTAACCCTATTTGTCAAAGCTATCTCATGTCCCTTTTTTGCCCTCCTGATTTCCCTCTTAGGTATACTCCTTCTGCCTTTATACTCTTCTAAGGATTTTCTCGATCTATCCTGTCTATACCTGACATATGCTTCCTTCTTTTTCTTAACCAAAACCTCAATTTCTCTAGTCATCCAGATTCCCTACACCTACCAACCTTTCCTTTCACCCTAACAGGAATATACTGTCTCTGGACTCTCGTTATCTCATTTCTGAAGGCTTCCCATTTTCCAGCCATCGCTTTACCTGTGAACATCTGCCTCCAATCAGCTTTTGAATGTTCTTGTATAATACCGTCAAAATTAGCCTTCCTCCAATTTAGAACTTCAACATTTGGATCCGGTCTATCCTTTTCCAACACTATTTTAAATCCAATAGAATTATAGTTGCTGGCCCCAAAGTTCTCTCCCACTGACACCTCAGTCACCTGCCCTGCCTTATTTTCCAAGGGTAAGTCAAGTTTTCCATCTCCTCCAGTAGGTACATCCGCATACTGAATCAGAAATTTTTCTTGTACCCACTTAGCAAATTCCTCTTCATCTAAACCCTTATTACTATCGCAGTCCCAGTCTATGTTTGGAAAGTTAAAAGGGTTGGTAAATGAGTTGTAAGTTGATGTGTTTGTTAATGGAGTTCCAGTTTGAATGCCAGGCCTCTAGGAATCCCCATGCATGTCTTTGTTTAGCCTGTCCCAGGATGGATGTATTGTCCCAAGTGAACTGGTGTTTCACTTTGTCTATGTGTCATGTCTTTTGGTGGCTAGTTGGTGCTCATATATCCTGGTGGCTAGTTTCCTGCCTGTCTGTCCAATGTAATGCTTGTTGCAATCTTTGCATGGTATTTTGTATATGATGATCGTTCTGCTGGTTGTTGGTATGACTGTTAAGGATGGGATGGCATGGGAGTGATGGAATGGGAGATTGAAATGGCATAGGAAGAAGGGACCGGGATGAGGATGAGATGATAAAAGAAATGGGATGGGTATGGCATGAGGTAGATGGTGAATGGCAGTGGGGACATAAAGACATACACTTGCAATTAATTCACTAACTTCACTGCAGATGTTCTGAGTCTCTACTGATTAATCATAACTTACTCGACTATTTTGCAAATGCATTATTTTCTATTACAATGACTTGCTAATTTAAAATTGGTTGCCACATTTTCCAAGATCGCTCATACTTTAATAGCTTTGTAGTTTAAGAATAGAACATTTTTTAAAAAAGAAACTGTACATTTTACTGCAAACAATAAAAGTCAAAATAATTCCATCTCATTGTCGACTTGTTGTGGTGATTCAAGCACATCCTGAGATATCACATTTAGCAATTCCACACTCATGAGCATTACTTTTTTTTAACTGATGTATGGGTCAATCTATTCAAACCCTTCGATTTCTTCAGGTGAGGGCAACCTCCTAACTTCAAATAATTAGCTTTTTTTTTTCATTTTGTGTAGATTTGATTTACTTTATGTCTTGTATGATGTCGAATAAAGAAGGGCTTGAACAAACAAGAGATTCCAGAGGCCAAAGCAATCCTAGGGAGTTTTTCCACTTTTAACTGAATTTTGATTCCCATCAATTTTTTCACCATTGGAACATCTGATTTATTTACAGATTGGAATGACACTTCCTTCCACTTCAGATTGTTTTGTTTGCCATTTGTGGAATTTGTTGCACATCCCTAATTGCCCAGAGGGCAATTGCCCAGTGTAGGCCATATGTAGGCCATACTATGTAAGTATGACCAATCTCCTTCCCTAAAAGCAAACCAGGGAGGTTTTCTGATAATAGTTTATTTTGTTCAAACATCGGATTCAAGCTTCACCATCAGCTGTGGTGGGATTTGAAATCATGTCATCACAACATGAGACTGGGAGTTTTAGATTGCTAGTGCAGCAACATTACCACTAGCCTTCCCATTTGCTCTGCCTCAATTTCCTTGTCCACCCACACACTGTAATAGGTTTGCTGACTTTTAAAGGAGAGCCCCACTGTTCTGAGGAAGGGTCACTCGACCCGATACGTTAACTCTGATTTCTCTCCACAGATGCTATCAGATCTGCAGAGATTTATCAGAAATTTCTGATGTTCTTCACTTAGTTCTGGAGGCAACAGAGGAACCAAGGTATCCCAAAACCTATTGGAAAGGGTAGAGGAGAACCAACCATGTTCCTATTAACAATACTTTCATATTTTTGTAGTGTGCTTTGAGAAACGATGCGTCATAAATTAATGTCTATGCATAATGTTGCTCTGTAGAAAAGCGTCTCATCGCTCTGAGTTGAGTTAAAGTCTTTTAAGTTTTGAAAGCTGTTAGAATCAACAATTCAAAAGAACAGCAATGTAGAAACAAATTTTAAATATTTACCTTTGCAGCTGATTAGAGCCAAAGTCTTGTCAAAAGTAAATCCTGCTTTTTTTCAGCAGCTCCCTGTCATGGTCAGCACTTTCATGGTTCAGTAAGTTTAAACTGTTAATAATATTAATTGTGCCATATTTAGTTGTTGGAGTTAATCTAACAGTGAGGCATAATGACAGCTGGAACTTGAGTCAATGGAGCAAGCAACCGTATATCTCTTTAATCAATCGGATTGAAGGATTATGGAACAGGCAGCACAATGATTAGTGAAGCAGCATAATTTAGAGCTGGTGAATTAATTGCCCATCTCAGACAGCAACTTCTGGATTTCCACATTTAATTTGACAACTCATTTGGATTGGCGTGCACTATTGCGCTGGCTGCGATATTGAAAACAAATTATCATATTCTCCCGGAGATTCCTGAAGAAGGGCTTATGCCCGAAACGTCGATTCTCCTGTTCCCTGGATGCTGCCTGACCTGCTGCGCTTCTCCAGCAACACATTTTCAGCTATCATATTCTCCCACTTGGTCATAAACAAAGTGCCATTTTAGGTTGCAAATTGTTGTTAATTTGACCTTTGTTGGCACTGCAGTAACATTTCTGCTCTGAAAATAGGATGTTTTTGACTTTAAACAATGCTATGATGTGAGAAATGATCCTGCTTTGACCACAATAAGCATTGATATTGATGGTAAAAGCGTGAATCACATCTGCTGCACCACAGAGTAAAGAGACATGGACACAGTCACTCACTTCATCGTGACTTTGAACGCAAGCAATGGGAAGGTGATCAGCAGCAACTTGTTGTACTCAATCTGAGTGTACTCCTCACTAAATGATCATTAACAGCTTCAACCAAAATCAATTTTATGCTGTTAAAAAAAGACTGCTTTGAGGGTGAAGACCACTCTGGTCTTCAGTCACACTTTATCTGGATTATCCTTTCCCTCAGAAAATTGTTTTTTGGTTTGAGTAATCATAGAATCCCTGCAGTGCAGGTGCAGGCCATTCAGCCTACACCAATGCTCTGAAGAGCATCCAACCCAGACCCACCCACCCCTACCCTATAACCCAGGACTTCTATTGGTTAATCTACCTGCCTGCACATCCCTGGACACTATGAGTAATTTAGCATGGCCAGTCCACCTAACCTGCACATCTTTGACTGTGGGAGGAAACCGGAGCACCCAGAAGAAACTCACACAGACGCTGGGAGAACATGAAAACTCCACACAGACAGTCACCCGAGGGTGGAATTAAATCTGAGTCCCAGATGCTGTGAGGCAGCAGAGCTGACCACTGAGCCACTGTGTCACCAATGTCTAGACTTTGTCCATTAAGGTAAAGCAGCTGAGATATTGGCTTTGTTCCAAGAACTGACTCAGAGTAGGTTGCTCACTGAACATAGATCCATGGAGAAATGCACAAGCTTCAGTCATCTCTTTCCTTCATTCCTATATCATCACGACTCGCCAGTTTTGAGCATCATGACACAATTTGTATTAAACAACAGTCTGACTTGAAAATCACAGAATTTGCAACAAAACAAAATCAACTTGTCTCCATTGAGCATGTTCCACAATGAGATGCCTCAATGCCATTGTATGTGGGAATGGCTGTGAAGGAGTTAAAGTCGAGGCTTAATGCAACCTTTAGGTGGAGAAGACGCAGTCTAATGCAAGTTCCCGGTGGAAACAGATCTGGCTCCCAGCTGCTTTTACATTATTGCCTCACCACTGAAAATATTTAGGCCATCAGAATCACAAATGGTTCATGCCATCTGCTCAGAAATGAATTGTAAATTTGCCTCCACATTCAACAGGAAGAAGCTAGAAGGAGTTAGTGTTGGATAGCAGTATAATTTCTTTGAATACAAGTCTCTGTAATAAATAATTGGGAAACAATTGAAACTTTTGTTTCTGTTTCAGATATTTCTAACCTGTGTCCAACAACTATATCATTTTTGATTCTCTGTTTTGTAATAAACTTATTTAGATTTAGATTTTATTGTCAGGTGTACTCGAGTACAGGGATATGGGAGTATAGTGCAAAGTGTACAAAGGCGCCATCTTAGTGTACAAAAGTCAGAATTAAAAACAGAAGCAGAAATAAAAGAAAAGGAAACATCCAGATCATGCTCCAGCCTCCGCCCTGAGTCCTCACTGCCAGAAAAATGAAGCCACAAACTCCATCCCTCAGTCTGCGGTGAGAGTGTCTCAGGTCCCCGCACACCCCCCACAGCAGGAACACCACCTACCCTGCCGTCAGGTACCTGGGCCCAGCCACAGCTTGGAGCCACATCATTGGAACCATGTCACCATTCTTCAGCGCCATCTTGCCTTCACCTGTGTCATCGCTACCATGGGTCTACATGCCTCCTGGGACCACCATTTCACCAAGGAATCCACCCCCACTGACCTGCAGGGAAGGAACTGCTCTCGCTGCTACAGAACCCCCAGGAAGGAACTGCTTCTGCTGGTATTGTCCCCCCCTCCCCTTACCCCTGCAGGAGTGAACTACTCCTGCTGGTACTGACCCTCTGGTACTGACCCCCCAGGAGTGAACTGCTCCTGCTGGTTCTGACCCCCCAGGAGTGAACTTCTCCTGCTGGGACTGACCCTCCCCAGGAAGGAACTGCACTCACTGGTATTGACACTCCGGGGGACCACTGCCACTGTTGCTGATATTCCAGGAAGGAACTGGTCCCACTGCTACTGACACTCCCGGGGACTGCTCCTGCCACTGCCAGAATTAAAGAGCAAAATTTTAAAAAAGAGAAGAAACTAAAAGGAAGCAGGCAGAAGCGGACGAACCCTGAGATCAAGACCTGGCCCAGACACTGTTACTCCGCCATCTTCTTACAGGAATTAGTCTGCTGGTAAAGAACGTCTGCAGCCTCATGTGTACATGCTTCAATGACTAATGCTCACATTAACAAAACTGTGTGTTCCATTGTGGGACCTGACATGCCCAGTAGTGCCATCAGCTGGGGTCATATCAGAATGGGGGATCTTTGAGCATTGAAATTCATTGAATGTAAGAGAAATATGTATCTTTAAAAAAAAAAGATACGTAGAGGTTCAGGACATAAAACTGGAGGGTTATGGTGATGTTTTTTAGATGAATTGGGCTTTCAAACACTAGTGACATAACAGAGTTAAATTTCATTTTAGTTAGGTACCCTGGAATTTGCCAATTTAGCAGCATTTTCTTTGGGGAGGGGGTGATTGAGGGAAAGGAAACTAGGCTAAAAAAGGTGTGAAGGGGAGATGATCCTAACATCCTGAACAATATCCAACTATCAATTAACATCACACAAATATGTTGTGAAACTTGAAAGGGTTCAGAAAAGATTTACAAAGATGTTTCCAGGGTTGGAGGATCTGAGCTACAGGGAGAGGCTGAACAGGCTGGGGCTGTTTTCCTTGGAGCGTCAGAGGCTGAGGGGTGACCTTATAGAGGTTTACAAAATTATGAGGGGCATGGATAGGATAAATAGACAAAGTATTTTCCCTGGGGTCGTGGAGTCCAGAACTAGAGGGCATAGGTTTAGAGTGAGAGGGGAAAGATATAAAAGAGACCTAAGGGGCAACTTTTTCACGGAGAGGGTGGTACGTGTATGGAATGAGCTGCCAGAGGATATGGTGGAGGCTGGTACAATTGCAACATTTAAGAGGCATGTGGATGGGTGTATGAATAGGAAGGGTTTGGAGGGATATGGGCCGAGTGCTGGCAGGTGGGACTAGATTGGGTTGGGATATCTGGTCGAAATGGACGGGTTGGACTGAAGGGTCTGTTTCCGTGCTGTACATCTCGATGACTCTATGACTCTAAATAAATTACCTGCTCCAATCACATTGCAATTTGTGAGACTTCTCTTTGCAAATTGGCTTTTGTGTCTCTTGCATTAAACCACACTTCAAAATGACGCAAAAACAAAACAGAAATTGCCGGGAAAACTTAGCTGATCTGGCAGCATTTGTGGAGAGAAAGCAGAGTCAACAGGTAGGGTTCAGTCACCTTTCTTCAGCTTTCGCAGTACTTTGAATTTTGTTTTGCTTAGTCTTCAAAATGACAGCTTTTACAAAGAAATTTGTGACAGAGTGATTGTTCCAAATGGCAAAATGGTCAATCAAATAGCCACCAGTGCACATGCTGGTTTGGTGTGTTTTTTGAAATATATTTACTGGAATGTGTATGTAACATTCTCAACTTGAGCTCTAATTATGCAGTTGATTTCTGAAAGCTATCCTGCCTCAGTGTGTAAATGCATCACATGGTGAGCTATTAAACTGTAGAGACCAATAGTTCAGCTCATTCAATAAACAATGGCTTGGACTCAATTTCTTCATTCACTGGAAGAAAAACTCAAATCACTGGAAATACTCAGCAACTCAGGCTGTGAAGACAGAATTAACATTTCATTTTGATCTCCTTTCATCAGAACTGGAAACAAATTAGGAATTTAATGGCACACGATCCAGTATAGAGCCAAGGAAAACCATGAATGGGCACAGGGAGAGATGACGGTGGCAAAATGGAGGGCAGGAATGATAAAGTGGTAAAAATGAGATGGAACAAGACAAAGGTGGGGGGGGTGGTGATGATAAGAGAATCGAAAGATGGAGTCCTGTGGAGCTGTAAGTGACTACAGCAGAACTGTTTCCCATCTCCAGCTGTCCAACAATATCCAAATTATGATACAAAATTGTTCAACTCAACATCATGTCTGTGAGGGTATAAAGTGCCTGATGGATGAGTTGATGATCTTTGAGGTTCTGACTGTGTTAGCAGATTTTGACTGGGGCAGTCATGGCATCACATTTGGTCTGATCACCTTTGTTCACGAGAAATAGAAGATTCGGTCAGGTATCCCAATGCTGGTCACTATCAGATGTCCTTGGAGAATGTGCTTGTTTGTGTGAATAGTTACTAACAGGCTTGAGCCCAACTGTACCCTTTTGCAAAGACTCTCAACTGTCTCTGCATGAGCTCAGGCAGAGAAATAACAGGTTTCATCAAGCATGTGAAGAGAGGAAAGAAATGGGGCCAAATTGGTGGGAAGACTTTTAAATTTAACAAAATAACTCTTTCAATGCTCCCCTTATGTGCCGTGTTATCACTATGATCTTTCCAGCATTTTTTGACATCAGTAGCCTTGACCATTAGAGACATGCTTTTCTAACATTAACTAATCATTATCACCAGAATTTTATCAGAGCTGGAATTTCTGTTAATACAAAATGGTAACTTCAGTCAAGTATGCAAGATCAAATTGACATGATCCGTATAAGTAAAATTGCTCCAATGAGTAAGTATAGTTTGAAGGAATTGGATTAGTACAGAAATAAAGTTTAAAATTGATCTAATAGAAACAATGTAATTTAATGTCTCAAGATACTAATAACTTCAATTGTTTCATTTTCAGGATCTATTTATTTTAATGCTTATTGCAAATTTCAACAAAATTGTTGGAAATGAACAGAAGCCTTTAAGGCACAGACTTTATTTGGAGCCTCTTCTCTATCTCAAGAGTATTGGAGGAACTGGAATATGGTGAATGATCTCTTGGGATAGTTGATAACTTGCTTGATACCAAAAGTCCTGCACCCATTACTTCTGCACAGGAGCAAATTTTGATGCAGAATGAAATTTTATCACAATGATATATTGCTCTTCCTTGACATTGTTGTAAAGTAAGTAAGCATGATGACTGTAACCACTTCAATTTATAAAGTAAAATATTGTATTTAATGCAAGTATAATCTGCCCTTATTTCTGACAAGCTGATGCTAACGGAGTAACTTAACTATTTTGTCCAACCCCGGAATAAAGGTAAAGTTGCCAGACCATAGGACTGCTCTCTCACTGGAGAGAGATGAGTGGTGGTGGTTTAACCTGAAGGCCACCATATCTCAGGAAAGGGGAAGAGGTTAGAATGGAGTGTCCTTCAGGGTACCCTTAGCCAGTGTGCGAATTGAACCCACACTGTTGGCATCACTCTATATACAAGTCAGCCATCAACCAACTGAATTAACTCACCCTGACCACAAACAAACTTACTGATGATGTTAAGCAGTTACTCTATTCTTTCTGCTCATTTATTACAGTAATTATTCAAATATAAGGGTGCTCACGTTATTTAAAAATTATATCCACATTAATATTTCAATATAAATCTATTTGATAAACCAAGTCAGAGGGTGCAATTAAGCATAGAAATACAAAGCAGAATTTATTGTCCTGCTGCTAAGGTGACTTTCCTTGAAGTTTGAATGGTCTAATTAACACAGAGGTCAATTAGAGTCTAATTCCTCCTGGTTACTGCAAATATAACCAAAATACACCAACAGTTATAGTAAATTGAAATGCTGAAGTGATAATATAAGCACATCAAAGCTTGTTTCAGAAATGAATCATTCCAAACAGGTTGGTCTTGGATGGGGGTTACAGGGGGATTAGTGAGTAAAGTTTGCTTTCAATCCATTCCATCGTTATGCTAAACTATTCCTTACCAATAAGGTTTTCTCCTCACTTTGTGGTACCTGCATTTTGATGTGAAAAGTGCGACAAAAATGCAAACTGACACTATGATTTATTTGTGTGGTAAATGCCCCCTATAAATTGCACCAAATGAATTCACAACTACTGTCACGACAGTTTAAATGGTATCTTTGAGCCAGGTGCTAAGTGGAGGTAAAGATTGCATAATGCTTCAAATAAATGTCACCCTGGCTAGACAAGGTGAACTTATCAGATTTAAGTGGACGTACCTGGTATCCAGAGGGACACTGTGTTGGCAGCATGCTTTGTGGCTGCAAAGAAGCTAAATATTGCCACATGTGGCTGCACTAAGTAAACAATATTGATTCCTTCTTTACCATGTGCCAGCTGTTTATTTTTCTCCTGACCCCATTTTGGCTCATTGCCATTTAGTTGTCCACGCAATCCAGCGATCTGTGTGTGTGTGTGTGTGGGAGGGTGCAGTCTAAAGATTCGTGTAGTAAGGAAAAATGAGACGTTTGCATTGTTGGGCTGGTTAGCTACTGAAAAGAAGTTGCCCCATTGATCCTGAACTTTCGTAAAATGAAGTGATAATTCTGCATACAGTTTGTGGCTGTATCTGGAGCCAAACAGAAGACAACTGGGAGTTATTATTGTTTGCAGAAAAGGCTTGACAAAATGCACAAATCTGTGGGTAAGATATTTTTTTCTTCAGAAGGGGGAAGGCTAATACTTGTTTTCTAACCTATAGCATGTGATGGATCTCTACATGTGTATTTTATTCTCCTTCCTGCAATTTTGTTGTACTTACCTAAAATAGAGATTCACCAGTAATGCAAGTTCATGAAGATTTCATACATTCGACTTGAGCAAGAAACATTCATAAACAACACAACTAAAAGTTGTTAAGAACCTAGCTATAGACATGGTTCTTTTTTTTGTTGCAAATTTGGAACCAATTTAGACAAAAGGGGCAATTGCTTTTACAGAGAGGGTGGTTTCGCGTGTGGAATGAACTTCCTGAGGAAGTGGTGGATGCGGACATAGTTACAACATTTAAAAGACACTAAGATAAATACATGACTAGGAAATGTTTGGAGGGATATGGGCCAGGAGCAGGCAGGTGGGACTCTGTTGGTTTGGGATTATGTTCAGCATGGCCAGTTAGACTGAAGAATCTGTACATATGCTACATGACTCTATGAATAATTTTGTAAGATCTCCATCCACTTCTCAGACAAGTGTCAGAACAAGCCTTCTTTGTAATGTCTGTCGTATACAAAAACAGCAAGCTGAAACAAAATCTGCATTTATTCATTGCACTGTATTTTTGAACTGTTCTAGTCACCTTCACCTTGCAGGGGACCCATACAGAAGTATTAATGCAGAGTTATTCCATTAATAAATTGGGGTTTGCTATACATATTTCTGATAATTCAAAAGGCTGCTGACTAACTTAAGGGTACATGCAACTAAACCTACCATATAATCCCATTGCTGTTACACTGATATCATTCTGCATCAACACTGCTTCACAAATAGCAATGAGTCAAAGGCTCTTTTCACCTGATCTCCAGCTGTTAGTCAAGACTTAGATGAAAAGCATCATGGGATCTCCAACACCCACCCCAACTGTCTCAGTAGGACCTCAATCCTTCTATACAATCTTACCTATTTTAAGACTAAGTTTAAAGGTAACTCAGACGGGTAAAGTTGATCACTATGGTTCTTTGTGGAACTAAATAGCAGGACCATTACCCTCAATCTTGGATTGCATTTAATGAGAAAATCTGGGAATTTGTTTTTTTAAGAAAGCAAGGAATTAAAAACTAACCTTTAATGAGAATTGAAAAAAAACTTCAATTCAACTGAGCACAAAATGCAAAATTGGTATTATATGAGCAAAATTCATCTTTAGCAATTATTTTTTCCCCATTGTCAAAACAAAAATAATGCAGAGATTTGAGGTTACAGAAAGATAACAGTTCTCAACTATACTTAATGTATTTAACATTTCAAGCATTACAGATACAAAGCAGGCTTCAAAATAAAGTGTGAGGAAAGTATCTCCAAAGCTGCAACTTATTTCAGTGTGCAGCTGAGAGCAATTAGACTCTTTGTTAACCTCATGATGTATTGCTAGATCATATGGTCTTAAAAGGCCAATCCAAGTTACAGTCAAAGATACCCTGACAACAAAATAATACACTGGATGCTAAATAGTTTTGGTCTTTTTGCTGTCAAAGTGGCACAATATTATAAATATCAGCTGAATGTGTTGTATTCTCTAATTGCATGACGTGTGTGTTTTTCTTTTAGAATTTTGCCTTGTATCCGTAATTGTCTGTCAATGGTGTATCCCACTACTGGGGGCAGAACCACAGCTATCATTAGGAGGGTCAGCTGATGAAAACGTCACTTGCCCCGAAGTATGCACCTGCATTTTTGATGATTACAGTGAAGAACTGAATGTCTATTGCAGCTCTCGCAACTTTACAAGCATTCCAAACGATCTACCGTTAAATGCTAAAGCCATTTGGTTTGACTCTAATAACTTCACAGTTCTTCAATCCCATGCTCTCAGGAATATGTCTAATCTGGATTTCTTGAACCTAGAGAATAGCTATATAGTTACGGTCGAGCAGCATGCCTTCGACGGTTTGAAGGTGCTAGTTCACCTCCATTTGGAAAGGAACAAATTGAAATACCTAGTACCAAATGTATTCCTCCACACTCCATCTCTTGGATCACTCAGTCTGAACAATAACAACTTTGGCAAAATTGAAGATGAGTTGTTTTCTGGCCTCTCTCATCTCTGGTACCTGAATCTGGGATGGAATAATCTGGCAGTTTTGCCTGCTACAGGCTTTCATGACTTACCAAACTTAAAGGAACTTATTTTGGCAGGAAATAGATTAACCTACCTGCAGTCCCAACTGTTTACACGTTTGACAGATCTGAAGGAACTTGATTTATCAGGAAATTTGTTGAGGGGCATTAAGGGGAATATCTTTGTGAAGCTGCAAAAGCTTCAGAAGCTTTATATGAGTCATAACCAGATCAGTACCATAGTACCAAGAGCGTTTATGGGGATGAAATCGCTCAGATGGTTAGACTTGTCCCACAATCGCATTACAGTACTACATGAAGAAACATTCTCTGGCCTTCTAAATCTGCATGTGCTTCGAATGCTCAACAACTCCATCACACAGTTGAAGCCCAAGACGTTCACAGAACTTCAGTTTCTGGAGGAACTCCAGCTTGGGTACAACAAAATCATAAGTCTTTCTGAGAATGTGTTTGATGGGTTAGTACAATTGGAAGTCCTCACACTAAACAATAATCAGATTCAGCAGATCAAACCAGGAACATTTGTTGGCCTTCGTGAGGTGGCTGTACTGAACCTATCCAGCAACTCCTTAAAGAATTTACCAGACCATTCATTTACAGGTCTTATTAATCTACATAGCCTGCATTTAGAAAATAACGCATTCACCAGAATTCAACCAAACACATTTTCTGGATTGTTCTGCCTTCGAAGACTCTTCCTGCAAAACAATTACATTTCGGTTATTCAGAATCAGAGCCTCAGTGACTTAAAACAGCTTTCGGAACTGGATTTCAGATACAACAAACTAACACAGATATCTGTTCAGGCCTTTGTTGGTGTACCAAATCTGGAGTATCTACTATTAAAATGCAACGAACTTCAATACATTTCTGAAACCACCTTTCAACCTTTACACCTCCTCTCGTGGCTTGATTTATCGGAGAACTTCATTGAGTTTTTCTATAATTACACTCTGACACCCTTGACAAAGTTAAAGTATCTGAACCTGAAGAGCAACTCTTTAAAGCACTTCCCCCCACAGCTTTTGGAGCAGGCAACACAATTGGAGCAACTACTGCTTGGGGGTAACAATTGGCACTGTGACTGTTTGCTAAAGTCACTCAGAGATTACTGTCTAAGGAATCCCCACGTAGTTCCCCGTTATTTCGAATCAGCAGTAGAAGATGGTACAATCATGCACACTTACAACAACATCACCTGTGCAAGCCCAAAAACTATTGCGAGCACAGATTTGAGGGACATTAGTGAGGACTATTTTCGTAATTGTTAATATCAAGAGCAAGATGCATTCCTGCAATCATCACATGCATTTTGCCCTAGTATTTTAACTGTGACAACCAGGTGTACATTTCATATGTAATTATAAGTATACCAAGTGAAATCAAGGCTAGACAGGCCTATTTGGTTTGGATCCCAATATTACCAATCAAATTTACAATGAATAGGACAATTCGTTCGGCTTAGTGTGTTCTATTAAGCTCATCATAATAGCTTTAGAAACAAAGTTTGGTCATTGTCTTAAAATCATAATAACAGCACTGACTGGAGTGTTAGTCTCTAACCTTAGTAAAATGTCTACAAAGTATCACAAGTTATCACAGACAACCAAAACTATGATTGGAACAAGTTCCTTATCACTTTAGAGTGAAAGCTACTCGGGTTGGAGGAGAGGGTCACTGTGGTAGAAAATAGGTCTGAGTGTTCCGTGCTATAACAATTCCGTGATTGTGTAAGTGATATGAAGTAAAAGAAAATTGTGAGTTAAACTAAATAAGCTAAACATGACAAACTTGTCTCAGCAACAGGGAGGGTAAATATGGATTAATTTATTTCAGAACATTTGAGCCACAAATGATTTCACTCAAATCTATACAAATAATTAATAGAGAAATTTTGCCCCTTATTACTAATTCAGATAACTGAAGTGTAATCGGTTACCAAATGACAAAATGTTTGTTGAGTGTATTTAATGCAGTGCATGTTACCAATGAACATTACAGGGATATTAGGTCAGTTTCTTTGGGACAGATCCATAGGCCAAACACTTTGTTGTTAGTCTTTTAAGTAATGATGGTCATTGTTTGATCGGAAATAAATGCATGCTCCAAAATGACAAATTTTTTTTGCAAAACTTCAAATACCTTTGCCATACCTTTTTCCTGTTGTCTCCTGTACACTCTACTCCTAAGCATCCCCAAATCCCATTCTCATCTCTTGCTTTTTGCTCCATATGGAGAAATGGTTTATTGTGTTTTCTCCAACACTGCAGCTCAAAATTGGATAGAAACATGGGGACCAGGTGGCTATTAACTGCACCCTGTGCTTTTCTATTTCGATTTGATCTTGATTAATTAGGCAAGTGCTCCCATTGTAAGCAGAAAGGTTCCTCTTCAGAGAGCTGCACAGTTCAATATTGTTTATCATTCACAGCTTAGAAGACTCATACTTGAAAACTGACTCTGAAATGGTCATTTTAAAAAGGGTTATTCTACAATGGTGACATGAGTAACAAGGCAGGCATGTGGAATTGAAGCACCCAGCCATATTAATAAACTATAGTGGAGACTCATCGACTTCTATTCTTAAAAATTACATACAAATTAACAGAGTAAAATAGTGAGGTTATGGTAGACATATTGTTATGGAAAAACAGTAAGCTGTTTTACCAGGCTCTGCTGTACCTAAATCAGTAACATCTTAAACCGGTCCTTCACTTGATGGTAAAAAATCTCCCTAAAATATATAATTTAACATAACTTGGGGGAAGAGAATCATTTTACAGTTGTTAGGGAATCTTTTATGTGCAGTTAAATAATTATTTGTAACAGAGACTTTGAGACTGTCAAGAGTGTGGTAATGGAAAAGCACAGGTCAGGCACCATCTGAGGAGCAGGAGAATTGACATTTCAGGCGTAAGTCCTTCATCAGGAATTGAGTAGACTGTCCAAATGCAATTTTATTACACAAGACACCAATTGTATAACAATACATTAATACAATCTAGTTTCTTGCAGACCCAAGGTGATCTAACTTAGCCTCTGTTATGTTTTGAACTTCTGACTATCCTGTTCCGAGTTTCTATGTACCCTTCCTGAGCAAATTACATCATGATACCTAACACATATACTCTTTCTTGTACAACCTGCAGACTTGGCATAATGGCCACCCTGATGGTTTAACAATTACTTGTTTAAAAATGACTTCATTGATCCATCAGCAAGAGCAGCTGCACTGGACTTTTTTTTTTTAATACTTGGTACTCAACTAGCCACTGCAGTGATGGAAAGGAAAACAAAAAGCATAGAATGAGAAGTGGGGTGCATTGGATTAAAAGCATGTGAATTTGTAATTAGGGTTTTTGATTGTGCTGCCAACTCAGGAATGACTGCTATTCTGTAGCGCTTCTGAGCTAGATAAGGACTTTTTATCTTTCCTATCAGCAATGAACAATTATTCATGTTGACTGGACTCCCTAGAATACTGGAAAGTTATATAATTATGTGTACATCAAACCAAGGAAGCAGTGATTTGTTTCAAGCTGAATGAGAGTTTAAAAGCATTACTCCAATTTTTGACACAAGCACAATACCCAGGAAACAATGATTTTGGCCATAAATAATGCCTATTACAAATGAAACAGAATAATGCAAACAATCTCAAACACTTAAGTGCTTAGGCATACCCCAATGCTTGCACCATCATACGATGAGATGGGATGTAGGAGAAAGTAAGGGCTGCAGATGCTGGAGAGTCAGAGTCGAGAACGGTGGTGCTTTAAAAGCATAGCAAGTCAGGTAGCATCTGAGGAGCAGGACAGTCGATGTTTTAGGCATAAGCCCTTCATCAGGACATTCCTGTGTTTTTCCAGCACCACCCTTTTCGACTCTGAGATGGGATGTAGCCAATTGTTCCAGCCAATGGTTTCTGGATATCTGAATTCAAACTTTATAATCACATTAGATATAATTAAGTATAGGATTCAGGAAAATACTAACAGGTTTCTAATATTAATACACTTGTCCTACAAAATAAGTCACAGGGATGCAAGCCATCCAAAACTGATATTCTTTAGAACATTATAAACCAGAAATAGATCATTCAGTTAAGCTGCAGCCCATCTTTAACTTGCACCTTGCACAGCAGAAATCAAGGATGGAAATTTACAGTATTGGGCTGTAGTTAAAAATGGTTCACCTTTAATTCTTTAATTATAATTCCACTTATTCCAGAATATGCCAAGCAATTCCTTTATTTTTGTTGTTTCCTGTTTCTTTGATATCCACTCAGGCATGAGGATGCAACAAATCCAAATCCGGAGTTGTGTCCCTCCTCACAATAGCACCAGAGCATTCCTCTTGTGTTTGCTTTTCAAGAAAATCTTGACATAATTCAAAATCAAACCTCACATCAGTCATTCAACACAAATGTTTGTGTTACTAGGCTAACAAATAACACTCTTTTTGCAACACCCTACCATGAGGCCAACTGAGATCATGCTATTAAACAACCTTAAATCAGCAAGTAATATAGTTAAAATAACAAAGCTAGCTTCAGATTACTACACATGGCATTACACACATTAATAATTCTGTGTTTGATTGTGTCAGGGTTTTGCTTATGCGAATTAATTTTTCTTAAGAATCCTAATTTCAGAAGCAAACCACTTGAGCATTTGATTATAGTAATGAGTTTCTTTAATAAAATAAAAGCAAAACTTTTAAAATTAAGTTTACAGATGACAATGCTCACCAAAAGAAGTGAAAATCTTAGCTGCAGATGACATCTTTAATAAACAGAGTTACACAGGGCAGTCAAACAGACTCTGAACTATTTCTACATTTTTTTGCTAACTTAAACTATTTCAAATCTTTGACTGATTCCTAACATGGAGGCTTTTTTTCTCCCTCATTTTCCAAAGTTTTGTTTCACTCTATATTGCACAAATTCGGTTAGCCTTGCGGCTGGAGTACTTTCTGCAAAGTGTTCCCACCTCAAGGAGTTGTAAATAATAAGAGCGGATGACCTCCTAAATCCACCACTCTAAATGCAGCATCACATTAATATCTAGAACAGAATGTCTGGCATTGTAAATACAGTTAATTTCAAACACATGTTGAAAGTGTTCTAGCACTTCCATAAAAGTAACTGGGTACAAATAATTGATTTATAATTCCACATTTCCATTGGTATAACAAAAGGCATTAATGGTCCAATATTCAAGTGTTTCCATTTCTGGAAAAAAAATTGATTATTTTATTCTTACATTCCAAGAGTAAGAGCTCTTTATGCTTCTATTCTGCAATTCGCCACCTCAGCAGTTTGATATGAATATACAAGAATAATCTCATGTATGAAGTGCTGAAGATTCATTATTGTTGCTTAAAATTTTTTCCACTATGTTATTAATAGCATCAAAGGTTGCACTCTTTGGAAAAGCCTGGATGAAATTTCGACCTTCCTCCAGACTGTGAGACAATTGAGGATCCAGAGGAACACACCCTATAAGAGATGTAAAAAAGAATTGTACTTCAAAAACTAAAAATAAAAATCATCACCAACAAATCAATTAATTCAATGGCTTATGACTGTGAAAACAAATCCAAACTAGGGTAAGCCGCAACAAACATCTACAGTAAATGAAGAGGAAACTTCTTACAGCCTTGAAATGACAAGGTGAAATTAAAAAGTTGAGTTCATGTCTTGGCTAACATTCTTCAGTTAAAAATACTCAGACATTTTTAACTTCGATTTACCATAATTTCAAGGCTGTTAAAGCTATAACAGTTACAGTCACTCATTAAGAGTAAGCTTTTTAAGAGGAAAGAAATGCATACAAGTATAAAAAATACACATATTATATTCAGTTTATACAATCAAAATAATTCATGTATGGATCAGACACAGTTTTTCTTTTTATTTCGGCTGAACATCTCGTCACGAAGGTGGGAATGTCAAAATAAAACTATTGAAAGATACACATAAGGGAGTTCTTCTATTTAAAAAAATATATAGTTCTTCAATGCCGCTATAGCAATATTTTTAAATAAAAATACCATGTGCAATGATTTTTCATGAAGCTGCTCTCAGAATAATAATGTGCTTTCTTTTCATGCATCCAAGTGTTCGACCCCATATATTAATCTTGCTTACATGCCTGGTCCATTAGACAATGTGCCAATGCTGAACAAGTGGCCACATGCTAGCACATTTAGGACCAATATCAAAATGGTCTGCACATCTGAAAAAATGTTCTAGTAGTATACCACTTTGAAATCATTTAAACGATAGGTGAATGCAGTAATTCACATGAGACACGGAAAATTGTATGTTTCTTTTAGATGGTTCAAAAAGGATCCTTCATTTGTAACCATTTTCTTAATTATTCAAATTTCATATGCATTCATTAAAAAGCAACCTCCACAGACGCACCAATCCTAAACATTCAGCAGAGGTCTTAGGTGCCTTAGAAAGATGCAATGCTAAATACATACAGACTCAAATTATAACTTTATTTTGTTCAAAGCTCTTCCACAAAATGAACCCAACACATGACACAGAGGGACCTTGAATATCCGACATACAATTAACCGAATTTCCGGATAATCCGAACTTGGTCCCGATACTTGGTTAACGATGTTATCTTGCACTCGATTAACTGAACGAAACACATCCCGTCCGGGTCCTTCAGATAATCGAGGTTCCTCTGTATACTAATCATAAAGTGTACCTTTACAGATTGTGCTTTATAAAGAAATCCTTTTGTCGCATGATCTTGGCCAAGCATCATGGCAGTGCTTAAGTGAACTCCAAAACTTGCAATAGAATTAGAACTTCAGTAGTTTAATTTAGGATGCTCACCTAAAAATGGAACATGAGACTGCTCAGCAAGTGCTTCACCTCCTCCGCTGGAAAATATATTAGTGCATTCCTGAAAAGGAATAATTCAACAACATCAAAACCTGAAGCACCATCACTGTCTTCCTATAAATGTCACATTATCTTGAGACCCATCAAATTAAATTTAATCAAACATATTTACAATTATTCAAATACAGTCATGTTCTTTATAATTTCACATCAATTATTTCATCCTGTCTTGCTTCACAGGGAAATCTTTTACAGTTGGACTGTTTTTGGTTTAGGTCATTAGTGATGTTTAAAAGAAAATCATACTACTTTCTATCATTTCAATATCTCAAAAGATCAGAACTTTTTGGTCTTTAATATTAAGAAATATGCAAAGCTAGAAGTACATTTCACCTCCAGTCAAGATTTTTAAAAACCCACTTTTTGAATCTAACACATTTAAAAATCAAAATTTTCAAAGGTTTAACACATTGTAAACATTAGTAGGTATGAGCAATAGGCCCATATTTTAAAAATTGACAAGTTTCTTCACATGATCAAACTGGTCTTAATAAACCCACAGTTAACAAGCTTCAAACAGCTTACAATACTCACTGAACAATTGGGGCAAACAAAGCCACTCATGTTTTCAATTATTCCCACCACTGGCAATCCAGTTTTTTTGCAAAATGTCAATTCTCTTCTTACATCTCCAATGGACACTGCCTGTTAATAAACCAAAATATTTTGAAATGATACTCAAAAGGAGTAGGAATGATAATAGGTGTTTCAAAATTAAACTTGTCAACATTCATGGTCAAGTATCACATATGAATAATGATCACTTGGACAAGGCAATGTAGATGAATCATTGCTCACAGAATCATAATTCAGGAGCTCTCAGGAGTGATGGAAAAAAATCTTTTGCACAAGCACAGAAGTTGAGATTGAAAAAACACTACACACATCAGGCAATGCTAAACTGGAGTTAATAAATCTCCTAAGATTGTCAGAGAACAGAAAAACTAAAGAGAAGTCAGCAGTTTGGCATAGTTGAGGCTCAGTGAATGAACAAATGACTGAATGGGGTTGTAGCACAATTCAACTGAGGGAGAAGGTAGGAGAGAAGTCTGAAAGATAAAATAGATGTTTAAAGCAGAGAGGAAATCACAGAGTAACACTGACCTGACCAAGTTTGAGGAGACTTCAAGAAACAAGGAAAATTGCAAGAGTTATTGGGAGATGAAAAATTAAATTTATCAGATGAAGAACTACCCAAACTAGAGGATAAGGAAACAAATATACTTATCTATATAAAGCAGTTAGCATCTCCAATATTGGACTGATAGAAGTTACAAGTAGAAATAAAGTTGACTTGGGATATCCAAACCACAGGCTAATTTGGTTAAGTTCTAAGTTTTTAAAAAGCAGACCAATAGCCGTTATTGCACACTTAGAAGAGTTTTAAAAAAAAAGACTACAGAATAAAGAATAGGACAGCAGAGGAACAGGACCTTTGGCCCAACATGCCTGTGCCAACCATGATACCATTGTAAACTAACCCCAAATAAACAAATCGCCTGCATGTTCATGAGTCTGTCTAAATGACTTTTAAATGGTGCCATCATATCTACTTCTACCATGTCCACTAGCCATCTGTTTCAGGCACCTACCACCCTCTGCATTAAAATATTTGCCTCGCACATCTCCTTTAACAGGTCACCCCTCAGCCTTCAACACTCCAGCAAATAAAATTCCAGTCTGTCCACCGTGGGCGGCACAGAGGTTAGCACTGCTGCCTCACAGCGCCAGAGACCCGGGTTCCACTCCCGCCTCAGGCGACCGACTGTCTGGAGTTTGTACATTCTCCCAGTGTCTGCGTGGGTTTCCTCCGGGTGCTCCGGTTTCCTCCCACAATCCAAAAATGTGCAGGTCAGGTGAATTGGCCATGCTAAATTGCCCGTAGTGTTAGGTGCAGGGGTAAATGTAGGGGAATGGGTCTGGGTGGGTTACGCTTCGGCGGGTCGGTGTGGACTTGTTGGGCCGAAGGGCCTGTTTCCACACTGTAAAGTAATCTAATCTAATCTAATCTAATCTTTCCTTATAGCTAACACACTCAAATCAAGGCAACATCCTGGCAAACCTCTTTTACACTCTTCCCAAAGCCTCCATATCCTAACTACAGGGCAGCACAGTGGCTCAGTGATTAGCACTGCTGCCTCACAACGCCACGGACCCAGGTTCATTTCCAGCTTTGGGCAACCATCTGTGTGGCGTTTGCACAGTCTCCCTGTGACTGTGTGGGTTTCCTCCCACAGTCCAAAGATGTGCAAGTTAGGTCAATTGGCCTTGCAAAATTGCCCATAGCATTCAGGGATGTATAGGTTAGGTGCATTAGTCAGTGGTAGGGGAATGAGTCTGGGTGGGTAACTCTTCAGAGGGTCGGTGTGTACTTGTTGGGCTAAATGGCCTCTTTTCACATGAAAAGGATTCTAGAGTGTGGTGACCAGACCGGCACACAATATTCTAAATGTGGGCAGATCAAAGTTTTATACAGCTACAACATAACTTGCCAACTTCAATACTCAATGCCCTTACAGATAAAGACAAGCATGCCGTACCCCTTCTATACTATCTTATCCATTTGTGCTGGCACTTTCAGGAAGCTTTGAACCCAAGATCCCTCTGGATATCAATGTTCATTAGGGTCCTACCATTTACTTCATACTTTCCTCTTGCATTTGACCTATGAAAATGTCTGTCCTCACTGGTCCAGATTAAACTCCATCTGCCATTTCTCCACCCA
The DNA here is from genome assembly GCF_037043375.1 of Chiloscyllium plagiosum. Lineage (NCBI taxonomy): Eukaryota > Metazoa > Chordata > Chondrichthyes > Orectolobiformes > Hemiscylliidae > Chiloscyllium > Chiloscyllium plagiosum. The sequence goes on along the minus strand of NW_028270158.1, from coordinate 15,159,005 downwards.
GTTTTCCATATGATATATAAGCTGCTCATCCTTTGACAACTCACTTCCCTATCCACAACTCCACCTATTTTTATGTAGTCTGCAAACTTACTCCCTAACTCTGCATCCAAATCAATCATTTATTACAAGCAATATTGGCCTGCACTGATCCTTATGGAACACCACTTGTCACAGACCTCCAGTCAGAAAAACAGCCCTCCACAACTACAACAACAGAACAGTTAAGAGTGAGAAAAACCAACAAACTAACTCTTAATTCAGCCAACTATACGGTGTTTACAATGCCAAACAAAATTGTAACTAATTCAGAAAATGCAAGTTAATGGCAATGCTATGGAAAATTTAAAAGAATGAAGAGTCATCTAAGTAGTCTTTGCAATACCAATTCCTGATACTAGAGGGCAATGCCAATCCCTAGATGGGGACCAAACAGAAAAAACTGGAAATTCTATAGATGCTGCCTGACCAAGTGAGAGAAACACTGATAATGACATTACTGACATTCAACTTAAAACAGATTATTTTTCCCTTAGCAGATGCTACCTGACATGCTAAGCATTTCCAGCATTTCATTCTTATACTTCAAATTTCCAGTAACTAACACTTACTTGATACTTGAGACTTTTTACCATCCACCCACACAAACTCTAACAATAACTTATTAAGCAGAAAATGCTTATGACAAAATCCAACATTTCTTACTGATTTATCATACATGAAATGCCTTTTACTTAACATCACTGTGTCGTATACTTTTCAGATTCCATGCACAAAATGGAACAAAGCAAGATTTTGAAGATGACCTGAGGAAGAGAGAGATTTCTATCCAAATAATAAATGTAAACCAAGGAACTGCTTAATTAGCATAAATTTCCACCTTCAAATTAGCCTAATTTATACTATATTACTGTATGCCTTTATACAGAGAAACCTTGATTATCCAAACAAAACGGGCAGGCAGTATTTCGTTCAGATAATTGATTCAAAACCTTTCCTCTGGGGCTCGGAGTTTTCTGAAGTTTCCTTTTTCCTCCCTCCGCCTGCCTTGCTCCCTCTCTCTGTCTCAGGGTTAGTTTCTGAACCCACACGCACTTGTCTGTAAGGGACCTGCAGCATTGCTGAAGCCTCCCTTTCCCTCCAACCCCAACCAGCTCAACGGGATTGACACAGCGAGCACTTGCTAAGTCCACTCCCTATTCAGGAGACTAGGCAGCAGCAGCATACTACAGCAGCAAAGGTAGTCATGCCCCTGGCGTTAGCACTGTTTAAATGTCAAAAAAACAAAAATCAACTGTAGAGGGTGGGGCTGCGACACAGGAAATAGAATCACAGGAAATAAAAGGACCAATAAGTTTCCTCCATAAAAAGGAGAACCACGCAACACTTGAAATAATTTGGGATACAAACTGTGCATTTTGCCTGGATGGAAGTCAGTGTAATGCAATTTAAAACATCCAAATACCTAACAACTGAAACAAATAATGTGTACTTAACTGACTGTATCAGCATTTATCGGTCTGGCATGAACAAAAGAAAGCTGAAAAGACCTCAGAAGTTGAATCTCTCAGTAAACGCACCTGTGGCGTCGTAACCAACAGAGCTCCATCGGGTTTATGCTGACGAAGGCATTCCACCACTGAGATGTGTTCATCAGAGGTCCCAGGCGGAGTGTCGACAATGAGATAGTCAAGCTCTCCCCAGGCCACATCGGAAATAAACTGCTTGATTAGAGCTAAGTGAGGAAAGGGAGAAAAGTTTTTTTTAAAATATAAAGCAAACTTGAGAACATTTAGCTATTTCATATGTTCAGAGATAATTAAAGTCTGACAGTTGAACTTGACTGCCAAGTTAATGAAAAGGTTGTTTGAGCATTGTTTTCAGAGTCAAAATCTCAAGCTTACAGGTCATTCAATTCCAGTTAGACTAAATCTATGATATTTCACCATGAAAATACATCTTCACCTTCCGGGCTTTTCATAGGACTCAAACTGAAATTAAATTATTTAAATACAATTCTGACTCTAAAACAAAACAATTCATGCCAGTAGAGATTAAGCTTCCTGCTAACTGAAGAAGGAAAATTCTAACTTCGAGTCACAATTTTTTTTACCTCCCAATCCACAGCAAACAAACATTTGTGACTAAGTGCAGCCTCCAGGTGAAACATAATACATGGCTGGGTGTTTCTGTTGGCCACTGTACGTGATTACATAGTCTCAAGTAAGGTATGAAGTGTTCCAGACATCACGTGTACAAGATAGCCTTGAATGGACCACTTCATTCTTTGTCAGTAATCGCTAGTGTTGTGCAGACAAAATCCACTCCCTATTTTAGTTGCAATTTCTAGATGTTAGATTTCTGTGCAATCATCTTTGAACTTTTACATCTATGTTTACGTAGAAGATTGCCAACGTACCCTTGCATTAAACTTGAAATACCCTCTCATAACAGTGGAAGATGTTTAAAAGAAAGAAGGAACTCTCAAAGTCTCTTACAATAACCAGAGACCTAAAGTGCCCATTTTCATCCATTGTCATTTCTGTGGGTATTATGCTGGTCTCCCACTTGAAATATGTCAGGGAGATGGATAACATGCCTGTGAAATTTCACTGTCTGGATCAATTAATTTCCAGTATTGCTAAAGAGAAGTTGCAGGAAATGTTGTAGGAACAGTACACCAAGTAGCTCAAAATTTCATACTGTTGCCAGGTTGCAGATGTGTTACATTGAGCCTTCATCTTTAAATATTAAACCTAATTTCAGTCTGCACAAGTCACAAAATCATTTGTTATTCAAAGTTTGCATATTCGTAAATATTTGTAAAATTTCATCAGCACTTCAAAAACAAAGTGTCTATTAACCAGATATTGGTCCACTACTTTTCATCATTTATATAAATGATTGGAATGCGAGCATAAGAGGTACAGTTAGTAAGTCTGCGGATGACACCAAAATTGGAGGTGTAGTGGACAGTGAAGAAGATTACCTCAGATTACAACGGAATCTTGATCAGATGGGCCAATGGTCTGAGGAATGGCAGATGGAGTTTAATTTAGATAAACAGGAGGTCTGCATTTTGGGAAAGCAAATCTTAGCAAGAGTTATACACTTAATGGTAGGGAGTGTTGCTGAACAAAGAGACCTTGGAGTGCACGTTCATAGCTCCTTGAAAGTGGAGTCGCAGGTAGATAGGATAGTTGCTGTGGTTCTGTTCGCCAAGCTGGAAGTTTTTGTTGCAAACGTTTCGTCCCCTGTCTAGGTGACATCTTCAGTGCTTGGGAGCCTCCTGTGAAGCGCTTCTGTGGTGTTTCCTCCGGCATTTATAGTGGCCTGTCCCTGCCGCTTCCGGTTGTCAGTTTCAGCTGTCCGCTGTAGTGGCCGGTATATTGGGTCCAGGTCTATGTGTTTGTTGATGGAGTTTGTGGATGAGTGCCATGCTTCTAGGAATTCCTTGACTGTTCTTTGTTTCGCTTGCCCTATAATGGTAGTGTTGTCCCAGTCAAATTCATGTTGTTTGTCGTCTGCGTGTGTGGCTACTAGGGATAGCTGGTCGTGTCGTTTCGTGGCTAGTTGATGCAGATCGTTAGCTGTCTTCCTGTTTGTCCTATATAGTGTTTTGTGCAGTCCTTGCATGGGATTTTGTACACTACATTAGTGGACCCAGCATGAGCAAAACTAATGTAGTGTACAAAATCCCATGCAAGGACTGCACAAAACACTATATAGGACAAACAGGAAGACAGCTAACGATCCGCATTCACGAACATCAACTAGCCATGAAATGACACGACCAGCTATCCCTAGTAGCCACACACGCAGATGACAAACAACATGAATTTGACTGGGACAACACTATCATTATAGGGCAAGCCAAACAAAGAACAGCCAGGGAATTCCTAGAAGCATGGCACTCATCCACAAACTCCATCAACAAACACATAGACCTGGACCCAATATACCGGCCACTACAGCGGACAGCTGAAACTGACAACCGGAAGCGGCAGGGACAGGCCACTATAAATGCCGGAGGAAACACCACAGAAGCGCTTCACAGGAGGCTCCCAAGCACTGAGGATGTCACCTAGACAGGGGACGAAACGTTTGCAACAAAAACTTCCAGCTCGGCGAACAGAACCACAGCAACGAGCACCCGAGCTACACATCTTCTCACAAACTTAGATAGGATAGTGGAGGCAGCATTTGGTGTGCTGAGATGTGATCAGCTTTGATCATATTAAACAGTAGGCAGGCTCGAGGGGCTGAATTGGCTACACCTCCTCCACATTCTTAAGTTCTAAAATTTTTTTCTCCACCATAACCCGAGCAATGCTTGGAAAGGCACCAACATGCTAAAGGAATGTTCTAAGAGTAACAGATTACTTGTAATTAATTACTGATGAGCTACAACACGTGCTTTATTTTTGTTGTTTGAGTTAAAGACATAGGACCTCACCGGTTTTCTTTGGCCCCCTCCATATCACAGCATCATCTGGAGTCTCCAACAGAAAGCCTATTGACATTATGCACATTGTTTTATCTTTGTCTACATAAACTGGTACCCAACCCGCATCGCATTGATGTACAGCACTATTCAGAACATTCAGCATCCGAGGGATGCTTGGACCACACAGATCAATGTCGAGAATTCCAACCTAAAATAAAACAATTCAACAATAAATTAAACAAACAATTGGGGAAAAAATTGACATCAGAGATTAACTAGAATGACAACAACTAGGACTAGAAGACTGAAGAACCCTATTAGATGCAAAGAGAAGATAGAAGAGGTGGTGGTGTTTTAAGTTCAGAAGGAGATTTTCAAAACTATGTAAGGATTTTAGAAACTATGCAAAGAAAAACTTAACAATTCAAATCACACTCCAAAATTGGCAAAAATAGAAGGACACTAGAACTTCTAATGTTTTCACAGAGCCAGAACATGGTGCGCTTTACCCACAAGTGGTTTCTACAATAAAAATTAATTGAAAAGTGACATGAATAAACATTTGGAAAGAACACAAGATATGAACATTTGAAATCTGTTCCTGTCAAACAGCTTTTCTTTGCAAATAAAATGCTTTAAAGCATTTAATATTTTTAGTTATGTCCTTTGTTAAATTTGTTTTGAATCTCTTCAAAATGAAAACAATCAAAATTTCAGACGGATTTTGCAAAAAAGCTAAAAACGATCCGTGACAGCGATCGGGAAGTATTCATTGTTGGCATTGTATCAAGTTGCACTATGGAATGCTACAACAAAGAGTTGCCTTAAATGATGTAATTTTCAAGTGAACCTTTCAAGTAAATTTTTCACAAAGTTTTGAATATGACCTTCTTGCTTCAGGAGCAGTTACAAATAATGTTTTAGGAAGCAGTGTAGAATTCAAAAGTATGGATTATTGGAACAATGTTGAGGAGAAAGAATGTATTAAAAATTGAGCCGCTGGGAATTATATGCATCAACTACAGGTGAATTGCTTGCAGTACCATAAGTTTGGATTGAATGTCTTGAGACATCCGAAACTTAGCTGAAGTATGACAAAAAGATAGAGAATTTTCAGGCAAAACTTGGTCCACTTAGGTTGGTTTACAGAAGATTTTATATTCAGTAATATGTCAATGAGCGAGCAGGCACTTAGAGTCATAGAGATGTACAGCACGGAAACAGACCCTTCGGTCTAACCCGTCCATGCCGAACAGATATCCCAACCCAATCTAGCCCCACCTGCCAGCATCTGGCCCATATCCCTCCAAAGCCTTCCAATTCATATACCCATCCAAATGCCTTTTAAATGTTGCAATTGTGCTAGCCTCCACCACATCCTCTGGCAGCTCATTTAATACACATACCACCCTCTGCGTGAAACATTTGCCCCTTAGGTCTCTTTTATATCTTTCCCCTCTCACCCTAAACCTATGCCCTCTAGTTCTGGACTCCCCAATCCGAGGGAAAAGACTTTGTTTATTTATCCTATCCATGCCCCTCATGATTTTGTAAACCTCTATAAGGTCACCCCTCAGCCTCCGACGCTCCAGGGAAAACAGCCCCAGCCTGTTCAGCCTCTCCCTATAGCTCAAATCCTCCAACCCTGGCAACATTCTTGTAAATCTTTCCTGAAGCCTTTCAAGTTTCACAATATCTTTCCAATAGGAAGGAGACCAGAACTGCATGCAATATTCCAACAGTGGCCTAACCAATGTCCTGTACAGCTGCAACATGACCTCCCAACTCCTGTACTCAATACTCTGACCAAAGGAAAGCATACCAAATGCTTTTATTCCTGATGAAGGGCTTTTGCCCGAAACGTCGATTTCGAAGCTCCTCGGATGCTGCCTGAATTGCTGTGCTCTTCCAGCACCACTGATCCAGATTCTTCACTATCCTATCTACCTGCGACTCCACTCTCAAGCAGCTATGAACCTGCACTCCAAGGTCTCTTTGTTCAGCAACACTCCCTAGGACCTTACCATTAAATGCATAAGTTCTGCTAAGATTTGCTTTCCCAAAATGCAGCACTTCACATTTATCTAAATTAAATTCCATCTGCCACTTCTCAGTCCATTGGCCCATCTGATCAAGATCCCATTGTAATGAGGTAACCCTCTTTGCTGTCCACTACACCTCCAATTTTGGTGACATTTGCAAACTTACTATCCCTACCTCAAATGCTCACATCCAAATCATTTATATAAATGACGAAAAGTAGAGGAGCCAGCACCGATCCTTGTGGCACTCCACTGGTCACAGGCCTCCAGTCTGAAAACAATCCTCCAACACCACTCTCTGTCTTCTACCTTTGAGGTAGTTCTGTATCTAATTGCCTAGTTCTCCCTGTATTATGTGAGATCTAATCTTGCTACCAGTCTCCCATGGGGAACCTTGTCGAACATCTTACTGAAATCCATATACATCACATCTACCCTCTGCCCTCATCAATCCTCTTTGTTACTTCTTCAAAAAAAAACTCAATCAAGTTTGACAGACATGATTTCTCACGCACAAAGCCATGTTGACTATCCCTAATCAGTCCTTGCCTTTCCAAATACATGTACATCCTGTCCCTCCGGATTCCCTCCAACAACTTGCCCACCACCGACATCAGGCTCACTGGCCTATAGTTCCCTGGCTTGTCCTTACCACCCTTCTTAAAACAGTGGCACCACATTAGCCAACCTCCAGTCTTCCGGCACCTCACCTGTAACTACTGATGATACAAATACCTCAGCAAGAGGCCCAGCAATCACCTCCCTAGCTTCCCACAGAGTTCTAGGGTACACCTGATCAGGTCCTGGAGATTTACCCAAGTTTATGCATTTTAAAACATCCAGCACTTCCTCCTCTGTAATACGGACATTTTTCAAGATGTCTCCATCTATTTCCCTACATTCTATGTCTTCCATGTCCTTTTCCACAGTAAATACTGATGCAAAATGCTCATTTAGTTTCTCCCCAATTTCCTGTGGCTCCATACAAAAGCTGCCTTGCTGATCTTTGAGGGGCCCTATTCTCTCCCTAGTTACCCTTTTATCCTTAATGTATTTGTAAAAACCTTTTGGATTCCCCTTAATTCTATTTGCCAAAGCTATCTCATGTCCCCTTTTTGCCCTCCTGATTTCCCTAAAGTCTACTCCTCCTGCCTTTATACTCTAAGGATTCACTCGACCTATCCTGTCTATACCTGACATATGCTTCCTTCTGTTTCTTAACCAAACCCTCAATTTCTTTAGTCATCCAGCATTCCCTATACATACCAGCCTTTCCTTTCACACTAATTGAGCCAAAAGATTTTGATGTAGGAAGTCATTCCAATTTTGAGCACAATTTACACCCTGATTGCCAACTTCAAGACCAGAAAGCCAAGGAAAATTAGACTAAAGCTCTGGTGCAGAGTCAGACATTGCACAGGCAAGAGGAACATAAATAGCTTATATGGTCACATGTCTAGAACTCATGGTTGCTTCTTTTGTTACCAGTAGCATGTTTTGCATAGAATTTCTTTTGTACTGTCATGTTGTGGCCTTAATAGATTCATCACATTCTGCCACAGAAAAGGGAATTTTAGAAAAAAAATTAATACCCTTCACACAAACAATTTTTTTTTCTTGAATGTTAATGAAATATTCATGTTTGGTGACATTTATTTTATCTTACCCTTTTCCCAGCATTTCTCAGTGCAAGTGCTAACTCTGTTGTTATGGTACTTTTCCCCACTCCTCCTTTGCCAGAAAGAACCAGCAGGATGTGGTCAACAGCAGCGAGGTTATCTTGGGTTAAAAAAAGTTACATCATTAAAATCACGTGCATTTCAACAACCTAAACATTGCTAAGTCAGAAGTCACACAACACCACGTTATTTGAAATCACAAGCTTTCAGAATGACAAAAGCTTGTGACTTCAAATAAACCTGCTGGAGTATAACCTGATGTTGTGAGACTTCTGACTTTGTCACACCAATCCAATATCAGCGTTTCCACATTATGGTTAAACATAAACAAGACACAAGGTTTGCATAAAGATTTGCAGCAGGAACGGAACCAAATGAATTCCAGAAGACACAGCACAACAGTACTGCACAGGAGGCGCCAAAGTACTGAAAATGTCACCTAGTCAGGGGGCAAAATGTCTGCAAATCAACTTTCTACCTTGGCAAACATACCCACAAGTATAATCAAGGCACAATCTAACTTACAGGACAAATAAATGTAGGCTCATTTCAGAGCAGTCAAGTCCTTAGATATTTAAAAAATGCAGTAATGCCAAGTTTCTATTGTCCTTTGAACAGGTGCTACACTCATCTAAGAGATCTTCCTCCCTCGAGAGAGAATGCACATTTGTGTCAATATATACCAGATATTCTAAGAAAGGTTCAAATATTTGAGAGACAATCTCGTTCTTCACATCAAATCTGCTTTTAAATAGAGTAAAAAAGACGACAATACTGTTGTTACCGTAGGAACACTGATCAATAAAACTCACATTATAATAACCTTTACATCATATCCAGGTGTTAATTTTTTTCTATCTTATCACATTATCTCATGAAGATGGTAGCCCATCACAGAATCTGGCAAAGCTGTGGTATCTTGGTCAATTAGAAAATCTGATTCCTGAAGAAGGGCTTATGCCCGAAACGTCGATTCTCTTGCTCCTTGGATGCTGCCTGACCTGCTGCGCTTTTCCAGCAACACATTTTCAGCTCTGATCTCCAGCATCTGCAGCCCTCACTTTCTCTCAATTAGAAAATCTCCCAGGTTCCCTCACATATCAGACAACACAGTGGCTCAGTGGTTAGCACTGCTGCCTCACAGAACAAGGGACCCAGATTCAATTCCAATTCTGTATGAAGTGTGCACATTCTCCTTGTGTCTGCGTGGGTTTCCTCTGGGTGCTCCAGTTTCCTCCCACAAACATGTGCATGTTAAAAGAATTGGCCATGCTAAATTGCACATAGTGTTGAGGGATGAGTATGTTAGGTGCATTAGTGAGGGGTAAAATATAGAGCAATAGGGTAAGGGAATGGGTCTGGGTGGGTTACTCTTCGGAGGGTTGGTGTGAACTTATCAGGCCAAAAGGCCTGTTTCCACACTGTAGGGATTCTATGATTCTATGAAATGGTGCTATTTGTGATTGAGTAGTATCATAGCCAAGTTTGATGTTCATGATAAGGTACCCTGTTCTTAGATAGCAGAAGCTGGAATTGTGACTGACTTCAGTTCGAGGGGCACAAGAACCAGCTCTAGTACACCATCCCATGGTACATATTAACAAATGAATGAGCAACTTTTCTGCACTTAAAGTATAGACAAAATATTCACACCCTAAACAATCTGGACTGCCAGTTTGCTCGATCCTAAACTTCGGATGGAGTCAACTGACAAAAGTGTACATTGAACAGCAGCTGGATTGGAGCTCATCTGAGCGAGTTTCAGATTTAGAAAATTCGCAGTATCCTACCTCTCTAGTGAGTAAGGCATTAATCTATTAAAAATCTTACGAAGGAGGCGAGCAAACAGATGGGGGACGTAAGAGGAGAATTGGCGGTAGAGGAAAAGAAAGCGAGGAGAGGAATGCGATGGGGAGGACACATTAAAGGACAGAGCTCTTCTCTTCTCTTCTCTTCTACTCGTCTCCAACTCCCCAAACACACACTTACCTTCCGCAGCCGCCATCTTGTCTGAGTTCCCAGCAACCGTCATGCCGTCACGTGATTCGCCACCGCCCTTTCCCCACAACCGGGACCAAGGGAAGCGCATGCGCACCACTGACAGGACCTTTGGCTCTCCTGACCCGCTCAGATCAGCGGGTGGGCGGGGCAATAGCGGAATCTGATGGACGTGCGTCTTAACCATTCAACGGGCAGATACCTACGACGTTTCATCGGATGGACGTATCGGAAACGGGTGGCCGGCATACAAGTTTGGTTGTGAAGCCCGTCTCTATATATAGGGGTGGGGAAGACGAGCATGCGCAGTTGCGGGAGCGTTAATTGAGTTGGACGTAGTCGGCTGGAAGCAAGAGGATTAATAAAAAGGAACCATCCGTAGAGCAAGAAATGCAGCGATTGGGTATTGATCAAGGTGCGGTGCTTGTGGAGAGGAAGCAGCTTTCTAAGACCGTGTTGCTTAGTGTCGGTGGATGCTGATGGCGTATTTACGGTTTAAATGTATGTGTATTGATGGGGTGGTCGTAGTAGGCCCGAGGCCTGCGGGTGTCTGTCTGCAGCCCCCGTCCCACGCTCTCCGCATTATGTTTACTGCTTTAACTTCCCTGATCATTTCCTGGCTTATTTAAAGCGAAATCATTGTCATATTGCAAGTCCTTATCCGTCACTTAATGGGGTTCTTTTTTATCAAGCTACGAGCTTGATGTCGATCAATTTTAGGGACAACAGATTTGTCTCTGTGCGGTGCCGAGTATGGGGGCGAATCCTTTCCTCGAGATGTTTGTTGTTGATCCAAATCTAAGAGCTACGAATTGCATATTAACTACGCAACATGGTTTGCAATACAGTTCTTCGCCCCCAGCGTTATTCAAAATGCGTTGAATAAACCCTTGCCATAGCAAACGCCTCAATTGCATTAATTTCTTAATCCTAGCCTATGCCCTCTTGTTTTGCGGCTCAACCTCTGTGCATTTAAAACAAATGTACGCAACTGATAACTGAGCACCTTTCTTTCATGCGTCTATTAATGCGTTGAGTGCGTAGCCTGACTTGGTCATGTTACTTACTCGGTGAAGATGAGCTGTCAGGTTTTATTATTTTCTTGGTCCAGGTGAGCAGCTGTGTGCCATCTTCATTGTTCGTCTAGCGATGACTCCGTGAAGTTACTGGCAATTGCTACCAGTGGAAATGCAAGTCTGTTTTTCCCCTAGAATGTGAAGGAGAAGATAAATGCGGTTTTAGAGTTTTACTAGGCAATGTCTCCTTTAATTTGAGTAATTGTGAACGTTTTTGCTCTAAAAAGTGGTTAAGTCGTTTCAAGCCTATCCGTTGCTTGCTTAATCAAGGAATTGTTGCGTTCTAGAACAAAATGTGCCCACGAATTCAGCTAGTTATGGTAGCGCTATGATTTGTTGCTGCTTTCTTTGTGGAAGAGACGTTTGCTTTTGTGGAGGAGGCCAGTGTTTTAAAAGTTAATGGTTGCCCTTCGGGGCAAATGAAGGAGATTTCTCCTTTACTGTTGTAATTTTAGGTTTCTCTGCCAAAGAAGGTGGTGCCTTTAAATATTTTTAAGGTAGTGGTAGATTCCGTTGCCCAACAAGAATCTAAGGTTATTTGGGCAGATGAGAATATTAAATTCTAGCAGATTGGCTGTTATGCTGAATGACAAAGCAGGCTAAAGATGCTGAATGGAGACTTCTGTTCTTAATTCTTGTCTGTATTTGCACAAATTGAAATCCACTTTTGTTTTGAAGGCTGTTTTGATGTCGTTAATCAATGGGTGTGGGAACAAACTATTCAAATTTTAGTTGATCACAAGGCATACTCTGTGCCAATGTGTCCTCATTTCTTGTTTTCAAGTATATAATGTGGTTCTGGTGCATCAGTGGCAGATACCATATAATGCCAAAAACTGAAAAGCATTCTATTGTAAGTCTGTGTATTCTTGAGCATGTATCAGAATTGTATAATTTTATATTGTTAACCCTTACATCATCTGACTAGATTTTCACTGAGCCTGATTACTAAACTTATGGGTTGTTGTAACACTAGTACAAAGATATTTATTGGGTTTTTAAAAATAAATCAAACTGTAGATGCAGGACATCAGGAACAAAATCAAAAATTGCCGGGGAGAATAAACCTCAGCAGGTCTCCGCAGAATATTCTGAAGAAGGGTCACTGGGCCTGAAACATTAATTCTGCTTTCTCTTGCCAGACCCTCTGAGGTTTTTCCAGCAAGTTAATTGGGTATCTAACCAAAAGCTACACTAAGTTGTATTTTTACACTAAAGGTTTACTGATAATGTTCCAGCAAATCTACAAAGGTTATTAAATGAAATGCGTACCTACTAGATGTTAGTGTGGTTTCAAAATAAAGGTTAAGGTTTGTAAACTTTGCTATATGTTGAAAATTCAGCAGCTTGAAAAAGTCACCCATTGAAACAGCCCTAGGCTGCCTGAATGTGACTGCAGTTAATACAGCAACATGATTTAAAATATAGGGGAACTGAGTCTGTTTCTATTAAAACCTGTCCTCACTAATTAGTGACTAGTGCATCTCGACAATGATACAGCAAAACCACTGACTAGCAGGTCCTTAAGCTTACCTATTTTTTTCCAAAAGAAGCATTGATTCAGTTAATATTTCCATTCTGCTTGGCCACCTATGTTCTGAACATCTGAATGGTGCTACTTGCTCACTTAAAAGAAAATGAATGGCTGCATGATAGTAATTCGGGAGTTTTGCTGTAATAAATTGATCTAAATTCATATTCTAAGTTGTGGATTTGCCTTGTTACAGGGGTTCTCCAATTTGAATGTCTAACTTTCAACCAGTTGCACTTGTGATCATGCTCTTGTGGAGAGGTGTAACTTTGAAGATTTGACATATACAGGCATCTGCTGTGCTTGCAAACAGCTCCTTTATATTGTCATGCAGTATTTCGACTTGCTTGCAAACAGAATCTGTTTGCAACCTGTCTATACTTATTGCTATCTAACTGGAAACCATATCTATCAATTGCCATTTTTCTCTATTTTTAATGTTTAGATAACCCCTCAATCTTGTAAGTTATGACATATGGAACTGCATAGTGTGATTAGTGGATATGGATTATAATGTGAATGTTTGCATCCAAAGACTGACAACTTTGTAGCTGGATAATGTTACCAAGTAAACATCTCCCTTTTTAATTGGCAAAATGAATACTTGACTTTCTCTTCTTGGAAGTCATAGACCCAGTGCTATAAGTGAATTTGTAATAAGTAAAATCTTGTTATAACTAGCTCTGAAATCTATGGTGCACCTTTTAAATTGATTCTATTTCTACTTGTTCAATATCAGGTTCAAGGAAGCATGTGGCCTACTCCTACTTCTGATGCCTTTGTTTAAAATGCCAATACTGGCTTAACTGAGCTTTTAAATTCAAGTGTGTTGTCTTTGTATTCGAGACATGTCCCTGCATCAAGGTCATTTATGCATCTAGTTTGTTTCTGTGTATTGCTGCACATGGTTTGCCATGTGATGCTTTTAATGGTTTGCTTTAATTCATCAATGTGGTTGCCTTACATGTAAGTAGCAAATGTCCAAAGCACTATTCATGGTTTAAATTTTTTTTTGTTCTGTTAATCATGGTTCAATTACTAACACTTAACTCTAGAAAGTTGCATAGGTTCAAGCCCAAATTCAGCACTTGAGCATTAAGGTCAGATGTGACACTCCAATGCAGTATACTTGTCATGTATAGCAGTATTCAGTATTAACATAGTCTCTAAACCTAAATGCTTTACTTTCTCATCAGCTTGTAAAGAAGCTAAACTCTGTGGCATCAGACTACATTTAAGAGGTGGGATTCTAAGACTTTTAAACGAACCGATGTCAGTTTGTAAGATGAACTTGATGTTTTCTCCCCATTAGAGCTTTGTTTCTGATGGCAAAATTATAGCATAGATCCAGTTGTCATTTCAAGACTATTTTAACGTGGAAATGTACTCTCAGGAACAGATGACAGTGGGTCCAATGGTGTTCTGTACTTTAAATTAATTTTGAGCTACTGGAAATGCTACATCAACTTTAAAAATCCTGTTTTGAATGGGAGGTAATTGGGGCATTGGTAGTAACAGGCTTGCAGGCCTCTTATTTGTGGTGTCACAACACAATGCTGAGGATCAGAATTAAAATTGGACAAAAGAGACTGACTTCTGAATTTGGGTGTTTTAAGATTGATTGATTTCAGCTTCAATCCTGAAGGCAACCTTTTAAACCGGGTCAGCCAGTCCTTTGGATATGTGACCTAAATAAATATTTCAAAGAAAGTGTGTTTTAGCAGGATGTCTGTGGTATTAATTGGAGTGTTTATGCTGTGATAAATGACATGCTGAAAAGCAAGTTTATTGGAGCCATTGGTAAATTTTAGTTGAGTTGGGTTCGGAAAAATCTGGCTTTCAGTCATGAAGAGCAGGTGCACCCAAGCTGTAGGGCATTCATTACTTGCAGAAACCGAGGTTGTAGAAGTTTGTAGAAATTTTTTGTTAATTTCTTGCTATTAACTGAAAAGCAACCCAACATCATTGAAAGATTGTCTTGTAGCTTTGCCTTGCAGTTACCATGGCACCTTGGTATTTCTTGCAAAGTAAATAGTTGGTAAAATTAACACTGCAAAATAGACTAAAAGTTAAAGTCTTGTTACACTCATCAGACCTTGGACACAGTTGGACTTGAGATGCAATCTTGTATCCCATGAAATGAGGGTGTAGATTGGCAGGGCCATAATTGACATGGATATGCAGCAAGAACAGTTAACTTTAATATTTATTCTCAGACCACAAATAGGTCTGAGGTAGGTTCTGATTGGTGTGTCTCCATGGCAACCCCTTAACCAATGTTTCTGACTGCCTGACCTTATTTTTCTTAAACGATACAATGCATGTATGTTTCTTTGGGCGTACATAAAACATGGTCTTGAGTGTTTATATATAAAAGTTTAGCATGTGTAAATGACTTACTGGGTACAATTGATCTTGAAACTAGTTTCTGGTATCATTCTTGGCACAGTGAATTATTTAAATGATTCCCAATAGCAGAATCAAATCTACTTGTTTTCAGTCTCTGGCATTTGATTTCTAACCATGTGCAGCAGGAGGAATAGTCAATCAACTGGTATTTTTACAAATTTGCTAAGTATTCTTTAATCAGTATAGTAAAATACTAGCAGTACTAAATCTTTTTGTAGGCTGTATTAATTATTAGCACTTTGCAATTTTAATTCAGAGATATGCTGTTCTGGAAGAAAGTGTGATCCAGGCAAGCATACCTGCAAAAAGTACTTGTAGCTGCAGGAACCTCCGCTCAGTGATTGAGCTGGAGACCACAACTTTGGATATGAGAGAATAAAGGGCTGAGACTAAACTGCAAATGCTGCCACCTTGGATGACAAATTTCCTAGATTTTGTCTTTTGTCTTAATTTCAGGAGGCAGTAACGCTGCTTAGGTTCTTATTGCTCAATAGGGACAGTTGTTTGCAAGTTAGATCAGTAAATGCATCTGGGGCAGGAGCTTTGGCCATGACAATTGTCCATCAAATTTCTTTTCCTTTCTTTGGAGCAGCAGCCTTCACTATTTAACTGTTAAAGAGGGAACATTATGAATGTGGCTGTAGTGATGGAGATGGTAAATTGTCACCACTGTGTAGTAAAAAGCATGAATCCAGAAGGCTTTTAGCTGCCTGATTTGAGGTTTGGAATCTGTTCTGCACTGGAGGCAATTTGTAGTGGGAAGGGGAGGATAAGTAGTTGATCTGCAATTGATAATTGATATTCTGCATTGATAACAATTGCATAGTAAAATCTAGAAAAGGCATTCTGAAAGACTATAGAAGTAGGTGCTAATTTTAAAGGGTAGAACCTCCAGGATAGTCTCTAGATTACTACCTGAGCTGCCACCAATTTGGCTCATGATGGGTAAGATGAGTGAGGAGAATTGGGTCCTAGTTTATTGGAGCCAATGCTCCATATTGGGAGTACTGTACTATTAGGATAGTACTACATCTGACAGATGTCCTCAAACCATAACTTAAGTAGGGATGCCTTTAAAGGGTGAGATGAAGAACCAAGTATGGGTGAATGTAACAAATTGAGGGACAGGGTTGAGGCAGAAAATCAAAATGCAGATGTGGAGAATGTGTCCCCTGCTGCCAAAGCAAAGAATCAAAGACCAGAGTCCAAACTAGATGCTGCACAGTTAAAATTTAATGAAAAACTGATTTGATTACTAAACACAGATAGTGACTAAATTGATATTGCAGAGATGGCTAAAGAATGACTAGGATTGGTTCATAGTGGAAATGATCTCTACCTGAACAGTGACTACAGTATAGGAGTATGCAAGAAGAAATACTGGATACTTGTGTAAAGGGACGGCAATAATTGAGTATCTTAATCTTTTTAAAAACTAGAAAATTCAGCCTAATAGCCTTTGAGGAGTTCATAGAATTATTTCAAGGTTGTGCAAGGTAGACAAGCAGGAGGCTGGAAGAACACAGCGAGTCAGACAGCATCAGGTGGTGAAATCAACTTTCTGGAACTGACCAGAGATCAAGCTGTGCTAGACTTGGCATTGTGTAGTGTGTCAAGATAAATTTGTGATTCCTGAAAGCACCATCACTTAACAGCAGTCCAGTTTGAAAAGAGCAGGTCTATGTCTGGCATTGTAAACCTAGATTAAGGCAACTACAGAGGAACCTTTATTATCTGAATAACACCGGGAGTATTTTCTCAGATAAGAGTCCTGGATAACAGTTTAACTGAGTATCGGCATCTTGCCAGCTAATCCAAAATTTGGATATTCGAGGTTCCTCTGTATAGGGGCGTTCATCAGGTGTTTGAAATACTCCCCATTTGTCTGGATGGTATAACTCAAATGCTAGAAGCTTGGCACTGTCCAGGACAAAGCAGCCCACTTGATTTGACACTACATCCTCTCCCTGCACCACAGAAATGATCACCAAAGGTCCACTGTAACTTTCAAACACACAACCATTTCAATTTGAAAGACCAGGGCACCAGATTCTTGAAAACCACCTGCAAAACTCTTCTCCGTGCCACTCACCATCCTGAGTTGGAAACGAATTGCAGTCCCTTCACTATGCTGAACAAGAATTTCTTCCCTGAGGGTATTGTAGTTCAACCTACATTATGTGGACTGCAGTGGTTCCAGAAGGCAGCTCACCACCACAAGGGCAACTTGCGAATAGGTAATAAATGCTGGCCCTGTCAGTGATCCCTATGTTCCACGAGTGAAGGAAGAGAAAAACATTAACTGCAATGAACTGGGATATTAGGGTAGGAGGTGCATCAGAGGAGAAGCAGTGGTGGATTATTGAAGAGATGTATCAGAATGTTAAGTGTATGCTTGTAGTAAAGAAGAAATTTGAGAACCTACCATCTGTGGTTAAAGATGAGAGAATCAAATTTATGGGAAAAGCACGTAATCATGGAAAAGTGAGAGGGACAGATGACTGGTGTGAACACAATAAGTGACTAAATGGGATAAATACATTTCAGCATGACAGCCAGCTCAGTGTGAAAACAATAGTTTCTATAGGTGTCTTTAAAAGGAAGAGACTAAGTGATTTAGCTTCACTCCTAGAGTGAGGGGGTGATGCAGTTGCTGATGTTGAAGTAGTGAATATAATGAAATACTTTGCTTCTGTCCTCACTGTAGATATAGAAATGTATTTTGCACAAAATCTGTAAATATGGAGATTAAACATGAAGTACTTGGAGAAATTATGGTCACCAGGGAAGTGGTAATGACCTAACTGAATTATGGGTTGATAAGTTTCCAGATAGACTTCAATAGTCAAAACAATACTAAGATGATGTCTAATGCATTGGTGTTTTAGAATTTTGTTGGATTTTGGAATGGTTCCATCAGATTTGAAAATGGTAAAGAGCAGGTCAGAAGCTAGGAATATTGCAGTGAGTAACTCCTTATCTCCAAGCTTGCCCATCTACAAAACACAAGTTAATGTGTTTGAATACTCCCCACTTGCCTGGATGAGTGTTGTTCCAACAATATTCAAAGCACGACGTCGTCCAAGTCAAAGCAGTCTGCTTGATTGGCACCACATCAACAAACTTCCTTTTCCTCCATTTCTACTCCGTAGCAGCAGCATGTACCATCCACAAGATGCATTGCAGAAATTTACCAAAGGTCCTTGGCACCCTCCAAACCCATGACTGCAATCATTTAGAAGAAAAGTTAAATGAGAACACTACCACCTGCATGTTTCCCTCCAAGCCATTCACCACCCTGACTTGGAAATGTATTACTGCCATTGGGACAAAATCCTGCAATTCCCTCAATGGCATTTCAGGTCAACCTACAGATACAGATTTTAGCTGTTCAGGAAGGTAGCTCACCACCACCTTCAATGGCAACTAAGGACTGGAAATTTTGGCCCAGCCAATAATGCCAAGATCTGACAAGTGAACTTAAAACAGGCTGTTTGAAGTCTGGGTATAAAATAAATGGGATTTGTGCACACATGGACATATATCCCAACATGGTAAATAATGGGGCCTAAAAGTTCCAAAGATCTCTAAAATTTATAAAGCTTGAGGGGAAATGCCCATAGCAGACTCTTCCCATTTCACTTTTTTTTCGAACGTGTTAGTTCTGTGAAAACCTGGTAACAGGACTGTAGAACTGTGCTCATAAGCGGATTAAATTACCGTGGGGTGAAGAAATTAATATTTCTGGACCTGAAGTACTGGGATTTAAAAACCCTAAAAAATTACAAAGCAGAGTACATAGCTCCCATCTTCCAGTTGGGAGTTGCTGAAACATGCCACTCTGGATTTGGTACAACCGGTGAGTGGTTTTGGTAATGTACCAGGAGTGGTGCTTTCCATCTCCATTTATAGAATGAGTATCCTTTTTAGAATAAACTTTCATTTTCTTGTGAAAGCAATTTTGCATGCTTATTTTTCAGCAAGCAATCACTAGAATAAAACTAAATCAAGGATGTTGCCAGGACTGGAGAATTTGAGTTCTAAGGATAAGCTGAGACCATTTTTCACTGGAGCAGAGGAGGTTGGGGGTTAACCTCAAGTTTATAAAATCATAAGGGATATAGATCGTGAATAGCAAAAGTCTTTTCATCGGGTAGAGATCAAAACTAAGGGACATATTTTTAAGATTTGAAAGGGATCAGAGGGGCAGTTTTTAAGGGTGGTTCACATATAGAATGAACTGCTAGAGGAAGAGGTAGACTCAGGTACAATTACATCATTTAAAAGACGTTTGGACAGACAAGTGAATAGGGAAGGTTGAGAGGCATATGGGAACCTTGATTGGCAAAAATGATTTTGACAAATCCATGCTGTATGATGGACTCTATAAATGAAATACCAAGCAAGGTTCATGACTGCGATTTGACTTGTCTGGTAATAACATCTGGAGTAAACGAGAACCACCTCAACTTCCTGTTAAGGGTAATGTTGGTTAATATTCATTAAACATGGATCACCTCCCCTTGGTCTTGTCCACATCATCCTCCCCAAATTACTAACCTTTCTACCCACTAGACTTCCTACTCGTTTTAGATACTTCATTTTCCACATCCTGCATTAGTCTGGCTGTTGAAACAACTCTACATCCACTGAATCCCTCATTTTTGTCTCTTTTGCAGGGTAAGCTGCCACACGACAAGGCTGACAGAGCAAAGACCAGTGGTGAGTCGACCAACATTTGTGACCTCGCCCCATAATGAGAAGATCACTTAGAATAGCGAGACAGGACTGAGACCTCATGTGGAGATGCCGAGACCTCCATGTCATAGCAAACAAGTAAGCTTCACTATGCTGCTTTCCCAGTGCCACAAGTGTCATGTTATGGTGCTCAAGCTTGCTACTTCCCCTCTACCTGACACAAATTGAACACTTTTTATTGCAACTTTCCTGAATAGGCACCAGCAGCACCCACAGCCTCCAAATCCTCCTGAAGAGGCCTCTGCACATCTGCATCCACCCCCTTTCCGTTCCAAACCTAACCACCGCAAGGAAGTGTCAAGGATCCCACAAAGGAGGAATCCTACACCCTTTAGCTTTGGCTTTCACCTCCTGGGGGGTTCTCTTTCTAGTCTAGATTCAGGAGCGTGTTCAGGTGAACACATTACTGCAGATCTCTGCAGCTGTTTGGCACTCAAGACTGCTGTAAATCAAGCATCTGTTCAGCCCCAGGCACATGGCCCCTCCATGGTGTTGACCAATTAAAACTTGTGGCTGTACGTTTGCTTGAAGCAACAGGAAGGCTTATCTGACAGGAGTATGCTGGTATCATACCATACTCTCTCCAGAATGGTGTGTCTGGTTGTCTCAATGATTAGATTGGTTGCTTCCATGAAAAACTAGATCTGCGAGGTTTGCACGCTGACCTGGATTCCATCACTTTAAGCACTTGTGCACCACATCAAGGTAAGCAGGATGAGGAATGAAGACTGGATTCCAATATCCCTTCTTTGCCAGGAGGCAGTAGTCCTTACAGGCACCCATACAGAGAAGGAGCCCCAGACAGCCCTCCCAGAAGTCTCCTGTTGGGATGCTTTTATTTTGAGGTGCGAGGTCCTTCAGCTCCACTTAACCTGCAATTTCTGTCCCAACTCTCAAAATTGCAACTAAGGTTGAATTTGCACATGGCCAGGGCATGCTCTCTTAGCCCACGTGGACCCTTTAACTGCAGATGTCCAGGACTGCAAACTGTTCCAAGTCAACAATCTTCACTACAGAGCACCCTGCCTTCATCTCAGCTTAAGATTCCATGATAGCACCTTTTTGTCATGGGAGGGCAAGCATTCAAAAAATCTGAGCCGATGTGAATATATAAACACCACATCTAAAAGTATAAGTGTACTTTTAGATCACATCAAATGTCATTTTAACTGTCGGACCTAACTGTGTGGCTGTCATGTCAGTTTTTAAGATTCCCTACAGTGTGGAAAGAGGCTCTTCGGCCCAAAAAGTCCACACTGACTCTCCAAAGAGTAACCCACCCAGAACCATTTCCCTCTGATTAATGCACCTAACACTATGGACAATTTTGCATGGCCAATTCACCTGACCTGCACATTTTTGGACTGTGGGAGGAAACCGGATCACCTGGAGGAAACTCACACAGACACTGGGAAAATGTGCAAACTCCACACACTGGTCACCCAAGGCTGGAATTGAACTTGGGACGACTGAGGCAACAGTGCTAACCACTGAGCCACCGTTCTGCCATTTCTTGCTTCCCAAGGAGGATGTGATTTTAAAAAAACTGCAAATGCTGGAATCCAAGGTAGACAAGCAGGAGGCTGGAAGAACACTGCAATGTTTTAGGCGTAACCCTTCAGGACTGGAGGGGTGGGGGAGGGTTTAGGGTGGGGGGAGTACAAGAGCAGGTTGGTGAGGTAGGGATAGGTGAACACGGGTAGAGGGTGTGGCCTGGTTGGTGGTTGGGAGGAATGAACCCAGTTGATAGCTGGAAGAAAGGAGGAATGGAAGTGAGGGGAAGGGGAGGGAGTTTATTTAAGACTGGAGAATTATGTTAATTCCTCTAGGCTGTAGGCTCCCAGGTGGAAAGTGAGGTGGTGTTCCTCCAATTTGCAGTCTTGATTCACTGGAAATAGATGAGGCCAAGGATGGTCATGTCGGAAAGGGAGTAGGAAGCGGAATTAGAGTGGGCAGTGACTGAGGTCATAAGACCATAAGACATAGGAGTGGAAGTGAGGCCATTTGGCCCATCGAGTCCACTCCGCCATTTAATCATGGCTGATGGGCATTTCAACTCCACTTACCCGCATTCTCCCTGTAGCCCTTAATTCCTTGTGACATCGAGAATTTATCAATTTCTGCCTTGAAGACATTTAGCGTCCCGGCCTCCACTGCATTCTGCGGCAATGAATTCCACAGGCCAACCACTCTCTGGCTGAAGAAATGTCTCTGCATTTCTGTTCTGAATTGACCCCCTCTAATTCTAAGGCTGTGTCCATGGGTCCTAGTCTCCCCGCCTAACGGAAACAATTTCCTAGCGTCTACCCTTTCCAAGCCATGTATTATCTTGTAAGTTTCTATTAGATCACCCCTTAATCTTCTAAACTCCAATGAATACAATCCCAGGATCCTCAGCCATTCCTCGTATGTTAGACCTACCATTCCAGGGATCATCTGTGTGAATCTCTGCTGGACATGCTCCAGTGCCAGTATGTCCTTCCTGAGGTGTGGGGACCAAAACTGGACACAGTACTCCAAATGGGGCCGAACCAGAGCTTTATAAAGTCTCAGTAGCACAACGGTGCTTTTATATTCCAACCCTCTTGAGATAAATGACAATGTTGCATTTGCTTTCTTAATTGCGGACTCACCCTGCATGTTTACCTTTAGAGAATCCTTGACTAGCACTCCCAGATCCCTTTGTACTTTGGCTTTATGGTCATGTCAGCCCCTGCAGCCCCAGCTGAGATGTTTGGTAAAACATGCCTTGGGTTTTACGTTTGGTCTCCCTGATGTAGAGAAGACCACATTGGGAGATTCATATATTGTAAACTAGGCTGGAGGAGAGAAAAGTGAACCTCTGTCTCACCTAGAAGGACTGTTTGGAGCCCTAGCTGGGGGTGTGGTTTTGAATCTTTTCCACTTGAAGGGGAAGGTACTTGGGGGTTTGTGCTCATATTTAGGCTTGCTTTATTTGAAGCATCTGGACAGTAGCAGGTTTTAGGCATTTTTAACCCTAAAGTTCATAACTGCAGCCAAGACACACAGCACTTTACCTTTTTTGCCCTCTCAGTCTCCTCATTGAATGTCTTGTAATAGGCACAAGTAGGGATCAGGGCCAACAGTGTGGTTACTTTGTGTATGTGTCAGTACATGATCATTTGAGTGCACACTTCTCTGAATATAAAGGTTCATTCTACCAAAGTGTCTTACAGGTGAGTGCACACTTAAGGATGGATGGGTGATGTCCAGTAGTCTAGCATTCAAACTCTACCTCATGCAATATATTTTCCCACCAGAATAATTTGCTAAGGACAGCTGTTCCAGTATAGAATTGGAATGAAATGTACTTAAGCATGATTTAGCTGTCTGAAACTGATAATGACCCTAGAGAGCTGTGCAGAGTGTTCTCTTCATACTAATGAATGAATTATCCTCAAGCAAATTTTCCTTGGCCCATCCAATGTTGAAACCTTGTCTGACGACTACTTCTCCTATAATCTGTCAAAGTGTACAATGTTCAAATTCGAATGAAGTTGCTATCAAAACTTCATAGTTGTTAGCAGAAACACTAATTACACAACAGGAAAGTAAGACTGTTTGCATTTTCCTACTATTGACTGTTTGCTTTTGCAACAAAAAGGACTTTTTTAAACTTGATTTCATCACCCAATTTGTATTTCTTGGATGCTGGTGTGAAATAGGTTATCTGGTTTGTGCTGGACTATGTATTTAATTATGCTGTAATGATGTTCCTCCCAATCAGTCATCTTGTCTTCCTCTGAAGCTGCTCTTCCAGCTCCTTGGCCAAAGTAATATCCCTCCTTGCTCCATTTGTGCAGAATGCAACACTTCATCTGGAGTATACTGAAGACCCTATCACAGCAATCAAAACTAAGCTTGATAGGCCTGTCCTCTGTTCTGATGGTCCTAGTGAAAGCGCTGCATTCTTTCTGCATTCTCCCTCATTGTTTTGTTAAGAGAATCATCTACCATATTTAGAAAAGGTAGCCCTAGTCTTCTGAAAGCCATCTATTTGTGACATGTAGTCCTTGGAATGAGGTACAAGCTTGTGGTTAAAAAAAAAAATAGGCATTTTCAGATATGTGGCACAGACAACTTTTTAAGTTGTTAGGTGATGACCAGAGGAGTTACACATTAATCAGGTGGGGCCTGTTCCTGTTAATGAATTACCTCCTATTATAATATGCCATTCAAAGAGACAGTTCTGCAGTACCTCAGACTTGGAAATGACCAATGCTTGGAAAATCCCACTGTCAAAATTGCAGCATTGATCTTTTCATGAGGTGATGAAGGTCATAGTCGTACAGCATAGATACATCCTCTTCAATCCAGCAAGTCCGTTATCATTTCTGCTATATTACTTTTATATCTTAAATCTATGGGTTGAAGACTGGGATATTCTACATGGTCCTCGGTGGACCCTTGGAATGATCCAGTTTTAGAAAAGTTTAAGCTAGAATGGGGTACCCACCTTCCCCTTTAGTGTGAGTCCTGCAGCAGGACCAATCTATTCTGTTACCCTGACATATCCTCAGTCTTCACCTGGAGAAAATTAGTGAGGACATTAGGTTCTGATTCTCCTTCTCCACTTCTTGGATGAGCTTCTATGGCTACTTTCCGCTGAAGGCTGCGATTGTTTTTGTTGGGTCTTTTTCTCCTGCCTCTTTGTCTTCGTCGAACTTGCACAGCAGCAGAAGCACTCACCGTTCCAAAAGGAATGATGCACATCCTATATGAGGGGAGAGTCTGAAACAATACGGGCCGAGTTCTGAAGTGTAACTGGACTCAACTTTAACTCTACTTTCTCCTCACAGATGCTACTAAATTTGAGTTTCTCTAGAAATTTGATTTTAGTTTAGCTTCTGTAATGTGATTTCTGGGCAGTTAGCGTGAGGTGCTGGAAAAGCACAGCAGGTCAGGTAGCATCTGAGCAGCAGGAGTGTGGTGCTGGAAAAGCACAGTTGGATGCTGCCTGACCTGCGACTCCCTGGTCAGATCCATGCCCCTTAACATCCATCCCTCCGAGCACCTTCCTCTGCCACAGCAGGAATTGCAAAACCTGCGCCCTCACCTACCCCCCTCACCTCCGTCCAAGGCCCAAGGAACCTTCTACGTCCATCAAAGCTTCACCTGCACTTCCACACATGTCATTTACTGCATCTGTCGCTCCCGATGCGGTCTCCTCTACATTGGGGAGACCGGACACCTACTTGCAGAGCGCTTCAGGGAACTTCTCCGGGACAATCATACAAATCAACCCTGCTGCCATGTGGTCGAACACTTCAACTCCCTCTCCCACTGTGCCAAGGACATGCAGGTCCTGGGCTGCCTCCAAGGCCACTCCCTCACCATCCGATGCCTGAAGGAAGAACACCTCAGCTTCTGCCTCTGATGCCACCTTACGCCAGCACCATCCTCCTGACCAGTCCCACCTGTCAATCTTCCTTCCCACCTATCTGCTCCACCCTCCTCTCTGACCTACTACCTTCACCCCCACTTCCATCCACCTATTGCACTCTCAGCTACCTTCCCCCAGTCCCACCCCCTCCCATTTATCTCTCTACCCCCGAGGCTCCCAGCCTCACTCTGAAGGGCTTTTGTCCAAAATCTCGATTTTTCCTGCTCCTCTGATGCTGCCTGACCTGTGCTTTTCAAGCATTACTCTAATCTTGACTCTAATCTCTAGCATCTGCAGAACCCACTTTCACCTGCTGTACTTTTCCAACACCACTCTCTCGATTCTGATCCCTAGCATCTGCAGTCTTCACTTTCTACTACTGGGCAGTTATACCAAACAAATGAGGTTTTATCATAGACTGCAATACACTGGCTTCAAATACTCTAAATATACAGTACACAAGCCATGTTGGTCTAACATTGGGATGCCCCAATTCACCCAAGCAATAACATTGACTACAAGAGCCCATGCTCTTCCTTGTAAGTGTTCACTGAGGATTTCTTTATTCATTCCCAGGATGAGGGCATCACTGGTTAGGCCAGCATTTATTGCCAATCCCAGAGGGCAGTTACGAGTAAACCACAATGCTATAGTTCTGGAGTCACACATAGGCCAGACCAGGTAAGGATGGCAGTTTCTGACCATAAGAAATAGAAGCAGAAATTAGAACATTCAGCCCATCAAGCCTGCTCTGCCATTCAATCAGGCTAATAGGTTTCTCAACTCTATTCTCCCACTTTCTCCCGTAACCCTTGATTTCCCTTTACAATCAAGAACCTATCTAACTCTGTCTTAAATACATTCAATGACCTGGCCTTCATCTCCTTCTGTGGCAGTGAATTCCATAGATTCACCACTCTCTGGCTGAAGCTTCTCCTTGAAATCATATTCCACCATCTGCCATGGCAAGATTCAAGCCTGTATCCCCAGAACATTACCTGGTTCTCTCGATGACAAGGCCATTGCCTTCCAGCTTTTGAGGGCTTGTCTCTCTATAGACTCTTCAAAATATGCTTGAGAATCAGTGATTCCAAGTAAGACTTGAGCAGAAGTGATCACTGGCAAACTTCTGAAATGCAAGAATTAAATGGTCATGATTATTAGTGTGCCCAAGATTTATTGTGTACACTATTTGTTAATCCATGAGCTGCACATGTGCCATCACTACATACAGCTGCGTGATTTAAAGGGAATTATCCTTTTGAAGGACCTCTTGTTGCAAACAAACCAACTGTACCCCCACAGGCAAAACAAAATTGCTCTACCTACTGCACTGGCAGCTATTTTCCATCCTCTACCTTGTGCAGAGTGGAAGATGCTATGCTATCCAGCTTCTCCTGAGGATAATATAGCAGGCTGCACCTGAGCTTGAGATCTGCTCCATCTTCAAGTTGCTTTTTTAAAACTGTCACTGTCAATCACTTCAGCTGTCAAGTTCCTTGCATTTCAATCAGCCCTCTTCTATTTGACATTATTTTCCCCCTCAGCCTGTGGCCTACTGCATTTTCATGCACTAACCCCTGCAGTTTCCCAGACTCGAGCCAGGGTGGTAGTGACTACGGCAAACCTGTTCTGCAGTTCCCAAGCCTTCCAGTGTTCTACAGGATTCTGCCTTTTCTTGTTTTGGAGTTGCTCTTTCACAGTCCTTATCCCATTCTCAGACTTGCATTTCTTCTTTTTATTCAACATAGCATGGACTCCCCAACCCCACACTGACTTGAGGATTACCCAGTTCCTGGGCTGGAAGTACATGGATCCCTGAACTCTGATCACAAAGCACTCCGATATGGCCACCATCCTGGACGAGAACAAACCATGCATTTGACGATGTGGCAGCATCCCCAGAGTGGCCATACTTCATCTTTTGCTAGGCTTTCCAACATGGTCGTCATCATTCTCTCTCCAGTCATTGTTTATTCTGCTGTGTGGAACTCTTGAGGTATGCTTTGGCATACTAGTCTGGATAAGGACCCACCCAAGTGGCAATTTAGATGGATCCTTGGCTGCTTTAGTTGAAGCTTGTGCAGTTTGTGGTGATAGCTGGCAAATGCTGGGCATGTGACATTGACAGTCTAGTATAAAATAGCATTGTTACTGCACCATGACCGTTCCCTACTGACAATTTGCTTGGTCTTCTATATGAAGTGAGTCAAGCTGTGATTCTGAAGTTGATGGTCAATTTAAGAACAAAGCTACGTTACTGAGCAGCATGCTAAGTCATCTCAAATTGAATGGGCACTAAGAAAGCAAGCAATAGGACCTGAAGTGGGTGTGTCCTTGCACACAGGGACCGGAAAAAATTGCAATTAAAGGTGGCAGTGAGCTCAAATTATGAAGTGTATTGAGTTGGAGGTTGGCTGAACATCAGTCTCACCACATCTTGGACAAGGCCAACTTCCATGGATAAAGTGTGTGGTGATTGTAGTGCAGTCAGCCAGATGGACCTCATTAGATTGGGTTCCCTGATTGGACAAGGTTAATAATCCCAATCAGTGAACCCAGCTGACAGATTCACTGGCCACTCGGGTGTTTCTTCTTCCTGGTGGTGGAAATTCGAATAAAGATTCGTGCACCTTGTAGAGAAAAAAAAAAATTTTTTCAAATAACCAGGAGTGTTCAGAGGGTGGGTAGGCCACCCTGATGCCAGTCGACAGAGAGCCAGATAGTGGGTAGGCCATTCTGAGCGCTGTCATCCCGAGAAGGGGTGATCAGGATGGGCTGTCCTAGAGGTGGTCAAAAGGTAGCCGAGAGCCAGAAGGCGCGTAGGGGCAGGTTGAGATCCGGAAGATTTGTGGGCTACCCTGCACGCAGTCATCCCAGAGAAGGGGACGGGCTGTCCTAGAGGTGGCCGGAAGGTGTGCCAGGTTAGCCCACTGGCCGGAAGGATGCATTGGGGTGGGTGAGCGCCCAATGGTACGCAGGGGCAGACAGAGAGCCAGAAGGTGGGTAGCCGTCCTCCGCACTGTCAGTCTGGGCAGGTTGCCCCAGAGATGGTCGAAAGAGTGTGTCAGGGCGGACCAAGAACTGGAAGGGGCATGGGGTGGACTGAGAGCTGGAAGGTGGGTAGGGGCGGGCTGCCATAGAGTGGTCGGAAGGTGGGAGGGACGGATGCTTGCTGGGTCTGTATTGTATGCACTGTTTATGTAACTGGATTAGCTTTTTATGTACAAATGTCATTGTCACTGTCTTGTCATATGTGAAACTGGGATTTGGGGTTTGTCCTCATTTCCCTGTAAACTGGTTGAACGGTAGGGTTTGTGGCCTAGCTTTGCTGCTCCTCTCTCTTGTAAAATTGCTGTTCCATACAGCTGTAAATGTTAACTGTTTTTAGTAAAGTGTTTTGTAATTGCTTAATAAAATTAAAAAAAATAACCAGGAGTATTTTACGTTAGAGCCCAGGTGTCTCTGGAAAAGGAACACGTGGTGACCACCAACACCCTTGAGCTATTCAGGGAGAGGTGGGCGCCGCAGGGAGTGGAGTGCATTATTTCCCCCTCCAACTCTTATTTTGATTTGATCCCTGCCCTCCCCTTCACTGTTTGATCACACAACATTGTCCTTTGATGTGAAGGGCATTGCTTGTCACTGGCCACTCGGGTGTTTCCTTTCTTCCTGGTGTTGGAAATTTGAATAAAGATTTGTGCACCTTGTATCTTTCACTGTGTCTCACACCTGTGCGCGCGCGCACACGTGGGTGCTGGGGAAAAAATACGCGCTACCGCAGTTTGGCAGTAGTGTGGGGGTAAAAAGGGGAAAAAAAATAAACAAGAGTGTCAGAGGTTCTGTTTTTTAAAAAAAAATAACCGGGAGTGTTGTAGCTCAGTGGTTAGCATTGCTGCCTCTCAGTACCAGGGGCCAGTGTTCAATCCAAATCTCTGGCGATTGTGGAGTTTGCACATCCTCCCTGTGTCTGTGGGTTTCCTTTGCATGCTCTGGTTTCCTCCCACAATCCAAGAATGTGCAGGTCAGGTGATTTGGTTCTGGAATATGTAGGTTAGGTGCATTAGGGATAGACGTAGAGGAAAAAAGGTAGGAGAATGGGTCTGCGTGGGTTAGTCTATGGAGGATTGGTGCTGACTGTTAGCACCAAATGGCCTGTTTCCACACTGGGATTCTGATTTCTTTCTTTTGAAAAAAAAGGAAGTGTCAGAGATTCTGTTTTCTAAGAACTGCCTGAGAAAGCTGGCTCAGTGTCCAAGACCTGTGTAAAGAAAGGGTGGCTTAGTGACAGGATTCGTGCCTCTGTTTATTTTAGTGGAAACGAGAAATGCATGCTGTTGGGGGGGAAAAGTTCACTCCCCAGTCTGAGCTGGGTGTAAACATTTCTGGTATCATGCCATTATTTGGGAAGCTTGACTTGTTTGATCCTGCCTTCGAAGACTGGGCCCAGAATGTGGAAAGAATATGCTTTTTTTTATGTGGGCAAATGACATTTGAGGCAGAGTAATAAATAATACTCTTGGCAGCGGCTGGTGAACCTGCAGCTTTTTCACTTATTAGGTTAACTTTTCTTGAGGCACCAGATGCTGAAATCTTTCAAGAGTTGACAGATTTAGTTATGAAATGTTTGACCCCAAGCCACATCTAATTCTGAGATGCTATTGGTTTTACTTGGCGATTTGAGAACCAGGGGAATCCGCATCAGGATTTCTGACTAGGTTAAAATGACTGGCAGAGGCACTATGTTGTCTTAACCCTTAATAAGATACTGACCCCCATTTGGTATGTGGGATAATGCAAAATCACCTAGCTGTAGTCCAACTGGACTTCAAACAGGCACTACAACTGGCTTTATCATTGGCAAATATGGTAACTGGTTGGCTGAGTTGCAGGATATTCTGATACTGTCACCTGTCTGAGTTTGGGGGAACACGATTTGGGTGAAGGCAATTGCATAGCCTCATTTGGGATACATCCTGAAGAGAGGGATTCTGGGTCAACCCACAGCAAAACTCCAAAACAAAGCCAAGCCTAACCAAACAGTTAACTTTCTTCAGGATCCGGCTTGGCAAGCGATTGTAATTGCTGCTGGTATGTGGACTTGAGAGCAAAAGAGTCCTACTAGATGTAAATGGAGTAAGAACTCCTAGGCTACTATTCAGGAGAGTGCACATCCTAGAAAGTCCACCTACAGCTGGTTCAGAACAATTTAAATTGGTTCTGATTTGTGTTAAACAATCAAAATTCCGATTAAATGGTCACCCAGTTCTATTGGAGGTTGATACTGGCACAGCTGTATCAGTAATTGCAGAACCAGTCTTTAATTCGCTCTGGGCTCCAAACCTCAAGGTTAACTTTAGTTCTGGTCTCATGAGATACAGCTGGTTCTGTTACCTACTGATGAAAATGCTGTGGCCAAAGCCTGATGGGGTGAATTTGGTTGAGAAATTCACCTTGATTGGCGCAACACTTCTCGATCAAAAAAATGGCTGCTGAGTGAAGTCATAATTACCTGGAAGACTTTCAGGAATATCTTGGGAATATGAAGTGTCAAGGCTATCTTGCATGTTGCCTAGGAAGCAGTGCCATGATTCTGCAAGGCGTACCCAGTGCCATTTACCTTGCATGCAAAAGTAGAGGCCAAAATCAGAAGGCTGGAAAGTAAAGGAATCATCAAACTAGTCCAGTTTGCAGAATGGATAGCACTGGTCATGCCAATTTGTGAAACCTTAAATGATAAATTGCTTCTCTCAGTTGGATAAACACTTGATCCTTTGCATAGATGATTTATTCACAAAGCTGGCAGGATGGTTGTCCTTCAAGAAGTGTGGCTCATGTCCAGCTTACCTGCAATTGTGGTTAGCTGAGTCCCAGATGTATACTACAATTAATAACCATAAGAGTTTGTACCAGCGTCAGACTGCTATTTGTGGTATCATTGTCTGCTGAAAAAGTGGCAGTGTCTAATGGAGAAAATTTTATAAGGTCTTTCCCCGAATCACAATTTATCTAGATGACCTGCTAATAACAGGAAAAACCAATAAGCAGCATGTAAAGAACTTGGGCCCTAGATGTCTCCCCAAGGTAGGCATATGACTTTAAAAGGGAAAGTGTGTTCCAGGCATCCAAAGTGACTGACTTGGACTACAGAGTCAACAAGACTTAGGTAACCCTCATGATCTTCCAATAGGTGCAATCAAAGGTGTGTGTGTATGTGTGTCTTTTAATGGGAAGTTCATACATAATCTGGCCTCCATCCTGGCACCCTTATATCTGTGGAAAAAGTTTCAGCCTTGGAAAGGTCTGAGCCATGATGTAGTCTTTAAGAAATTGAAGAAACTATCTTCTAAGATGTTGGCATACTCTGACTTCAAGCGAGATCTGATGTTGACATATAATGCCTCCCTTTACAGAATTGGAATAGTATAGTCTCCAAGATCTCCCAAAAGAGAGGAATGGCTGATACCATGTGCCTTCTGGATTCTGGCTAATGCAGAGCACAAGTATGCCCAGATGAGGATGGAAAGTTTGGTCATTTTGAGGCAGTTCCACTAATACTTTCACAAATTTGCATCTGTAATAGTAACAAGCCATGGCCCCTGCTAGTACTAATCCAGAGGTCAAGACCTTGCTGCCCATAGTTTCAGGTCAAGGTCAGCAGGGACACTCTCTAAATGTTTATCATTACAAGTTTGAACAACGTCTGGGATGCCTCGAGCTGCCTTCTGATGGTGCCACCACTGGAAGAGTCCATTCTGATTTTAAACCTTCCGGACACCCTTCTGGTTTCTGACCATATCCGACTGGACCCAAAAGGTTCCAGTCTTGGTAAAAGTAAAACAGCTGGTGGTGATGGAGGAAACTAAAGGGCCAAAGCACCTGGAATGGAAACCCCTCTGGACCCAGAGAGACCAGATCGTAATAGAGGGCAGCATTCCATTATGGGGAGCAAGTGTGGTTGTCCCAAGTTTTTTTTTTAAAATACTGCCACATATTGGCTGAGTTCCTCCAGGGTCATCAAGGACTATCCAAAATGAAAATGATGACCAGAATTGGGTGCAGACATAACTGGTGGAGTAGTGCCAAGAATACCAACAATCGAAAAGAACTTACCATCAGCTTCCCCCATATTTATGGGAATGATCAGTACACCCTGGACTCTGTTCACATGTGATCCTTTTTATGGGTGCAACTTTCTTGTCATTGGGCATGCCCTATCAAAATGGTTAGAATTTTCATTTGTCAAACACTGGGTTGATAATAAAGCTGCCAGCATCATATGCAATATGTGGGCTCCCAGATGTATTGGTCCCGGATGACAGGCTATCGTTTCACCAGCAGGGAATTGGAGTATTTCCTAAAGTCAAATTGTACTCTTTATATAAGGACAACTCCATACCATCTGTCAGCCAATCGTCTGGCAAAAAGAGCTGTCCAAACTTTGAAGGCAGGTTGGGGGGAGCGTGGCGCGATGAACTGGCATTTGTTGAAAATAAGACTTTTTAAGAGAGACCACTTCAGTGGACAAGGTTTGTTGTAGGAACCATAGTAAAGGCCCCGCATGGTTAAGAGGCATGGCTGATGCAATGTCAGGTCCTGTGCCATACAAACCTCATTTAAGTGAGGCAGTTCTGAACAAGCACTTGGACTTGTCGTGACAATTCTTGTCACTGGTGCTGAAGCATTGGGAAGAATCTATTTTTTGTTTTTGCTGTTTGAAAGTCCTTCATTGACTTCCACGTATAGTTTTTTTATTTTTTGTTTCCTATAATAAACTGCTTGTTTCAAAATACTTGGCAGCCTCGTGAATATCTTCAGTGAGTAACTGCCATGGTAATGAACTAAAGAAACTTGATTGATCAAGCCAGATTTTATTCTGGAATTTGACCTGTTCAGAACACACCTCTGCTATTTTTACAACAGTGGGTTTTGTGGCACCTGTTTTAAACATGAACGATATTTTGCAAATTAACAGTTTTACCTTTTAATTACCTCAAGCTCTGTAGATGAAGTATGCTGTCAAGTATCAACGGGGGACAGGTTTTTAAGAACTGGCTAATGTTCTTAAGATTTTTAATTCTGTCCCCCTTAGTGGCTCATTATTGTACAAATATTCCTCTGCAGGTTTTAAGGGCACCATGTCTCGCCGTACCAGAAATAATCGTGCCTGGCGGTATGTGTACAGTGGTATTCGAGATGCTGATGCTGTGGCTGTAGTAATGCCTGATGGGTCAGTTGGTCCTGGTCCTGGCTATGACTCAGATGGTCAGGTAGGTATTTCAAAAAAAATTGCTGCTAACCTATTTGACAGACTGGGTAATCCACAAATCAGTAAAATCATGTCAATTTCCTTCCAAACATGAGATCCCTCTTGGCTGAAGCCTGTTGCAATTAGCCCAGTACAGACAGGAATCACTATCTGCTAGTTTGTGACCTAATGATCTATCATTTGGTGACAGTAGACACCTTTTGTCTTAAAACTAGCCTTTTGTTTTTTGTATAGATTAAAGTAATATCCTACATAATCCTAAAGCTAAATTTAAAGTGCTAAATAAAATCAAACATGTAATAAAGGCCTTTTCATCTGGATTCAGTTGCTTTTTAATTGAGCGTTCAGTCACTTTCAACTCTGAAACTTATTTCAGTTCAATAGCAGTGTTTTAAGTCTCTGTGACCAGTGATAGTTCTACAATTTCGATAGCAAGACACTTTTATATTTGGTTTGATATATTAAAGACAGTTTCAAGACTAAACTTGCTTTATAGACTAGAAACTTAATCACTTGGTTTCAGTTGAAGCTATGGAAATATATTTTTTGTTCACTTGCAAAGGATGAGTATCAAAATAATAAACTGTTGCGTAATGTAAATATGCTTTGAAATTGAAGCTGTCAGAATCCCACCACTTAAAATAACTTGGCAATTTTAACAACAAAATCCTGGGAGTACCATAATCAGGCATATTATTGGTGCGTAACAGGTGATGTTTCAAGTTGGTAAATCTTCTCCCCTTTTTTAAATGAAAGCCATCTCTGAACCGAAGCTAATCAAATGTAACTAATGTGAAATGTTAACGTTCATCTGTGCAGGTACTACCTGTTTGGACTTCTCCAGCCTTTTCTGATTTTATTTTCCTTTACTCTGGATTTCCAGCATCTTTATAATGCTCTGCATTTCTTATTGCTAATTTTTCAGAATATATTTTCACATTTGAGTCCCAAACTTGTTTATTTTTCTTTAATATATTGGGCATGACTCAATGGGGAAAAAAATGTTAACCAGTGAAATTGAGCATAATCCTTTTTTCCCAAAAGCATAAGCTGATTACAATCTACCTAAAGTTTAATTATTTAGTCTGAGTTGGGCAAGTCTGGATTATGTTTGTTTATAGTTGATGCATGAGCTGGCCAAGAGTTCCTGCAGTAAAGTGCAAATCTTTGCTCCTTTTGCAGTGCTTGAATTAATGTGTTTAGTTGTTTTGTAAGTAAATAGCTGGAGCCTTGTGTCCAGTTTTAAGAACAATCTTTTCTCACTGGCTCTTTAGCAGTAAAAGTAAGTGAGGGGGTTCGTAGGGGGTTAATTTCAATTTTTAGTTTTAAATTCAAAAGGACAAATTCTATTGTTTGAATTCTCAATCTTCTAATTGCAAAACCCTGTAAGAAGATTTATTTATGCAGTATCAAAATTGGTGTGCCTACACCTCCTTCAAGAAGGCAGCTTGCCACTTCCAATTAGGGCTGAGCAGTAAATACTGGGTTAACAAGTAAATATTCTGATGTCATGACTCACTTGGGATAGTGCACTGGAAAGCAGGTTCCATGTTCTTAGACTTGTTGCAATTGTGTAAAGATTTAATTAAACTGGAAACTTGGGATAGTTTACCTGATTGTGGAAACCAGGTTAAAAGAGCACTCACCAGATGTCTGTGCTTAACGAGAAAATAGCTATTTATTGCAAACAGATTTGAATTTAAACAGACTACAAAATTGCTAGTAGTTAACTTTCAATGACTTGAACCATTTTTTTAAAAAACCTCACTTGAGACCAGACACAGTACAGCACAATTCTGGCTCAAGTCTAAATTACAGAATCCATTAGATGGTTAACTGGAGTTCCTGGAGTCTTTTTGACTGTGGGTGAGAGGTTGTGAACACCGAATCTAAGTCTCCCATTAAGGATTTTCCCCATCAGTGTCTTTGAAGGTGATTTTGTTTTCTTTCTTCTCCCTTTTTTAAGAAGGGTATTTGCAGAGAGCAAATCTGCTCTGGATTTTTTCTGAATTGATAAAGGAGGCGATGTTTTCTCCCTGAAAGTCTGGATGTTTCTGCTGCATTGCACAAATATAGTTGCTGCCACTATCTTGGGAACCAATCAAGAATTTATTAGGTGTACTGAGTATTCCTGAATGCCGCTAATCTCGGCTGGAAAAGCTAATCGGTGTTGAAGACAACCTTGTCAAATAAGCCCTAGTAATTCTTACTTAAAACTGCCACATCTTCCACAGTCTCTTAACTTAATTTAAAGCATCTTTTTCCAGTTAAGTTCACACTACAAAAAAATTAGTCTTTACACCATGAAAGAATAAATTTTTAATTCCAGAAATTGGTAACTTTGTCATGTGTTATTTCATTCCTTAAAGCACAGTGACTCTGATTCTGAGCCAGAATTCCATTTGCCACCGTCAATCCCAACAGCATTACCTGTGACGGGAGAGTCGTACTGTGACTGTGCGAGTCAAAGTGATACCCGATATTGTGGTGGTATGCGTAGCTTCCATCGCATGAAGGATTGTCACTGTGGAGAGGAGGATGAATGTAAGGATGAATAAAAATTACACTCTTGTTTGAGGGATTTGATAGCAGTGTAATGCAACAACAGTTTAAGTGGAGCAGGGGGAGGGGGAGCAGGGGGGGGGAATATAAAAGGATCATATAATTGTTTAATCCTGGTGCAATGCTTTATCACTGGCTCTTCTCAGAATTCCATATGGCATACATCAAGGTTTTAAAATAGTTCACTGGCAAATTATTAAATTTGCAATCCCCATTTCTGACAGTGTCTCAGTATTAAATACAAATTTGAAGTGCAGCAGTCAACTTGATGAAAATTAGGTTGCAATAGACTGGCATAGCTGTTCTCAGTAAGGTTTGCACTTTGTTTAAAGAATTTGTGGTGCTATTGTGAACAGTACTTGAATTTTGACTTTTAATGCTAGATCTGATCAAATGGACTGAATGGAGAATCATGGGTGATTTGGTCTCAAGATGTAATTTAATCCCTCTGTTCTAGTGACCATTTTAGAGCTGAAATCCAAACCATACAAGACTAGAGCCAACAGGTTGCTGCCAGCCATCTGACAGATCATGAATGCTATTGGTGGGCCCATGATGCCACCATTTTGTAATAGTCTTTAACTGCATATTATATATACTCTGGCTTTGCACGCTGAAGCTGAGTAACCTCCACTTGAAGGACTAGTATTTGAGGTGCAGACATTGCAGGTTTTCCAAATTGATTGACAGGTGATATCAGAATATTCAAATAATTGTTCATTTAAGAATAAAGTATTTATCTCCAGTGTGCTAAACTACTTGAAACAAATGTGACAAGTCCAAATTTGTTTGGACAGTGTATTGGTTTATCTCCACCAACAAGCATTTAAAATGTGTGTACAATGTGACGAGTGAGAATTTGAAAAAAACTAATTTTTAAAAAATCTCTGCAGATTTTGAGTGGATGTGGGATGATTCTACCAAGTCCTCTGCGACACTGCTGAGCTGCGAGAACAGAGAAGTGAACTTTCACATGGATTACAGTTGTGGAACAGCAGCAATTCGTGGAGATAAGGAAATGAGTGAAGGTCAGCACTTCTGGGAAATAAAAATGACATCCCCCGTATATGGTACTGATATGGTAGGTCCAGTAAATATCTAATACCTTGTCTTTCTATCTTTTGAATAGTAGTTTAAGTTGCACAAGGGTGGTTCGTTCATGGGATGTGGACATTGCTGGCTGTTCACCATCTATTGCTGATCTCTGATTGCTGTTGAAGATGGTGCTGAGTTGCTGCCTTGCGTGTTGCAGTCTATATGCCGTAGATTGCCTTGCTATTGGGGAGGGCATTCCAGGATTTCAGCTCTAATGCTGAAGGAAAGGTGACATATTTCCCAAGTCAGAATGGTGAATGGCTTCGAGAACTTGCATCAAATGGTGTTCCCATGTATCTGTCTGCTGCTGTTGGTCCTTCCCGTTGGAAGTGCTTTTCCTTTTAGAAGGAGATGATCCTTTCAGGAAAAGTAATGATCCCTTTTT
Source organism: Chiloscyllium plagiosum (assembly GCF_037043375.1). NCBI lineage: Eukaryota > Metazoa > Chordata > Chondrichthyes > Orectolobiformes > Hemiscylliidae > Chiloscyllium > Chiloscyllium plagiosum. The sequence goes on along the minus strand of NW_028270158.1, from coordinate 15,121,353 downwards.
AAGGAATGCTACAATACTGTAGAACTGTATTTTTTAATATTTTGATTTAAAAAGGGAGATTTGAGTTAGTGAATAGTTGTGGGCATTTGTTTTCATACTGTGTATGCTCATCTTCAATCACTAATATTAAGATAAAGCTTTATTCTGGTTCCCCCATTACTAATATCTTGAGCAATATTTTGGTGTTTATTATTGGTATCAATCCTTAACGTAATAAATGGGATTTCACTTGGACATGTCCTGTTCTCCACTTTTTTCCTATTGGTGCAGAATGAGGACAGTGCAGTCTGCTTACTCTCTGACTGGTTTGCAAATTATTTGCAGCTGCATTTGTTCTTCCTTTTTCTCTTTAAACAAAGAAACTAGCAAGTGAATTGAAAGGAACTAATGCATATTATCCACCCGTTAGTGTGTTTACTCACCTAACAGTAGTATTAGTTTCATTAAATGAAGATTAGCAAATTGCGATTGAAGTTGTAACTACATACCATGTGGAGGAGATTAAGTACATGTGAATAAGTGGATCATAAGATGCTATTTATTTCATAAACTTGTTAATGCGATCATTGCTGAGTAGTGTAAACTCCATCTATTAGAGGTGATTAAGTATATGTGAAATTTTACTCCAGTATTCACTGGATCATGTTTGTTTGAATACACAGTGCTTTGCATGAAATGGAAGTGGTATAATTGATTTTTGTGCTGTTATGTTATTGCTCACATTTTTTTAAGCAACCTAGATTGTATTGTACAACATATTCGTTGGCATCTGAAAAGACAAATTTGTAGTTTGAGTCATAACTGAAGTGGAGACTGAATCCTTGAACTTCATTCAGAAAGCTGATTATTGAGCAATGCAGATTTGGTCAAACATAACCATTTGGTATCAAGTTGAATATGCATACGAATTAATGTGCAAAATTGTGAACTGATTGACTTTGTTGCTGAAAGTTTATCATATTGCAGAAAGCTGGCCTTCGTGTTTAGTTACTGAATGGCTTGCTAGGATCTTTCAAAGCAGAAATAAAATCTTAACTACAGAAAATGATCCAGCTTGTCCTAATTAATCTGCTTTTATTTTCTCCCAATATTCTCTTGGGCAATATTAAGTCCAAACATTGTCATATTACACCAAACAAGTATAATTATTCCATTGAATAAAACCTGCAAGAGAAATTGGTGACTATTCTGTTCTGAGCAGCAATATTTAGAATTTTTTTTATACTAGCAATGCCAAGAACAGTAACTAGAATATTTATCTGCATCTTCATAATTTTGTTTGTATTTTGTGCACTATTTTTAGATGGTAGGAATAGGAACAACTGATGTCAAACTGGACAAATTTCGTCATACCTTTTGCAGCCTACTGGGAAAAGATGAAAATAGTTGGGGGCTCTCCTATACAGGTACCACTCCTGTGAAATAGTTTCTTAAAAAGTACTCTGCCTTTAATTTTGATCTTTCATTTAAACATGACCAGCCCTTGCTTTTCTTTCAATTTACTTTGCTGTCCATGGGATTTGTAGACCAGGTACATTCAGTGGCTGTTGCTGCACTGGGGCATTCTTTTTAGAACCGGTCATCTCCATCATTTCAGCTCCAGCCATGGAAACGTGAGCTATGAATGGAACTGTTTGTCTCTTACTACAGAGTACTGGAACTGCTCAAATCTTTAAGGTGCTGTTCCACCTTGCTTTGGATAAATAAATGACACTCTAGTACAATGCATGGGCATAACAAAAAACAATTGACCACAAGGACAAATTGGAAGAACAAAGTGAAATGGTTCTTGTAATCCACCCTGGATTCCTGTGCATACAGGATTAACTCTTTGCGCAATATTTTGCATATACAACTTTCTGTTGGTGCAACTTTTAAAAAGCTTTTTATGAAAAGGATCCTCCATCTAAGTCTTAGAACTTTGTACACCTCCAACCTTACCAACAACTAAACTTTGTCATCAACTTTTTATACTTCTATTTACAATAAGGATTTGTTTTATATTTGAAAGAATCTACTTTATTTGTATATATTACATGTGACAGATCACTAAGTTTTAGCCTTTGAAAATATTTGTTTTGCAGGTGTATTACATCACAAAGGTGCCAAGATTCACTTCTCAACAAGATTTGGACAAGGCTCTATCATAGGTGTTCATTTGGATACCTGGCATGGTACCCTGACATTCTTCAAAAATAGAAAATGCATAGGTATGGTGCAGTTTTTATCCAGTGGAAATTTTTACCTTGCCTAGTGTTCCTTGAAACATTGCGCTTTAAAGTTGCCTGGTGATCATCAGTTTGGATACTGATCCACTATTGCAAATTCAAATATGAGGGGAGGGGATAAAAGATATTGCTGATGCCCAAACGTCTATTCTCCTGTCCTTGGATGCTACCTGACCTGCGGTGCTTTTCCAGCACCATACACTCGACTCTGATCTCCGGCATCTGCAGTCCTCACTTTTTCTCTCAGAAAACAATACATGTCAAATAGTGTTTTATAAACAATTAAGTTAATCAGTTGCAAGTCATGACTTTTTTTTTTAGGGATTTTTTTTTTTAAAATGCACTGCCACTCTAAATGCAAGGCTCTCAAAGTTCCTTCTGCCCTCAAATAGCAGACTTGTTGTGATACTCTTGATTTTTATATAGTAGCTGAGAAATCTAACCACTAAGCATTCCAAATGGCCACCAGGTCTCCCTAATACATTGGCTAAAGCGGTGTTTTTTTACATTTCCTCAACTTTAATCTCGCTGTATCAGATCTGCACACAACCAAGTCTTTGAATTTCATTTTAACAATACAATAAGTTGTAATACTGTTACTGCTGATGTATGTGCACCTGCAGAGCACTAAAGATTAAACAACATTCTGTGCACAATTTTTATTTTTGTGGAATTCGGTTTTTTGCCATATATTAATAGTAATTATGATTATAGCAGTGAAAAGTTTGCCTTGTTGTTATAGTGTAATTTGTAAGATTTGACACAATATTTTTCCAGATTGTATCTGCAATTCATCTATACTTAAAAGTAGATGTAGTTACTGTTAACGTTGTTTTTCTCCTAAAATAGCAACTATATTTTTAATCAGTGAATTTTAAAATGGTCTTGTTTCTTCATGCCATGCAGCTAATCTAGCAAAATCAAATTGTGCTATATTATATCTGTTTGTTTGAATTTGGTACGACTTTTTCCAGTAGATCCAAAATATTGCTGTATTATGGTGACTTGTGCCTAGCTGATGTTAACAAGTGTTTTTCTTTACGAAGGAATTGCAGCTACTAAGCTGCAAAACAAGAAGTTCTTCCCAATGGTTTGCTCGACTGCAGCAAGGAGCAGTATGAAAGTGATTAGATCACGTTTCTCCCCGACTTCTCTCCAGTATCTCTGCTGCCTAAGGCTACGACAGCTCTTACCTGATCACAGTGACAAATTGGAGGTTCTTCCCCTACCCCCAGGCCTGAAGCGCATACTCCGTAATCGATTGGGTTGGGTCCTTTCTATGAACCATGAAGGTGGCGGCAAAGAAGCTGCGTGCAGCTCATCAGGCAGTGATTCTGACAGCTCCTTAGTAGACGCTGAAGCTTGCCAACGGAAAAGGTGCCGGCGGACTTAACGCGTGTATGGGTTTGATTTTCTCTTTAAATCATGACTGCAATTTTAACTGCTGCAGCTGCAGAACTTAGTATGGACATGGACCAGTGCTGCTACATGATGAGCCAAATGCAAGATGATCAAAGCTCTCAACTTCATTTTTTTAAATGCTTTTTGCTCCTTCCACCAAACTGTTGGGGACTCGTGAACTGGGATTGGCAAGAAATGCTTGATTGATGGCTGAAGACACTCTTCAGAAGAAGTACCTGTGTATTTCAAGAATTCTTCTCAATCTGCTTTTTGTAGGTCATGTAGTGCTTTCACATTTTAAAACAAATTAAATATTCAGCTTGTCTAAAATATTTATTGCATGCTGCTTTTCTTCCCAGCCTAAAAGCTTCATGATCTATTTCGTTGGATGAGATATCTAGATTTTAAAGATTTTTTTGATTCCTTTGTCTGTGAGTTGGCTTCCAACTGGATAAAAATAGGGTGTTCAAAGCTGGCCATTCTGGGGTGGGGCAGGGTGTGCAGAATCAGAGGTCTGCATTCTTCAGTGTGCATCTATTTGTGACGTCCCAGTTGAGAAGATGATGGTTCTTTTAACTTGGTCATAGCTTGCTTGTAACGATTGAGGTTCATTTTTCTTTCAGATAAACTACGGGGAGGTACATGATCCTTGAGGAGTCAGTGCCAGCAAGAATGTAATAGCATTCACTTGATTGAAAAGTTCTGGTAAGATTGGGAACTGTGTAATGAATAGTTCATTTAAATTTAGTGTAGTTAATATTTTTTGCAATCTAATATCCATTCTGTCCACGTTGGACCATTTTTTTTTTAATCTTTGAGCAATGGTTCTGAAATTATGTCCCCAATTTAGTTTTGTTGTTCTATTGGTTACAGCTACTATTAGGCAACTGTTTATGAAGGACATAAGGCATTTTATAAACAAAAACAAATTGCCTGTTTTCATGACCATTTCAGGCTCCAGATTTATATAGTGTTTAAGATATATATAAATAGGCATATATTGTAAAGTGTAAGCCCCATTCTGACTTCTCCTATTGTGCTTATTAGTCCTATTATTTTACTCAATCATTCCACATGTTTGAGTTTAATTTGTGGCCTCGTTGAATCATTGCAGAATAGCATCAGTTTTTGCCTTTTTAGATTTTCTACACCATTACTTAGTAAAATTTCAAATACTGGAATGACAAGCTTCTGTCTATTCCTAATAACTATCAAATGCAACTTGAATCAGTCTTTCCTATTAGATTTATAAAAACAAAGTTTTGCTGCTTGTAATTTTTTCCTCTGCTCTAGAAAGCTGGTGCTTTTTAGTCAGTGACTTTGTGTTTTGAAAATTCAGAATCGATTAATTTTAACTCTTTATGGACCATTTATTTTCTTGTTTAACTTTGCACATTGAACATTAACTTTCAATGTCAGTTTTTTGTACATTGAGGTCCCATTCAGTTGAATCTTTTAAAACATAGGTTCTGTTTTAATGCACAGCAAATAAACTGGTTTTGAATGTCTTGTGCTTTGCTAATCTAAATTGTTATTGTTTGTGCGAAGACTTGTAGCTTGGGTGCTCGTTGTTGTGGTTCTGTTCGCCGAGCTGGGAATTTGTGTTGCAGACGTTTCGTCCCCTGTCTAGGTGACATCCTCAGTGCTTGGAAGCGCTTCTGTGATCTTTCCTCTGGCATTTATAGTGGTTTGTCTCTGCCGCTTCCGGTTGGCAGTTCCAGCTGTCCGTCGCAGTGGCTGGTATATTGGGTCCAGATCGATGTACTTATTGAATCTGTGGATGAATGCCATGCCTCTAGGAATTCCCTGGCTGTTCTCTGTTTGGCTTGTCCTATAATAGTAGTGTTGTCCCAGTCGAATTCATGTTGCTTGTCATCTGCGTGTGTGACTACTAAGGATAGCTGGTCGTGTCGTTTTGTGGTTAGTTGTTCATGGATGCGGATAGTTAGCTGTCTTCCTGCTTGTCTTATGTAGTATTTTGTGCAGTCCTTGCATGGGATTTTTTTACACTACATTTTGCTTTGGAACTGACAACCAGAAGCGGCAGATTCAAACCACTACAAATACCGGAGGAAAGATCACAGAAGCACTTCACAGGAGGCTCCCAAGCACTGAGGATGTCACCTAGACAGGGGACGAAACGTCTGCAACACAAATTCCCAGCTCGGCGAACAGAATCACAACTAAATTGTCATTTTAAAAACTTTCTACTGGTAGTTGGGCAATGTTACTTAAAAAGTTAAGTATAGGTTTTTGTCTTTTGTCTTTCCCAGAATTCTAATTGTTTAACATATCTCCAGGGTTTCATTCCTCCCGGAATTAAAAAATATAACTTGAACGATCAGCTTTTGTTTACATACAGGAACTTTACAAGACCAAATTTGACATCTCCGTATAAGGAGGTAATGGAGAAATGACTCAAAGCTCGACCAAAGGAATTTTTTTAAAGTGATGTGTTAAGAGGAAACAAAGGGTGTCGGAACAGATTTAAAGAGCGCTGAGTAAAGGATTTGGGACGCCCTGTTGAGGTTGTGCAAGACACTGTGAGGCCACTTCTGGAGTACTGTGTACAGTTCTGGGTGCCCTGCTATAGGAATATATTAAATTGGAGAGGGTTCAGAAAAAACGTACCAGGATGTGGCTGGAAATGGAGAGTTTGTTATATGGATGGGCTGGGACTTGGCCCACTGGAATGTGTAGGAGGTTGAGGGGTGATGTTTAGAGGTTCAAAAAATCATAAGCGTAGACGATGGCAAGTGCATGCATCCCCAGATGGAGGAGTTCAAAGCCAGGAGAGGAGAAAGATAACCTGAGAAGTAGAGCTTTGAGTGTGGTTCATATGTGGAATGAACTGCCAGAGGAGGTGATAGATGCAGGTGCAGTTGCAACATTTAAAAAACATTTGGACAGATTCATGAATGGGAAAGGTTTAGAGGGATATGGGCCAAACGTAAACAAGTGGGACTACTTAAGTTAAGGAAAACTTGGTTTGCATGGACAAGTTGGACCATAGTCTGTTTCTGTGACACTACTACTATACATTTTTAAAATTGAGATATCAAGTATCTGTAGTCCCAAAGAATCAGAGCTGTTCTCCCTGTAGAGAGAAATGATTGGTGGGAAGTTTAACTTGAGCATTACTTGAGCATTGAGTGGCATGGTCAGTGGTTAGCACTGCTGCCTCACAGCACCAGGGTCCCAGGTTTGATTCCAGCCTCGGGCGACTATGTCTGTGGATTTTGCACATTCTCCCCATGTCTGCATGGATTTCCTCCGGGTGCTCTGGTTTCCTCCCACAGTCCAGATATGCACGTCAAGTGAATTGGATATGCTAAATTGCCCATAGTTAGATGCATTAGTCAGAGGGAAATGGGTCTGAGTGGGTTACTCTTCGGATGGTCAGTGTGGACTTGTTGGGTCAAAGGGCCTGTTTCCACACTGTAGGGAATGTAATCTAAGATAATTCCAATGCCTCTGGGAAGGATTGAGAAGGTGGGGCCTTTGTGTTAATCTTGGCCATTATGGGAATGTAACTTATGCTGTTAGTGTCACAAACCAGCTGTCCAGCTAACTGACTCCCATGATTACTAGTATAAATTTGATCTTGTGTAAAAGGAAGATTGCAAAATGTAACTCTTGAAGTGCAGACCAGTACAACTTAATATATATGAATTATAGTAATGTCTAGAACCACTGTCGGAAGGCATTGACAGTCTAAACTTACTGGGGACTTGAGATTTGAACTGATACGACTCTCATGAATTTTATTTAACCACTCCAATTAATACAATGGTACAGTTATTAAAAGTTACTAATAGCATTTCACAATGTGAAGTTATAGGAATCACGTACAAGCACTGAAGTGAATACATCAAAACAGTTCTTTTCAGAAAGATATTTACATTGCTGTAGACAACTGTATATAGGCATTCTGATTTTGAAACTTCCAGTAGATTGAGTTCCAGACTCCTTGACCATATTTAGTTTTTGATCTCTCCTCCTGTTTTAAAATGGGTATGTCTCACACGCTGTCTGAGCTTGGGTTTTCTCTCTAATTATGTAACTTTAATTTTGCAAAAAAGTATTTAAAGTTACATTAATGAAAGTTTTGCTCCTAGCAATTCCAACATTTGCTGTAGCTTCTCAAACCAGCAGCACTGTCTAGATTCGTCTGCACACTGTAAAATAAATTTGCAAGAAATCCCATGACATGCTGTTCAAGAGCCCACCAAAGGCCATTCTTGGAAACTGCAGAGCTGACTGACAGTTGACCTTTATTAGTTTTTTGAGGAAAAACTAAACATTAAGGTGTATTTCAATTTTCCGAGGTACTGCTGAACAGCTGCCTTTGTGTTGGGAAGGATTGAGGGGGCAAGGGGGAAAACAGGCTTTTCAATTTGAGTGCTTCAAATGTGTTGGACTGCTTCACCTGGCTTGATGGCATCATTGCTGGAGATCACCTTCAGCCTGTAGCTGATTAAAATTGCCTCAAACTCTCCCATCACGAGAATGTATTCCTTTCTTCGAGGTCAGCAGTGTGGTGTTGCTTTGCTACTGAAAGGTTTGGACCAATATCACTAACTATCGATGTTGGAAAACCAATTGTAAGTGCATAAGCATGCCCTTGTAATTATTTGGAAGTGTCATCACAATATTATTCCCGATCACTACTTGCCCCATCTTCCCCTAATAGGGAGAAAGGACATGTAACTGAAGTGCTGTAGCTTGCTTAACCATGAGACCACCAGGAAACTGTTCCACTTTTTGACATTGTATTATTCCATTAACACTATCTCAGACTTGGTACCAGGAGAGGTTGGTATTTAATGCACAATAGGTTTGTTGGAAATTTATAGCAAATCTCCAAGTCTTTTTTCAATAGATACCAATTGCTTGTATTGCAAAATACTACAGTTGAGGTTCATGACATTGACTATTCTAAATTAGACTGCATTTAGTCTTAATGTACCAATTCATATGCATACAAAAGTGCTAAAGGCTATTAATTGATTAACAATGCAAACACTGTTATGTAAACTACTTGGTATAATTAACACGAGTCATAAACCTTAATGGCTTTAGCAAATTTAATCTGAGTTTTTGTCATGTTTCTTGGTAAAACCAGTGATTGTGGTTTTAATCTGCAGACAATTGATGCACCTTTTCATTTGCAGTTTTGTCATTAATTGACAAATGATCAAGGTCAAAAAGTAATTCCAAGAGACCCCTCAGGCTGAAAAGTCAAAATTTTGTATCTAAATATCTAAAACTGAGCCTACTCTTCAGTAAACACGTTTATTTTGCTAAAATCTATGGTTCCATCAAATCTCTTGATCTTAATGTTACTTCTTCTGATTTGTGCTGTCATTGGCAGGTGATCATTTGGCCAATCAAGCCATTTTTAGCTGGACCTTCCCTGCAGCCTTGCATTTTTAAAGTTATTGTTGGTGTTATTCCAATTCCTTGTGAAAGCTGGAATTAAATCTGCCTCCACTACCTTCTGTCATTTTAAATGGATTTTTACTCATTTCATACATCTCTCACTAAATTGTTAGCAATTTTTGCCTTCGTACAATTTTCTAGATCAGAAACAAATGCAGTTCCTGTTTTGCCATAAATGCACCGAAACTTAGTTTTTAAAATATATGTGCCACCTTCAGTTAACTGTAATAATTTTTCACTAACATTTATAGCCTTCGGCATTCCAGAATAATGTAGATATTTTATTGAAGTAAAGTTGAGCTAATATTGGGTGTGTGTTTCAAGCAAGCCTTAGACAGCTTCTAATCAAATGGGCTTTTCCTAAATTGTTTGAACTGTTCTTAGCTGAGGTGGATTGATATTAGTCTGACGTTTTAGAAGGAAAGCTGTTAATATTGTTTGCTATGATCACAATCTCTCACTCTTCCTCTCCAGTTCAAAACTAATCTCCTAGACACTGATTTTATAGTGCTTCATTTTTTATTGTATAAAATGAGACCATTTTGCATGTTGTCTGCACTGGCTCATGCTGCCATTTTTCTTGTACACTTGTTTATAAAACTATGGGAACCAGATGGTTTCATGTGTATATACACACGAATGGAGATGGGTTGTGTAGTGCATCTGGTAGGTGGTACATGCTATTGCCAGTTTGCATTACAGTTGTGGATGGGTGCCAGTCAAGTGGGCTGCTTTTGTCCTGGATGGTGTCTAGTCTCTTGAACACTGTTAGAGCAGCACTCATTTGGACAAGTGAGAAATATTAATCACATCCTGACTTGTGCCTTTTTGTATATAGACAACATTGAGGATTCATGAGTTGCTTACCACAGTGCCCGGCCTCCAACTTTGATTTGTAGCCATGTTATTTGTGTGGTCCTGTTCTGTTTTCCAGGTGAATGGCAGCCCTCAGATTATTTAATGGTGTAAATACCATTGAACATCAGAGGATAATGGTTAGACTCATTGGAGATTGTCAATGCTTCGTGCTTGGCATGAAAATTACTTGCCACTTATCAGCCCAAACCTGAATATTGTACAAATTTTGCTATATATGGACATGGGTCAGTTTCTAAGGAGTTTTAAATGTTGTGCAATCATGAGCAAACATCCCCATCTCTGAACTTAATGATGGACAGAAGATCATTGAAGTAGCTAAAAATTATTGAGCTTAGGACACGACCCTAAGGAACTCACGAAGTGATGTACTTGGACTGAAATCACTAACCTCCAGCAACCACAACTATTTTTCTTTTGTGCTCAGTATGAATCAAACCAGTGGAGAATTTCCCCTAATTTACTATAGTCATTTTTGCTAGGGCTCATGGTGCTGAACAGGGTCAAATGCTGCCTTGATATAAGACGGCAGTCACTCATCTCTGCTCTCCTCCAGAGTTAGTCCTTTTGTTCATGTTTGAACCAAGACCCTGGTGGGGTCAGGAACTGAAAGATCCCCCTCAAAACCCAAACTGCACATCTGTGAGCCGGCCAGTTCTTTGCAAATGGCATTTGGTACCACTGTTGATGATCCTTTCCATTACTTTGGTCAAGAGTAGACACAGGTGGTAATGGCCAAGTTGGATTTGTTTGTTTTAAGCACAGGACATATCTGAGCACTTTCTACATTCAGGGCAGATGTCATTGTAGTTGTACTGGAAGATTTCAAGGCTTTTAAATAATAATTCATAAATCTGAGACTCTGCCAAGTTGCAGGCATCTTACTTTGTTTGATTTTACCCACTTTCTTTTCAGTCTGGTAGTTTGAAAAAAATTGATGTAACTAATTCATTTGAAAGGAGCACATCTCTAATGGAAGAGTAAGGAGAGTTGGTATCCCTTCTCTTGGAATGGGAGAAATAGTTCATTTAATTGGACATATCAATTTAGTCAACATTATAACTTGCTTCATTCCCAAACTATTTTATAAAGAAAGCAAGATCTGTTCAGTTACTTGGCCAAATTCTATTCCTCACCATAAAATCTAATTTCCCAAATTATTTTCCACCTTCTCATGTTCATTAAAATATAGAAGCAGAATTAGGCTATTTGGTGCATCAAGTCTGCTCCACTATTCGATCATGGCTGATTTGCTCCTCACCCCCATTCTATGCCTTCTCTTCATATCCCTTCAACTCATTACCAATTAGATCTGTGTAACTCCTTTAATTTTACTCCCAGCATACACCACTCTGGGGTAGTGAATTCCCCAGATTCACAATCCTTTGGGAGAAGTAGTTTCTCCTCAACTGTTTTAAGTTTGCTATCCCTTATCTTAGGGCCATGACCTACCTTCCCACAAGAGGAAGCATCCACTCCATATACATTTTATACACTTTATATCTTGAATACGTCAATTTAATCTCCCCTCCTTCATCTACATTCCAGAGAATATAGGTCTAAACTGTTCAATCTCTCATCATACAGTAAGCCCCTCATCCTGAAATCAATCTAGTGAACCTCTAAACTGCCTCCAATGCCACTACATCTCCCCTCAAATAAGGAGACTAAACTAGGGTGACTCTGTGTGGAGTTTGCACACTCTCCCCATGCCTGCGTGGGTTTCCCCTGGGTGCTCCGGGTTCTTCCCACAGTCGAAAGATATGCAGGTCAGGTGGATTGGCCATGCTAAATTGTCCATAGTGTCAGTGCATTGGTCAGAGGGGAATGGGTCTGGGTGGGTTAATCTTCTGTGGGTCTGTGTGGACTGGTTAGGCCAAATGGCCTGTTTTCACACTGTACGAAATCTAATCTAAATCTAACTTAAACTGTGCACAATACTCCAGGTGTGGTCTCATCAAACCTTGTGCAGTTGCAACAATACTTCCTTACCTTTTTTATCTTCTATTTCCTTAGCTATAAAAGCCAACATTCCACTTGCTTTTTTTTTATCTGCTGTGACTCATGACTGGTACACCTAAATCCCTCTGCAACAGAGCACCTGGTCTCTCCCCATTAAGATAATAGGTTGCCTAACCACTTTTTGACCCAAATGCATGACCTTGCACTTATCCACGTTAAACCCCACTCTCTAACCTACCTATATCTATTTGTAAGGTTCTTCTTTCATTGTAACTTACCATCCTGTCTAAATTTGGCATCTGCAAGTTTGGCAATAGAGCCTTCTATTCCTGTATCCAAGTTGTTAATGTAGATTGTAAATAGCTGGGGTCCAAGTTATATCTTGCCATCCAAGAGGAAAATCTTATCTGGATTCTGTCTTCTGTCTGTCAGCCAGTCCATATATCCAGGCTAATAAATTACCCCAATTCCATATGATCCAACCTTGTGAATTAATCTTTTGTACGGCACCTTATCAACCCTTCATTCCATCTACAGCATCCCTATTATCCACTTTGCTTGTTACTACTTTGAAGAACTCTAGCAAATTAGTCCAACATGATTTGCCCTTAAAACCTGCTGACTATGGATAGCATTTTGACTTTCCAAATCTCCTGATATTGTTTCCTTGATTCTAACACTTTCCCAACAACCAGTGTTAAACTAACTGGTCTGTAATTTCCCACATTTTGCCTCCCTCCCTTTTTGAATGTGTTATTTTAGCCATTTTCCAATCCACCCTGTGTCCAGGGAATTTTGGAATATTGTAACCAATGGATCTACTATCTCCACTGCCACTTCCTTTTAATACTTTTTTTAGATTAGATTACTTACAGTGTGGAAACAGGCGCTTCGGCGGGGCGGCGTGGACTTGTTGGGCCGAAGGGCCTAACCCACCCATACCCCTACATTTACCCCTTACCTAACACTACGGGCAATGTAGCATGGCCAATTCACCTGACCTGCACATCTTTGGACTGTGGGAGGAAACCGGAGAACCCGGAGGAAACCCACGCAGACACGGGGAGAACGTGCAAACTCCACACAGTCAGTCGCCTGAGGCGGGAACTGAACCCGGGTCTCTGGTGCTGTGAGGCAGCAATGCTAACCACCATGCCGCCCACACTCTAGGATGTAGGCCATCAGACCTGGTTACTTGTCTGTCCTCCAATCCTAATTGTTTGCTTAGAATTTAGAGCTAACATTGATTTGGAAAAAGTACTATCTTATTTTTGCCACTAACTTGCCTGTTCCAAAAGGGATGAAACCATTATCCTCCAATGTGAAAACTGAAGCAAAGTATTGATTCAACATCTGAGTTCTCCAGTTTCATCTTCCAATGGACCAGCTTTCATATTAGCGACCTCCTTGTTTAGCCATGATGTTTTTCACCCCCATCCATTCTTTCTCACTGGGATCTATTTTAGTTGAGGAATTGAGTAGCTCCTTAAACATCTGCCACTGCCCATCTGCCGTCGTACCATTTAGCCCCCTCTAACTCATTTTATGAATAAGATCCATCACTTGCTGCTTCAAAAACAAATTGCTGGAGAAGCTCAGCGGGTCTGGCAGCATCTCTGGAGGGAAAACAGTTAATGATTAGATTAGATTAGATTACAGTGTGGAAACAGGCCCTTCGGCCCAACAAGTCCACCGACCCGCCGAAGCGAAACCCACCCATACCCCTACATTTACCCCCTACCTAACACTATGGGCAATTTAGTGTGGCCAATTCACCTGACCCTGTACATCTTTTGGACTGTGGGAGGAAACCGGAGCACCCGGAGGAAACCCACGCAGACACGGGGAGAACGTGCAAACTCCACACAGTCAGTCGCCTGAGGCGGGAATTGAACCCGGGTCTCTGGCGCTGTGAGGCAGCAGTGCTAACCACTGTGCCACCGTGCTGCCCATGGTTTGAACCTAGTGATTCTTTCTCAGAACCTTGCTTTCTCAACTTCATTCCCATTGACCTGCCCTTCCTGGCTGTCGGCTAATCTGTCAACTGTTCCCTCTCCTCGAGTACTGAATCTCTTTTTTTTTTCAAATCTGCCTGTCATTTTGCTCATTCCCTTCAAGAAAGCCACTCTTTCTATTACTCCCATTTTGCATTCCTTCAACTGGCCTTCCTCCCCCATGCCCGCCCACAGTGTTGAAATGGCCTTGGCCATTCTTTGAATGACCTACCTTCCCATGAATTTGAGTCTTGTCCCTTTTTTTTCCTACAATTACCTCCAGTCTTAACAATAGTGGCCACTGTTCTCCAAATGCTTTCACTTGAACTCTCAACCAGATCCAGTACAACATGCCTTATCATTTGGGTCAGAAAGACTGAAGAATTAACTTTGTCCTTCCTTCACCTTTTGACCATAATCTGTATTGGGATTGCTGTCACTATCAAGACATTTTGGAAGCTTTTAACAGTAGCTTAATTGAAGGGCTGGGACAGGTGAGAATGGAATAAAACTGCTCATGGCTATGCCTTCTCTTCAGGCCAGTTTCCAGGCCAATTGTAGTGGCCCCTTTTGTCAGAATTTGTACTTATTTGGTACTCTGAGCAAGGTCTCTGGTGTGTTCTTTCACAATGGATAATTAAACATTTAAGGCTTAGATTTTTGTTCAACAGGAATCCAGGGTATAATCATAAACAGGAGAGTGGTGTTAAGGCCATAATGTGATCAGCCACAACTTTATCGAATGGTGGAGCAGGCTCAAGGAATGTCATCAGTTAACCTATGAATTAAAATTACACCCACCATTTTGCTTGTCAGCTCGGAATGTGGTCCCTAATTGGATTTTTTTTTTGCTCTACTGTGTTGTCAGTCTACCTTGCCTTTCTACAGTGGACTGGTGTATCAGTCATGGGCTCCAGTGCAGTAACTTGAGTATCTGACCTTTTCGGTGATAGTCTGCTAATTAACACCCTTTAAATGAAGCTATTTCCTATCTATGTCATGCTCATAAGGAGTTATTTTCCAAAAAGTGGTTTGAGCTGAATATACTGGCAAGTTTTTGCATAGCTATGGTAATGAGCAGACTAGTGCAGTCAATGTGCTGAAAGAATTCTCTGTGTTGACATGCTGCTCATATAGTTGCCTGGACTGGAGAGAGAGAGATAAGAATAGGCTGGGACTCTTTATTGGAATGTAGAGGTTTAAAAATAATGGGGAGGTGCATAGATAAGGTGAATAGCAAAAGTCTTTTCCCTTGTTGTGGGGAGATTCAAAACTAAGGACATATTTTTAGTAAGAGGAGAAAGATTTGAAACAGACCTGAGGGTGAACTTCTACTGTGGTTCGTATATGGCATGAGCTGCCAGATGAAGTGGTCGATGCAGGTACAAGTTACAATGTTTAAAAGACTCTTAATAGGAAAGGTTTAGACGGATATGGACCAAATGCAGGCAAATGGGACTAGTTTAGTTTGGGCAATTTAGTCAGCATGGAAGAGTTGGACTGCAGGGTCTGTTTATATACTGTTTGACTCTGACACAATGAGAAATTTAGAGTACTAGGCTAAATAAGTACACTAACTTTAAATTTGTCACGTCATACACAAAAGACTTCAAGTGCTACTAACAGTATGTCTGGCTCTCTAAACTGTTAATACCAATTTTATTGATATATCTACTTTGCCTACACTCTTTCTTATAACTGATGTTCAAAGGCAGACAGTAAAATGAATCTTGTTTGTTGATCCGTGTATTTAACCGCTTTTGTCCAAAACTATGTCCGAGTTTTCCGAAGTCATGAAAATATACAACCTGCGTGATATATCCGGTCCAACTCGTCGATCCACACGTTTTCCTGCAGCATACACTTTAACCTCTGACAGAAGATTCTGCTTCTCCCACTCTGTGCTGCATTGTCTATAAGCCTTTGAAATGCATAAATGTTGAGGTACAATTAAGTGAATTTTAAAGAAGCTTCGATTTTATCTGCATGAAACTAAACATTTGGCAAAGTTCTAACAGCTGGGCTAGAATTGACTGAAAATTGAATAGAAATGGGATGGTACAAAGTCCAGGTATGAGGAAACTGTTGCTCCTTTGGAAATATATGCATATGGGTTATTAGGCCAAGCTTAGGAATTTGCAGAAATAATAATTCATCTTGATCTTAATGTTAATTGCTTAAAAATGTTAACTGCACAGTTTCTGACCTGAATTGTTCCATAGTTTGAGTTGATTTGATTTTCTTGCATCTGTAACATTTTGTTCTGCGTTTAAAGTGTGACCAATAATCCATAGATAAATTGGGGTAAGATGAATAGAAGTGCTGTAGAGTGGAATTTCTGCAATGTTTTCAGCATAAACTACAATACTTATTTCACCTTATGGTATGCTGGATTTAGTTGTACAACTTGAAACTGGCCAAGTATATGGTACGGGAGTAGGGCAACATCAAGGAACAGTGACAATGGGAAATTTTATTTTATAAATATTGATTAGGAGAAACATCAAGATAACAGTACGCAATTCAAGAAATTAGAACCAGTGGATAATTGGTGGGGAATCTTAATTATATTGGAACAAATTAAATTTTTCCACATTTTTTAAACATTATTAGGTAGAGAAATAAAAATTTAAAAAGATACAATTTAAACCAGTAACAGAAGAAAATAAATCCAGTTTGGGAGGGCAATGGTTGCGCACAAACTAAATAACTGATGATAGTATTGCAAAGGTAACCTTATGAATGAAGTTTGAAGAAATGTATGCTCTCAAAATTGAAGCTTCATTGAAGACAAAATAGACAAAATATAGAATCGGTTGCCTGAGGGTTGGGAACTGGTTTGGGGGAGGGTCTCATTTTATTCATGAAAATGGTATCCAGATCTCTAACAATATCAAAACAGCACAGCTAACTTTCTCAATGCATTCTTGCTCCAGAAACCCTGAATTGGACCACTGCAATGTTCTTTGACCACTTCATTGTTTAAATAACAAAGCTGTACAGTGCAAATTTACTAATCTCGAATGGTAATTGGACATCACAGATGAAGGACTTTAAGTGCACGAGCTAGTTTCATTAAAACAGGTTTAATGGGAGATTTTGAAATTGACGTTTTAATAATTGAAGGATCAAAGTCAATATCGAGACTAATGTTCTACTCTTTGCAAAGACATTGGAGGAATACCTGCAGCTTCATAGATGTGAGCGAATGTAATGACCCCTCGTTTTAAGGGAAGATACCAGTCTAATGGGAATATTGTCATTGCTATGTGGCAATATTGGTAAGGTGCCCTGTGGAATAATCTGGATCGAGCAGTAAGGGGCTAGGGATCAGCCATGGACATGCTTGAATAGTGGGTTTAAGGAGAAAGTGAGGTCTGCAGATGCTGGAAATCAGAGCTGAAAATGTGTTGCTGGAACAGCGTAGCAGGTCAGGCAGCATCCAGGGAACAGGAGAATCGATGTTTCGGGCATAAGCCCTTCTTCAGGGTGGGCTTAAGGGTCTATATTGCCTACTTTAATTTTATTTGCTGGGGAGGGTGAGGTTGTCATGATGCTCACTGGCACTATGAATATGTGGGGTGGACCTTATGGTTCAAGTGGCCTTCCTGGTGTCCTATGATTTGGGGTGCAATGGTTTCTAGTTGCAGAGTCAGCGACTGGGATTTGTCTTATCATTGTGTGATGTAGTGAGGAATGTTTTAAAGTAATTGGGATAGAGAAACTTGAGGGTACAAGTACACACATTTCCCAAGTGGGTGGCAGGAAAGTAAATGCACTTGATTGTACATTTTACAAACAAAACCTCATAAACCAATTCATCTTGACCTACAGATGGCTTCCAATAGACTACTGTAGTCTGTTTTAGCTGCCTGCCTTTTTTTTCTCTGGCAAGATAATGCAGCCATAGAAGTTACAGAATACATTTGCATTTGAACCAGTTGTACCTCTTGAGACCGCAGAGGTGTTTTAACTGGAACAAAAGGTTGAAATGAAGGAATTGCAAAGGGTTTTGATCACTGTAAGAAGGGGTGACTGGCTGTCCAGTATAAATTCAGAAGAAAAGCAAAGTTGAGATTTTAAATTTTGGGCGCAGCATACCCTAACAATTGCTAAATGCAATCAAATAGAAAAGAAAATAAATATCCCAAACTAAGGAAAACCTGAATTAGAAGATGGAACTTGAACATCTGATATCTCAGTGGGCTGAACGGTTTTCTTTTGTACTGGAAAATTATGTTCCACATTACTTTTGCAAAGAAAATTACAATTTTAATGCAAATGACTCTGGTCCTGTCATTTGTGGTTTGTATTGCTCAATTCTTAATTAAAAAATAGATTTTATTACTGTTTATTTGCAATGAAAGTTCAGTCAAACCTCAATTATCTCCCAAACTGGAGAGGAATCATAGGGACATGTTCTTTTTTCCCTATCTAGAAATTCCCAAAGTTCCAGTGGCCATCTATCATCCACTTTCCATACACAGCGTTTTGGACCTCTGCCTATCACATCCTGAGGTGTGACTAGAAACCAGGCCTTTTGGGCCAGAGGAAGGGACACTGCCACTGCGCCACAAGATGCTGACATCTATTATATGTCCCCCTGGTAGTTTCCTGATATTTTTAATTAACCTGTTCAGACACATTAACATGTCTGTAGCAGGTGGTACTTGAGCTCTACCAGTGTCACAAGCCCTTTAACTACATTGTTGTTGGACCTCCAATTAACTAATCATGCCATCAATTTGAATGAAGAAATTCAAATGTAAATTTGGTTCCCCCCCCCCACACAACATGGTTTTTAGCTTTTCATTGGATCAGCTATGATCATTGAATAACTGCAGACTTGAAGATCCAAATAGTCTACTCCTGTTAACTGCTTCCTCTGTTAGAAAATGAATTAGATAAATAGCAATGTGTAGATAACTTCAATGTTTCCTTTTTTAAAATCAATACATTCTTTGAGAAATACCTTTTGCAGTCTCTTGGCCTAGAGCTTAAATTGGAGTGGCTTAAATAATTATCCACTGCATATGTAGCTGGATGGATTGTGAACAAATATCTGTTTCAAGGCAGTTTATCAAATTATTGGAGTTAATTCCATGTCGAATATTGTTGATAATTGAGGTTTCACTGGAAATACCTTGTCAGAATGATGAATGTAGAGTAGAGTCAATGGGAAGAAAGAGCAGGTATGAACAATGAATAAGAAATGGCAGAGATTCGATGGCTGCCATTACCCGCAAGAGCAGCTTTGGTGTAGGATAGGCTTGTGCTATAGCCATTGCCACTGGTTGGGTGATCCTGTTGAGCTGCTGAAGCTGTTTTTTCCATAACTTCAGGAGGCCCTTTCCATCCTTATCCACTTTCACACCAGTGGACCACGTCCCATCAGGGCAGAACGAGAAGGTCATTTTTTCTGTCTGCTTTCTAAACAAAATTATTTTCACAAGAGTATCTTGTCAAAAGATGTTGCTTTATTTCAAAAGTTTAATTTGTTTGTGAGCATGTTTTTAAATTTTGCATTTGGAATTTCTGAATCATCTGTAATTCTATAAACTCTTGTGCTGTAGAGTTGATAGAACTGTAAATAAGCCACATAGTGTGATCACTGTTAACACCATCCTGGTTTTTGCATGCAAGATCAGGAATTTTGACTAGGTTCTAGATGTCATGGGGTGGGGACGGGGGGTTAAAATGCATTGATAATGATTGATCATTGGTTTGATTTGTGGCTAAATATTCCTTCATAATCACCTGAAAAATGTAATAGAAATGAACCATGGTTAGATTAGATTAGATTCTCTACAGTGTGGAAACAGGCCCTTCGGCCCAACAAGTCCACACCGACTTTCTGAAGATCAACCTGCCCAGACCAATTTCCCTCTGACTAATGCACCCAACACTTAAGGGGCAATTTAGCATGGACAATTTACCTGACCTGCACATCTTTTGGACTGTGGGAGGAAACGGAGCACCCGGAGGAAACCCACGCAGACACTGGGAGAATGTGCAAACTCCACACAGACAGTCGCCCGAGGCTGGAACCGAACCTGGGACCCTGGTACTGTGAGGCAACAGTGCTCACCACTGAGCCACCGTGCCGCCCTTTACTTAGAAACTAAGTTTTTTTTTAATATATTAAGAATTTTGCATTACCCTCATGGTAATGCTGTCAGACAAGGGTTTCCTTTTGGAGCACAATTATGTAGCAAGAGTAGAAAACCTATTGAAGTTAACTTTCAGTTTGCTGTTTTGATATCTGTCCTGTTTCCTTCTGGCATTGAGTTAAATTTTCTGCAGCAATATCAACACTGGACCCTGTGGATTCCAAAATATTGTACCAATCACTTTGAGAAAATTTAAAATTAAACTTTAAGTCGTCTCTGACGGAAGGACGGGTTCATCCCAATTTGCTCTTTTTAAGAAAAAAGCATCATCACTCTCTTCTGTACAGCTTTCGGTGAATATCTGCTTAAAAAGTTTAGTTTAACTTACTTGAAAGGACTTCGGGCGATTGCCTTTGTAAGTGTTGCGATATGATCAGCAAATTGTTGCCAGTTCTCTAAAAACCAAACAGTTGTGTGTGTTTGCAGCTGTAAGGCCACCTGCACCTGAGCACAAAATAGAAATAGGTGACGCCGAAAGAACTGCAGATGCTGTACATCGAACAAAAACAAAAATTGCTGGAAAAGCTCAGTACCTCTGGCAGCATCTGCAGAGAGAAATCCGAATAGACGAAGGGTCACTCAACCCGAAACAAACTGATTTCCCTCCATGGATGCTGCCAGACCTACTGAGCTTTTCCAGCAATTTGTTTTTGGCACAGAGAAAGGTGAGTTGGACATGGGCTAGACCACAAAGTAAAAGGAGTCTGCTGTTCATTTCAACTAAAACATGCCACTTGCCGTGAGATGGTGCAATTCAAGACCATTGTTGACTGCTTCGAACGTATTGGCTGTTTTACTGATCTGATGAGAAACCTCAACTATTTTGTGGTCGGTTGTTGTCAATACTCAGCATATGTATTTCTTGTATGCTCGTTCAGCTTTGTAGTTTGAAATGAGAGAAGTTTGAAGTGGATAGAAGCATTTGATACATGAACGCCATCAATGAAAGAATTTTGTTGATCTGGAGTGTTGGTTAAATTCACTAATTCCATGCACCAAGTGAAGTCATGATTAAGGAGTGTGGGAGAAGATGGGCCTGAGAATTTTGTTCGTGTGTATTCCAATCCCCTTTCAAATATTGTACCCTACTTGTGTGTTTTTTGTTTTCTGAACGTGGGTGTCACTTGCAATTGTTCATCCCTACTCTCCCTGAGAAGATGATAGATGTTCAAGAACTTTTGTTTTTTGCTCTTATGGACCACTTTAGATATTTGAAGTCAATCATGACACTTTCATGTATAACGTGGTTGCTGGGTTCATAAATTGATGTGATTGTAGATGCACTTAGAGTCATAGTCATAGAGATGTACAGCATGGAAGCAGACCCTTCGGTCCAACTTGTCCATGTCAACCAGATATCCCAACCCAATCTAGTCCCACCTGCCAGCACCCGGCCCATATCCCTCCAAATATTCATATACCCATCCAAATGCCTCTTAAATGTTGCAATTGTAGCAGCCTCCACCACTTCCTCTGGCAGCTCATTCCATACATGTACCACCCTCTGCGTGAAAAAGTTGCCCCTTAGGTCTCTTTTATATCTTTGCCCTCTCACCCTAAACCTGTGCCCTCTAGTTCTGGACTCCCCGACCCCAGGGAAAAGACTTGGCCTATTTATCCTATCCATGCCCCTTATAATTTTGTAAACCTCTATAAGGTCACACCTCAGCCTCCGATGCTCCAGGGAAAACAGCCCCAGCCTGTTCAGCCTCTTGCTGTAGTACAGATCCACTTCATTACTTGTTTTATACAGCAGCTTTTACTATCTTGCATTTCCACTTTTTTATAATGCAATTACAACTTATTCCTTATTTTAAAACTTATTATCCAGTGTCTTTAAAATCTGATCAGTGTAGGTTATCAGGTTGATCTGTGATAGATCATAAGCACATTGAAATGGAACTTTATTACTACATAACATAATTTGAATGGAAGGTGACAATTTGCATTGTCTTTATCTTTGAATTGGTTCCAATTTTTTTAATGAGGGGCTATGTTTAATCAAACTCTAAGGTGTATGAACAAGTCCAAGGTAAGCAATTGATTTCATTAATGGTGAGGTCTTGAAGCAATATTTTTGGGATTGATTTTTTGAATGGGGGAGTGTGGAGAGAATGTTTTGCCTAGAGCAAAGATTTTGCTCGAATGCTTCGCACCAACCCCCACCTAAGAGCATGTTAAAAACAGCATCTTCAACCAGTTTGGACAAGTTATGATCCAGTCTGCTCTGATGTGCAATTGTTCTGTTCCCCTGTGATTCTGTGAAATAGCAGCACAATTTAATCTAATGGGACTGGAATCTCATTATAGCCAGTACAGGTAAGGAAAACTCATGAAATACAAATGGTCTAAATGCTTCAATCATTTTATAGCCAATTTGTGTTGAAAACTTGCATTATGGCAGAACAGACTTACACTTTTTGGCAGGAAAAGTAGGACCACTACCCATTGCCATAAGACACTGTAGGGAAAGCATCTAATGGAACAACAGCCTATCATGCAAAGAGTTTGGGTTGAAGGAATATGCTTTAGTGCTACCCTACTATAACTGAAACCAACCAATATTCTAAATTAATCTATGATGACTTCCCTGCTGTTGTGTCACTTTTGTTGGTTGATCAAAGTGTATGTACTGCTGTGGATGTATAAGGCACTGAGTGGACCATATTTGGAATATTGGGAGCTGTTTTGGACCTTTTTTATATCTAAGCAAGGATGCGTTCGCCTTGGAGGTGGTCTATGAGAGTGATCCTGGGAATTAAGGGCTTGCCATGAGAAGCAGTTCTAGGTCTGTACTTGAGAATTTAGCAGGATGGATTCGGGTTCTGATGTGAAATTTATAGAATACCAATGGATGTGAAGAAAATGTTTACACTGAGGAGATGTTTACACAGCCTCCGTTCAGAAATGACGAGTTGAGAAGAATTTCTTCAGGCAGAGGATGGTGAATCTTTGGAACTCATTGCCACAGAAGGCTACAGAGACCAAGTAATTGAGCATTTAAGTGCGAGCTAAGTTCTTGATTAGTAAAAAGGATCAAAGATTATGGGAAAAGGCAGGAAATTGGGGCTGAGAAACACATCAGACCCTAATCTTATGGTCTTTAGCAAGATGGGTAAATAAAGTTTGGGTAGCTGTAGAACTGCACTCCAAGCTACCTCACTTCCTGTGTCTAATTGTTTTGTACTGCATTATCCACCCTTTCCTAAACACACTGCCTCTGGTTTTTAACAGTGAAGAATTTTTATTTGTCCATGGAAGAACACAATCAAATGTAAAATGCAAATACAGACCTCATCCAAATCTGCACAAGTCAATCCAAGCTCCCTGCTGACCCAAGACTCTGAGTCTTCAATGCTCTCCTTTTCTGAATTCTTCGGTCGTTTCACAGGACTGTAAAGGCCTTTTTCCCTGAATAATTTCATAAAAGTTACTCATTTCTCTGTGAGGCATTAAAGTAGTGCTTATATTTCCAGCCTAAATGAATGGATTTTAGCATCATAACAGTTTCAAAATAAAATCAAGTCTTCAAACCATATAAAGAGTTTCTTCAATAGTGAGTGCCTTGGCTCAGACTAATGAGGATAGTTTTCAAAGCAAAAATTCTGCAACCCTGAGTTAAGTTTTTTTTTCTCTTGCGTTAAAATCAACTCTTACCAATCTTCTTAAAATTACTTTTTGTATAGATCCCAAAATGGTGTGGGCAGGCTACTTAAGCATGGAGCAAAAAGAGAAATTGCTGGAGAAACTCAGCGTATCTGTTCAAATCTGTGGAGAGAAAGCAGAGTTCACGTGGAGTCCAGTGTATTTAGCTTGACACATCTGCACATGAACATAATTTTTTTCCTACTTTGCCAACCAGCAGTCCAAGTTGAAACCTGGAATTGGAACCTTAATTCCTCCTCCTTCAGATACTGTGCCCAAATATGTTGCTTTCACTCAGCATAAAATATGGAACAAATCTTTGGACCTTTTGATATTGAGTTTGATTGCTTGCATTTACATTATAAAACTCTGGATCTGCTGGGGGAGGAGACAGAATAAGACTCTGACATATAGAACCATAGAGTGCTGAAATGTAGAGAAAGAATCTTGCTGTGGTCTGAGCATATTTTAATTACTTTATCATGCAAGTTCTTTGATATTGGCTTAAAACTGGTCTATTACTGTCACTTAGAGTATGATCACAAAATTTAAATGTCCATTAAAATAATGAAAGTGTGATGGTCCACACTGGTAACCAGAAAATCTCCATTGTTCAAGGATAGCTATAGAAAATATCCTCTTGTTTACGTAAAATAGAACAATACAGCACAGAACAGGCCCTTCGGCCCACGATGTTGTGCCGAATATTTGTCCTAGCTTAAGCACCTATTCATGTACCTATCCAATTGCCGCTTAAAGGTCACCAATGATTCTGACTCTGACACTCCCACAGGCAGCGCATTCCATGCCCTACCACTCTCTGGGTAAAGAACCTACCCCTGACATCCCCCCTATACCTTCCACCCATCACCTTAAATTTATGTCCCCTTGTAACACTGTTGTACCCGGGGGAAAAGTCTCTGACTGTCTACTCTATCTGTTCCCCTGACCATCTTATAAACCTCTATCAAGTCACCCCTCATCCTTCACCGTTCCAATGAGAAAAGGCCTAGTACTCTCAACCTATCCTCATACGACCTATTCTCCATTCCAGGCAACATCCTGGTAAATCTCCTCTGCACCCTCTCCAAAGCTTCCACATCTTTCCTAAAATGAGGCGACCAGAACTGCACACAGTACTCCAAATGTGGCCTTACCAAGATCCTATACAGCTGCAACATCACCTCGCGACTCTTGAATTCAGTCCCTCTGCTAATGAACGCTAATACACCATAGGCCGCCTTACAAGCTCTATCCACTTGAGTGGCAACTTTCAAAGAGCTATGAACATAGACCCCAAGATCCCTCTGCTCCTCCACCTTACTAAGAACCCTACCGTTAACCCTGTATTCCACATTCTTATTTGTCCTTCCAAAATGGATAACCTCACACTTGACAGGGTTGAACTCCATCTGCCACTCCTCAGCCCAGCTCTGCATCATATCTAAGTCCCTTTGCAGCCGACAACAGCCCTCCTCACTATCCACAACTCCACCAATCTTCGTATCGTCAGCAAATTTACTGACCCACCCTTCGACTCCGTCTTCCAAGTCATTAATAAAAATTACAAACAGCAGAGGACCCAGAACTGATCCCTGCGGAACTCTACTTGTAACTGGGCTCCAGGCTGAATACTTGCCATCTACCACCACTCTGACTTCAACCGGTTAGCCAGTTCTCTATCCAACTGGCCAAACTTCCTACTATCCCATGCCTCCTGACTTTCCGCATAAGCCTACCATGGGGAACCTTATCAAATGCCTTACTAAAATCCATGTACATTACATCCACTGCTCTACCCTCATCCACATGCTTGGTCACCTCAAAGAATTCAATAAGACTTGTAAGGCAAGACCTACCCCTTACAAATCTGTGCTGGCTGTCCTTAATCAAGCAGTGCCTTTCCAGATACTCATAAATCCTATCCCTCAGTACCCTTTCCATTACTTTGCCTACCACCAAAGTAAGACTAACTGGCCTGTAATTCCCAGGGTTATCCCTATTCCCTTTTTTGAACAGGGGCACAACATTCACCACTCTCCAGTCCCGTGGCACCACCCCCATTGACAGCGAAGACGAAAAGATCATTGCCAACAGTTCTGCAATTTCCTCTCTTGCTTCCCACATAATCCTAGGATATACCCCGTCAGGCCCAGGGGACTTGTCTATCCTCAAGTTTTTCAAAATGCCCAACACATCTTCCTTCCTAACAAGTATCTCCTCTAGCTTACCAGTCCGTTTCATACTCTCCTCTTCAACAATACGGTCCCTCTCATTTGTAAATACTGAAGAGAAGTACTCATTCAAGACCTCTCCTATCTCCCGACTCAATACACAGTCTCCCACTACTATCCTTGATCGGACCTACCCTCGTTCTCGTCATTCTCATGTTCCTCACATACGCATAAAAGGCCTTGGGGTTATCCTTGATCCTACCCGCCAAAGATTTTTCATGCCCTCTCTTAGCTCTCCTAATCACTTTCTTCAGCTCCCTCCTGGCTATCCTGTATCCCTCCAACGCTCTGTCTGAACTTTGTTTCCTCAACCTTATGTAAGCCTCCTTACAAGACATTCAACCTCCCTCGTCAACCAAGGTTCCCTCACACTACCATCTCTTTCCTGCCTGACAGGTACATACATACCAAGGACACGTCGTATCTGTTCCTTTAAAAAGTTCCACATTTCAACGACATCCTTCCCTGAAAGCCTATGCTCCCAATTTATGCTTCTTAGATCCTGTCTTGCAGCATTGTATTTACCCCCCCCAATTGTAAAACCTGCTTTGTTGCACGCACCTACTTCTCTCCATAACCAAGGTGAAAGTCACAGAATTGTGGTCACCATCACCAAAATGCTCACCCACTAACAAGCCCATCATTTGTCCCGGTTCGTTACCAAATACCAAATCCAATATAGCCTCCCCTCTGGTCGGACAATCTACATACTGAGTTAGAAAAGCTTCCTGGACACACTGCACAAACACTGCCCCGTCCAATCTACTTGATCTAAAGAGCTTCCAGGAGAAAGTGAGGTCTGCAGATGTTGGAGATCAGAGCTGAAAATGTGTTGCTGGAAAAGCGCAGCAGGTCAGGCAGCATCCAGGGAACAGAAGAAGGGCTTATGCCCGAAACGTCGATTCTCCTGTTCCCTGGATGCTGCCTGACCTGCGCTTTTCCAGCAACACATTTTCAGCTCTAAAGAGCTTCCAATCAATATTTGGGAAGTTGAAATCGCCCATGACTACTACCCTGTGGCTTCTGCACCTTTCCAAAATCTCTTTCTCCACATCTCTGCT
The DNA here is from genome assembly GCF_037043375.1 of Chiloscyllium plagiosum. Lineage (NCBI taxonomy): Eukaryota > Metazoa > Chordata > Chondrichthyes > Orectolobiformes > Hemiscylliidae > Chiloscyllium > Chiloscyllium plagiosum. Next base: position 15,094,340 of record NW_028270158.1, on the reverse strand, counting down.
GCTATTGGGGAGCCTATAGTAAACATCCAACAAGGTGACTGCTCCTTTCCTATTTCTGACTTCAGCCCATACTACCTCCAAAGGCAGATCCCCCTCGAACTGCCTTTCTGCAGCCGTTATACTATTTCTAATTAGCAACGCCACCCCCCCTCCATTTTTACCAATCCCCTAATCTTACTGAAACATCTGTAACCAGGAACCTCCAACAACCATTCCTGTCCTCCTTCTATCCACGTTTCCGTGATGGCCGCAACATCGTAGTCCCAAGTACCTATCCACGCCTTAAATTCACCCACCTTATTTCTGACTCCTTGCGTTGAAGTATACACACTTGAGCCCATCTCTGTGTCCGCAAGTATTCCCTGTCAGTGCTACCTTCTCCACAGCCTCCCTACATTCTTGGACATCCTGAAAAACAGCTAACCTACTTGCTGGACTACAAGTCCAGATCCCATCCCCCTGCCAAATTAGTTTAACCCCCCCCCCCCCCGAAGTGTGCTAGCAAACCTACCTCCCAGGATATTGGTGCCCTTCTGGTTCAGGTGCAACCCGTCCTGCTTGTACAGGTCCCACCTTCCCCAGAATGCAGTCCAATTGTCCAAATACCTGAAGCCCTCCCTCCTACACCATCCTTGCAGCCACGTGTTCAACTGCACTCTCTCCCTATTCCTTGCCTCACTGTCATGTGGCACCGGCAACAACCCAGAGATGACGACTCTGTCCGTCCTAGATTTTAGCTTCCAGCCTAACTCCGAGCTCCTGAATGACCTCCCCACCCCTCTTCCTACCTATGTGCATGTGCACCACGAATTCTGGCTGCACACCCTCCCCCTTAAGGATTCTGAAGACACGGTCCAAGACGTCTCGGACCCTGGCACCCGGGAGGCAACAAACCATCCGAGAGTATCGCCCATGTCCACCGAACCGCCTGTCTGTCCCTCTAACTATAGAATCTCCTATAACTAGCGCTCTCCTCCTCTCCCCCTTTCCCTTCTGGGCCTCAGAGCCAGACCTCGTGCCAGAGATCCGGTCACTGCAGCTTACCCCTGCTAGGCCGTTCCCCCCCCCCCCCCCCCCCCCCCCCCAACAGTATCCAAAACGGAATACTTATTGTTGAGGGGAACGACCACAGGGGATCCCTGCACTGCCTGCTTCCTCCTCTTCCCACCTCTAACTGTTACCCAGCTACCTCTGTTCTCTGGCGTAACTATGTCCCTGTAGCTTCTATCTATCACCCTCTCAGCCTCTCGAATAATCCTCAGTTCATCCAACTCCAGTTCCAGTTCCCTAACGCGGTCTGTGAGGAGCTGGAGCTGGCTGCACTTCCTGCAGATGAAGTCGGCAGGAGCATCGGTGGTCACCCCTACCTCAAACATCCTGCAGGAGGAACATTCCACTGCCTGCGCTGCCATTACTCTACACTTAGTTTCCAAAACAAGAACACTAAGTAGCTTACCTGTTCATCCGACTGAGTCCTTTTTTTTAGGTTAAAGGAGGAGGGAGGGTGGGAGACACTACACTTGTAGTGTCTTGGGTTCCTTCTCCACTCAAACTTCTTACCTTCCCAGCAAAGGCAAACTTCATCTGAAATCACGTAAATACTTTCAACAAAGCCATTTTCAATATTTCAGATAAATATTTGATTCAACTGGAAGTTTGGAATGTGTGCTGTACTTTGGTAGCAACTAGTCCGTAAAATTACAAGTTTAATCCACAGTTACCTTGTGTAAGTATCCAGTCCAATGACCGCTAATGTGGCTGCTCTGAGAGGTTGCTTGTCCAGAACCCTCGTTATAAAGCTATCAAATGTTTCATAGATGTTTTCTGTGAAAATGCCTTTCATTTTCTGATGAAAGAAGAAGAAATTGTTTGTTTGAATCTGCTGTAAAAATAGAAATATTTCAAATATTTGTGTCGTTTGTAGACGGTGGTAAGTATTTTAATACTTAAGTTACCAAAGGAATGAAATAGTCTTTTTTTCAAAAATCTGTCATTTTAAGACCTTCAGTCTCCTTCATTATACAAGTGAACTTGTGGCTTTTCCTGATTTATAAATTCAATTCTGTTTAAAGTGGAAAATCTGACCATTAGGTTTCCATACGGGTAGTTCTTATATAATGTATTGGTTGTGTTCTTGCGATCCTGCATTATAGAAAAGTTGTGTTTTAGAAACCGTGCTTAGTATCGTGATATAATCACCTTACAGCCAACACACGTTTTAAAAGTTTGCACTTTGGAAACAACATCCCCAATTCATCAATTCAATTACAGCACGTTATAGGAGAACAACATGTAATTCAAGTCATTCTGGAGGTTTATTTAATCCAATGTTTTTTTCCCCCTCAAGAACTGAAGGTTTCTAATGTCCAACATATAGGTTTAACCTGGATTAGTTGAACTTTGAAGGCAACTAGTTGCTTTTACTAATACTTATTCATATTCATTAATACTAATAACTACCATACACCAAAGACCCCTGAGATGACTACTAGCCTACTCTGAGCCCTTGGCATCATGGTAGCCCACAAACCTACCAACACACAAACAGCTACTGATGAACCAAAAAGACACTATACCAACAACCAGCTAACAAATGCGCAGCAAGGTGGCACTGTGGTTAGCACTGCTGCCTCACAGTGCCAGAGGCCCATGTTCATTTCCCACCTCAGGCGACTGTGTGGACTTTGCACATTTTCGCTGTGTCTGCGTGGGTTTCCTCCAGGTGCTCTGGTTTCCTCCCACAGTCCAAAAATGTGCAGGTTAGGTGAATTGGCCATGCTAAATTGCCCGTAGTGTTAGGTGAAGGGATAACAGTAGGGGAATGGGTCTGGGTGGGTTGCGTTTCAGCGGGTCAGTGTGGACTTGTTGGGCCGAAGGGCCTGTTTCCACACTGTAAATAATCTAATCTAAAAAATGTAATTTACAAAATACCCTGCAAGGACTGCAACAAACACTACCTCAGGCAGAAAACTACTCGCCAAGATACACAAACACCAACTAGCCACCAAATGACATGACCCACTATCACTAGTATCCTTATATACAGATGAAGAAGGACACCACTTCGTCTAGGCCAACATATCTACCCCACGACAGGCTAAAACAGAGAGAAACAAGGGAATTCCTAGAGCCCTGGCATTCAAACTAGAACTCCCTCAATAAGCACATCGATTTGGACCCCATTTACCAATCTCTGAGAAAAAGAACCAGAAATGCTATCACCCACCTTAACAGACCATGACACAAATAGAAAGCAGGACAGAACACCAAGAACCGCCTGTCTGTCCCTCTAACTATAGAATCTCCTATAACTAGCGCTCTCCTCCTCTCCCCCTTTCCCTTCTGGGTACTTCCCAGCTGCAAGCAAAGGGCAACAGAAAAGGAAAGTAAAAATCAGAAAGAGATGAACAAAGATAATCAGATGAAAGAGCAAAGATAATGAGATTAGAGACGAAGTGATAGAAATAGCAGGTTCAGCTGCATCTGTGGAGAAGGAATGTGTTAATGTTTCAAGACTTCTTACTTTTTCAAACATTTGATGCGACACTGCAGGTGTGGAATTGATTACCTACAACATAGAGCGTTACAGCGCAGTACAGGCGCTTCGGCCCTCGATGTTGCACCGACCTGTGAAAATAATCTGCTCACCTAACCCACACTGTTCCATTATTATCTATATGTATGTCCAATGCCCATTTAAATGTCCTTAATGTCAGTGAGTCTACTACTATTTCAGGCAGGTTGTTCCACGCCCCAACTACTGAGTAATGAAACTACCCCTGATATCTGTCCTAAATCTATCACCCCTCAATTTAAAGCTACTTCCCCTTGTGTTAGCCTTCACCATCTGAGGAAAAAAGCTCTCATTGTCCATCCTACCTAGCCCTCTGAATATCTTATGTCTCAATTAAGTCACCTTTCAACCTTCTCTCCAAAACAAAACAGCATCAGTTCCCTCAGCCTTTCTTCGTAAGACCTCCCTTTATACCAGACAACATCCTGGTAAATCTCCTCTGAACCCGTTCCAAGCATCCACATCCTTCCTATAATGCGGTGACCAGAACTGCACACAATACTCCAGGTGCAGCCTTACCAGTGTATTGTACAACTGAAGCATAACCTCGTGGCTCCGAAACTCAGTCCCCCTACCAATAAATGCCAACACACCATATGTCATCTTAACTAACCTATCAATGTGGGTGGCAACTTTCAGGGATTTGTGCACCTGGACACTGCGATCTCTCTATCCATCTACACTGCCAAGAATTTTATCATGAGCCCAATACTCTGCATTCCTGTTATTTCTTCCAAAGTGAACTACTTCACACTTTCCCACATTAATCTACATTTGCCACTTCTCAGCCCAGCTCTGCATCTTATCTCTGTAACCCACAACATCCTTCGGCACTATCCACAACTCTGCCTACCTTTGTGTCATCCACAAATTGACTAACCATTCTTCTACGTTTATATCCAGATCATTTATAAAAATGACAAACAGCGGTGGCCCCAAAACAGATCCTTGCACACCACTGGTAACTGAACTCCAGGATGAAAGTTGCCCATCAACCACCACCCTCTGTCTTCTTTCATCTAACTAATTTCTCATCCAAGCTGCTAAATCACCTTCAATCCCGAAACTCCACATTTTATGCAATAGCCTACCGTGTGGGACCTTATCAAACATCTTACTGAAGTCCATATACACCACATCAACCACTTTACCTTCATCCACCTGTTTTGTCACCTTCTCGAAGAACTCAGTAAGGTTAGTGAGGCATGACCTACCCTTCACAAAACCATGTTGACTATCCCTAATCAAATTATTCCTTTCCAGATGATTATAAATCCTATTGCTTATAACCTTTTCCAACACCTTATCCACAACTGAAGTAAGGCTCACTGGCCTATAATAACCAGGGTTGTCCCGATTCCCCTTCTTGAACAAGGGAACAACATTTGCAATCCTCCTGTCTTCTGGCACTACTCCTGCAGACAATGATGACATAAAGATCGGAACCAAAGGCTCTGCAATCTCCTCCCTGGCTTCCCAGAGGATAAATCCCATCTGGCCCAGGAGTCTTATCTATTTTCAGATCTTCCAAAATTGCTAAAACTTCCTCTTTGTCAATCTCAATCCCATCTGATCTTGTAGCTTGGTTCTCTGTATTCTCACTAACATTGCCCTTTTCCAATGTAAATACTGATGAAAAGTATTAATTAAGCGCTTTCCCATGTCCTCAGATTTCGCACACAACTTTCCACTATTACCTTTGGTCCTAATCTTACTCTAGTCATGCTTTTATTCCTGATGTACCTACAGAAAGCCTTAAGGTTTTCCTTGATCCTATCTGCCAACAACTTCTCATGTCCCCTCCTGGCTCTTCTTAGCCGACTCTTTAAATCTTTTCTGGCTCACTTATAACACTCAAGCCCCCTATCTCAGCCTTCACACCTCATCTTCACATAAGCCGCCTTCTTGACAAGAGCTTCAACTTCTTAGTAAACCATGGCTCCTTCTCTCAACAACTACCTCCCTGTCTGATAAAGATACTGCGGGACCTTGATAAGTGTATACCTATTCCTTGAATGAGCTCCACATTTCAACTGTCAATCCCCTCCAGATTCCTTCCCCATCCTGTGCATCCTAAATCTTGCCTAGTCGCATCATAATTGCCTTTCCCCCAGTTGTACCTCTTTACCTGCAATATATACCTATTGCTATTGTAAACTTAACCAAATTATGGTCACTATCGCCAAAGTGCCCACCTACCTCCAAATCTAACACCTGGCCGAGTTCATTCCCCAGTACCAAATCCAATATGGTATCGCCTCTTGTTGGCCTGTCTACATCTTGTGTCAGAAAACCCTCCTGCACACACTGGACAAAAACCGACCCCTGGATCACTTGATCATGCAAAGCTTGAATACTGCTATAAAAAGATGTTTTGTACGTTCACCAGGACAATTTTCAAAGCAAAATTCCCTTTTATGTTACTTCTAGTGAAATATCCTGTGAATGCAAGACAAAAAGCTTTTGACCAAATGTATTTATCAGTGATTAGTTATTTATTAAAAATTGTCAGCAGAAAGCACACATTAATCATTTTACTGTCAGATCAGCATATTCATGCTAATTTGCTTTTTGGACGAATTGTACATGTAGCTTGGACTCAGAAGTTGCTTTTCTACTTTTTGATAAAGTAGATGGAAATATGGTACTGTAGTCATTGTACTCATACTACAATGGAAATCATCTTGTGAAAATGCAATAAACAACAACTCTATACAGCTAACTACACTTGTTAAGATATTTAAACATTGCTTTTTTACCTGTTTATGTAACCAGACCATCTTGAGAAAATGATTTGGTGAAAGCAGCACCAGAATTTGATTTTCTTCCTTGGATTTGTACATATTTTTAGTCTGTAAGCACAAATCACTTGTTAACAAATATACACCAATTCAAATCCAATTAGTGTTTGAAAATATGCCATAATGGTTGGCTGATTAAAGAGCAGACCCTCATTAAACACTCTACAGCCGCCTTCTATTTCTTCAGCTGCAGTGAAGTAACAACATCAGAAAATTGGAAAAAGGACTGAGCAATAATGTATTGGAACAGCACTAACTGAATTGAAGACTGCCCAAAATGGCAGACTACAAAAGGTAAACAATTTACCTATTATCCTATTCCTGGTACAGTTCACCCTGGCATTCATACTCAAAAAAACAATGTTTAAAGAATGAGGCAATTCTTCCAAGATCACCCAAAAATAAAACTGAGGAATATTTGGAATTGCAGTTATCTGCAAACTGTCTCTCAAACATGAATAATATCAGCACCCAGGCAGCTAAAATTCTCTGAATGTCCTTTGGACCACAGAGGCAAATAAAATGCAGCAAGGTGCTTAGACCCTACAAGCTACAGAGTAACCATTGCTGGAAAGTGCTTCAGTGTGGATGTAATTTGAAGTCCTTTTTGGACAAGGTATGTATCCTACAATGGTTAAATAGTCCAGAACACCAACCAAGCCCATATAGCAGAACAAGGTTTGAGTTAAAGAAAGGTTCGGACTTTTATTTTTCACTGGAGCGTAAGAGATTGAGAGGTGACCTTATAGAGGCTTTAAAATCATGAGTGTATAGCTCGGGTTAATGGTAGGTGGCTTTTCCCTTGGATGGGGATATCAAGACTAGGGGGATATCAAGACTTTTAAGGTGAAGGGGAGAGAGAGATTTTAAAAGACCGAGGCAAATGTTTTACATAGAGGGTGGTTTGCATGTGGACTGAACTTCCTTAGTAAGTGGTGGATCTGGACACAGTTGCAATGTTTAAAAGACATTTGGATAAGTACATGAATAGGAAAGGTTTGGAGGGATATGGGCCAGGAACAAGCAGGTGGGACTAGTTTAGTTTGGGATTATGTTCGGCATTGACTGGTTGGTCCGAGGGTCTATTTTGATGTTGTGTAACTCTGACTATGACCAACGAGGAGAGTTAGAGGGAGCAAGTGAGAGCTGAATGAGTGCTTGGTGTTTGATTTTCAAAACATTTATGAAATTTTATTTGTTAAAGGGGCTGTGATAGATGACTTCAAAAGAGTGAAGCAAATATTCCCTTTGTTGTGCAAGACACCAAGCAAAGTATAAATTAACCTTTCTTCAGTCTGGATTGACAGTTACTAAAGAGCCCTGTGGTACGATTCCTTCCTCAGAAACATCCATCCTTAGTTGGATACATGCTGGATAAAAAAGAAAATGGCATAACTTTAAAATGACTTGAGTTCCTATCATCCCTATGAAGGTGGTCACTGTAAATACCTAGTTCAAGTGAATATTGAACATCCTGGCTGAAAGATAATGATGAGCAGTAAGAAAAGTGTATTTTGCACCATTTTTATCCAAAAGCTTTTAATACCTAATAGTGGAAGTATATGTGGTATTTAATTTACACACTGCAATAGCTCTCAAACAGAGATTATATAATGTATCCGTTTTGAGAGAGAACTTCTAGCCAGGACAATGCTAGTTCTGGCTTTGTTTTCAAAACATAATTGTGCACAAAGTGATGAGTGTCGCTTTTCCCTAAACTATCTTGTTGTTGAGTCAGATGCGGACCTGATTCTAAATGTGGCACAGTGGTGTGGTAATAGTGACAGTAATAAGCTGCCCTGACCTTCTGAAAGCAAAGACACATTTTAAAAGGCAGGTCAACTGTTATGTGGCTTATCACCTTACCTCATCAGGCAAGTCATTTAACATGACTTCAGGAAGTTCTCTTCTCCATGTGATAGTGGAAGGAACTGACTGAGCTTCAATGCTATATTCAGATTCTAGCGAGTTGAGAACATCAAGCAGAATATATGCGCCAACATCTTCCAGAATAGCTGGGTGAGGAAGAAGGAAAAAAAGGCGGTGGGGAAGCAAGGGAGAAAAGCAAAAGAAAAATAGCTCATGTTCAAATGCAAAGGTAATTCCAATTTCAGCAAAATGATGTACTTCCCTCACCTCCCCACCCCTGTCCCCAACCCCCAGAAAAGTCCCAGTTGTTAACATCAGTTATAGAAAGATTGAATTGGTACTTTTTGTTATTTCTGTTTTTTGTTATTTTGTTATGAACACAATGATTCCACCGAGTGGAGTACTCTCAGCATTTACACAGATGTCACACTTCCTGTTGAGTTTGTGTGCAAATGGGGTCAGCCTGGAGCAATGAATAGTGGGTCAAAGTTAATAACAGGCAGAACAGGGGCTCTTATGGTGCAGTACTAGGTAAAGTACTTACACCTCTGGGGCAATTGGGACTGGCTCAGAGGTGTTCTAGTATAGAGCCAAGCTGAATGCTGCTGAATGAACTTTATTGAAGTTAATGTAAACCTCGTGCAGCTGTAACGTTAAGACTATAAGAAACAGGAGTGGAAGTAAGGCCATTTGGCCCATCAAGCCCACTCCGCCATTCAATCATGGCTGATGGGCATTTCAACGCCACTTCATAGAGTCATAGAGATGTACAGCACGGAAACAGACCCTTCGGTCCAACCCATCCACGCCGACCAGATATCCCAACCCAATCTAGACCCACCTGCCTGCACCCAGCGCTTATCCCTCCAAATCCTTCCTATTCATATACCCATACAAATACTTCTTAAATGTTGCAATTGTACCAGCCTCCACTACTTCCTCTGGCAGCACATTCCATACACATACCACCCTCTGCGTGAAAATGTTGCCCCTTAAGTCTCTTTTATAATCTTTCCCTTCTCACCCTAAACCTATGCCCTCTAGTTCTGAACTCCCCGACCCCAGGGAAAAGACTTTGTCTATTTAACCTATCCATGCCCCTCATAATTTTATAAACCTCTGTAAGGTCACCCCTCAGCCTCCAACGCTCCAGGGAAAACAGACCCAGCCTGTTCAGCCTCTCCCTATAGCTCAAATCCTCCAACCCCTTGCAACATCCTTGTAAATCTTTTCTGAACCCTTTCAAGTTTCACAACATCTTTCCAATAGGAAGGAGACCAGAATTGCACACAATATTCCAACAGTGTCCTGTACAGCCGCAACATGACCTCCCAATTCCTATACTCAATACTGTAACCAATAAAGGAAAGCATACCAAGCACCTTCTTCACTATCCTATCTACCTGAGACTCCACTTTCAAGGAGCTATGAACCTGCACTCCAAGGTCTCTTTGTTCAGCAACACTCCCCAGGACCTTACCATTCAGTGTATAAGTTCTGCTAAGGTTTGCTTTCCCAAAATGCAGCACCTCTCATTTATCTGAATTAAACTCCATCTTCAAAGTTTGGGAGAAGATTTGAAGATTACCATCTGCCACTTCTCAGCCCATTGGCCCATCTGATCAAGATCCTGTTGTAATCTGAGGTAACCTTCTTCGCTATCCACTACACCTCCAATTTTGGCGTCATCTGCAAACTTATTTACAATACCTCTTATGCTCAAATCCAAATCATTTTTATAAACGACAAAAAGTAGTGGACCCAACACCAATCCTTGTGGCACTCCTCTGGTCACAGGCCTTCAATCTGAAAAACAACCCTCCACCACCACCCTCTATCTTCTACCTTTTGAGCCAGTTCTGTATCCAAATGGCTAGTTCTCCCTGTATTCCGTGAGATATAACCTTGCTAACCAGTCTCCCATGGGGAACCTTGTCGAACATCTTACTGAAGTCTATATAGATCACATCTGCCCTCATCAATCCTCTTTGTTACTTCTTCAATCACTTCCCTATCTTCCTACAGTGTTCTAGGGTACACCTGATCAGGTCCTGGGGATTTATCCACCTTTATGCATTTCAAGACATCCAGTCCCGATGTCATTCAGTGCCATAGATTTAATTTCATTCTTAACTAACAGGGCAACCCCACCCCCTCTGCCCACCTCCCTATCTTTTCGATTAGTTGTAAATCCTTGGATGTTTAATTGCCTGTCCTAAACCCACTGCAACCGTCTCTGTGATGCCTACCACATCATAATAATTTACAATGATTTGTGCTGTTAATTCATCTACATTGTTGTGAATGCTTCAAGCATTCAGGTAAAACACCTTAATGCTAATTTTCTTATGTTCATGATTTCCATCACCTCCACCTAAGTTATCCTTCCTTTTTTGCTACATTCCTAGTCTGCCTTGAACTTAAACCCTGCACACACGCTATCCAACTGCTTATCTTTCTACTTAACTCGATACTCCCTGTTGCTTTTCCTTTCCCTTCCCCTTCCCTACGACTCACAAGTTTAAAGTCCTGTTGTATGCCTTAGGGGCCAGAGAGTGGTGCTGGAAAAGCACAGCACATCAGGCAGCATCTGAGGAGCAGGAAAATTGATGTGTATGCCTTGCTCCGTGCAGGTACCTTATCGCGTGTATGTACTTGTTTCCTATGCTTACCCTACAAAGCTTTTCAGTGCAGGTAGGTACACCTGACTGCGCTAAATCAAACAACCACTGACCATCTGAGGAGCATTGTGCCCAGATTCACTCTCCAACCCCGATCCTATCCCTGTAACCATGCATTTTCTGTGGCTAATCCTGTGAGCAATTTAGCATGTTCAATCTACCTAAACTGTGCAGCTTGGGAGTGTGGGAGGAAACCCACAGAGAGACTGGGAGAATGTACAAATCACAAAGTCACCTGAGGAGGGAATTGAACGCAGGTGTCTGGCACTGAGAGGTAGTAGGGCTTAATCACTGAGACAGTGCATCTCTGAACAGTTTGATTTCACAAATATCTAGGGGTCAAATATCTAGTGGTAGTGTCTCCACCTCTGAGCCAGGTGACCCGGGTTGAAGTCCCTCTTTCTTGTGTAGTATCTGTCAGGAGGTTGATGCAGGGACAGGGTTAGAGGATGGATTTGGCGATTGTATGATGGTGCAGCCCCGTACTGATGCTCACCTGGATCCACACACACTCTCATGTATCTCACACACTCATCCGGCCGGATGTATTTCAGGGCGATGTCTTCGCCTGTCTCCAGCAGCCTCCTCTCCCTCTCAGCCTCCGCCTGTCGGTGCCGGCTCTCCGTGCTGCAGCTGGTGGCCTGTACCCTCTCCTCCTGGGGGCGGCGGTGCTGCCTGTTCCCGGGGCCGCCCGATGTGCCCTCCCCAGCGGCAGCAGCTGCGGCCTCAGAGCGGCCGCCCTCGGGCTCGGGCTCGGGTTCCCCGCCTGGGAGCGGGCCGGTCCCCCAGCACAGAGAGCCCATCGCGGGGAACATGCTGGACACAGCAGACCCCCCCCCCCCACACACACACTTCCCCCTCACCCCCCGGTCACAGGCTCCCCTCCCCCTCCGGACACAGACTCCGCCACCCCCACCCCCCACACATACACACCCCGGACACACCCCCACCCCCCCCCCCCCCCGGGTCTCACACCCCCCCGGGTCACACACTCCCACCCTCCAGACACAGACTCCCCCACCCTCCTGACACTGACTCCTCCAACCCCCGACACAGACTCCCCCACCCCCTCCCCAGCTCAGTCACAGACTCCCCCACCCCCTCCCCAGCTCAGTCACAGACTCCCCCACCCCCTTCCCAGCTCACTCACAGACTCCCCCACCCCCTCCCCAGCTCAGTCACAGACTCCCCCACCCCCTCCCCAGCTCAGTCACAGACTCCCCCACCCCCTTCCCAGCTCACTCTCAGACTCCCCCACCCCCTTCCCAGCTCAGTCACAGACTCCCCCACCCCCTCCCCAGCTCAGTCACAGACTCCCCCACCCCCTTCCCAGCTCGGGGACACAAAGACACGGACAGACCTGGACCAGCCCCTCATTATCTTGTAAACCCACCCCCATCCTTTTCCAGCGCCACAGTAACCACCCCCAACCCTTACTGTCCAGGGATGCTCCCGCTTTATTGGGGGAGGGGGGTCCCGTGCTACTGTCAAACGGAACACAGTCACATTTCCAGACAGCTCCCCCGCCCCACCCCCCTCCAGACCAACACTGTAAGACCCACAAAGGATCGGTCTGCGGGTATCGGGAATCACAGTAATTCATTACCCACCCCCCAACATAGGGAGAGAGAAACAAACTGCCTCACATTATTCTCTCCCACCCCCCACCCTCTGACACATACCCCACCCCCAGAAAAAACACAAAGGACTAAGTTCCCCCCTGCCCCAGGTGAATGAGTTTACACCTCCCCCAACACACACACGACCAAATTACTCTTCTCCCCGGCCAAAGCAGTTTACACTTCATCCCCTCCACCACACCACAAAAGGGACTAAATTTAACCCCCCCCCGCCATCCACCACAAAGTGGGTCAAGGTAAAGTTCATTCTTATTAAAATAAGACGCGAGGGACGATGTGGGTGTTAAAGTTCTCTTCCCATCTCAGTGATGTTCCTCACAATAAAAAAACATTTTCAAAGCTGTGTGTGCTTCATTCGATTGCCTTCTGCAGGGATATATAAAACGAGTGTGCCCACGAATTCTCGGCGGGGGGGGGGGGGGGGGGAGTGTCAGCCTTGTGTTTTTCACTGCCCACCCCCCCGTCAAAAGCAGCTATTAAATGTTATGTTGTAGCCTCCCCATTCGGGGAGAGGGATATTTTAGATGCAACTTCACCCAAAAAGTGGCTGCAGTGTGGAACTCGCTACCACAGGAAGTATTTGAAACGGTTAGAATAGGCGCATTTAAGAAAAAGACAGATCAGTACATCAAGGGAGGAAATAATATCCAGAAAGTTATGTTGTTGAACAGCACACAGCAGTGTTAGACCAATTGATGTGATTGATCTGTTTGTCATATAAAGCAGTTAACGATCTGACGACAATTTTAACCAAGTACTGTCTTTTTTCTATTCCTGCTTCCAATCGAAATTCCATGCCCCATCTACGAGAGAACACTGCTCTGCTAATGATCTTCGCGTTTCATTTGTTCTTAAAGCCTTGGGAGCAGAATCTGCCCTCCTTAACAGTGAGAGAAAAAAATGAATGGCTGGCTAAGAATTTTGAAAGCTGCACTCAGGATGTGGATACCCTTATTGCTTATTGCAAATTGCCCTTGATAAGGTGGCACGTTGGCACAGTGGTTAGCACTGCTGCTTCACAGCACCAGGGACCCAGGTTCAATGCCAGCCTCAGGCAACTGTCGGTGTGGAGTTTCCATGTTCTCCCGTGTCTGCGGGTGCTCTGGTTCCCCCCCCCCCCCCCCAGTCCAAAAATGTGCAGGTTAGGTGAATTGGCCACGCTAAATTGCACATAGTGTTAGGTGAAGGGGTAAATGTAGGGGAATGGGTCTGGGTGGGTTGTTCTTCGGAGGGTTGGTGTGGGCTTGTTGGGCCAAAGGGCCTGTTTCCACACTGTAGGTAATCTAAAAAGGTAATGGGAGAAAGTGAGGACTGCTGGTGCTGGAGATCAGAGTCCAAAAGTGTGATGCTGAAAAAGCCACAGCAGGTCAGGTAGCCTCAGAGAAGCAGGAGAGTTGACTTTTAAAGCATAAGCTCTTCATCAGGAATGTGAGGTTAAGGTGGATCTTTTTCTGGAATTGCTGCCTTCATAATGGTGTTCCTTATTGATCTACTCAAGGGGCACCAATAGTTGACTCCATCTGTATTTCTCAATGCCTTCAAAAGGCAGCCAACTTCATCAAAGAGCCCTCCCACCCAAGTTATAATCTCTCCCAACCTCCTCTTGCAGGCAGCAAATACAAAAGCTTAAACACACCTACCTACAAGTTCAAGAGCAGCTTCTTCCCTGCAGTTATTGGACTTCTGAATGGATCTCTCAAATTTCAAATCTAATGTTGATCTTTCTTTATGCGTGCCTTCTTTATACCCATAACTCCGTTATTCTGGTTCTAACATCCTACGATCTCTGAATGGTACGATCTGTCTGTACTGCATGCATAATAAAACTTTTCACTGTATCTAGGTACATATGACAATAATTAATTAAATAAAATCAAATAGTTGTCCAAGTTCTACTGAGCTTAAACATAATGGGTTCTCACCAAAAGCACTGACTACATAACTTTGTTTTGCATTGTTGAGTTGAGGGAAAAGTATTATCCAGGACACCAGGAAGGATCCTAATCTTCAAATAATGTCATTAATTCTTTATAACCTGCACAGTTACTACCTTTGCTGTTTGAATTCGTGTATCGCTGGACAGCAGAGTGCATATGGGAAAATTAACAAACAGTGAAATTCACAACTAATCTTGGAGGAACTGCTGGGCAAAGTTCACAGCACAGAATCAGATAAGTTAATTGTTGTTTTAAGTCTGTCCAATATAAAGGCTGCAGTAGGGGGTACAGTGGATTCTTTCTTGATTATATGTTTTTGGAGATAAGTCTCTTGATTAAACTTAAAATATAAGCCTTAGCTATTAATTTAACCTGGGGCAAGTGTTTGTAGAGGAATAAGACGGTTTTATTTTCTGGGTCTGTAGATTGTGAAGGAGCAAAAATGGCCTTTGCAGTGATATGTACTTCTTGTCAGATGTGGGAGTTTAAAGAGAGTTTAAGGGTTACTGTGGATTATATCTGCCATAAATGCTGTTGGATGCAAATCTTATCAGATTGCGTGGATCAGTTGGAGAGACAAATAGAAGCGATGAGGAATTTGCAACAGCTACAGAATGTGATGGATGGCAGTTATAGAAAGAGGGGAAAGTTTCAGATACAGCCACATAGATGGGTTAACTCCAGGAAGAGTAAGAGAGGTAGGCAGCTAGAGCAGGACTCTTTTGTGGATATACCCACTTCAAACAGGTATGCTGTTTTGGAAAATGTAGGGGGTGTTGGATTCTCAGGGGAACGTAGCACAAACAGCCAAGTTTTGGTATTGAGACTGGGGTACGTCGGCTTCCAAGAGATCAATTGTGTTAGGGGATTCTGTAGTCAGATGTACAGACAGAGGTTTCTGTGGCCAGCAGAGAAAAAGCAGAATGGTGTGTTGTTTCCCTGGTGCCAGGATCAAGGATGTCTCAGAGAGGGTGCAGAATGTTCTCACGGGGGAGAGGGGCCAGCGGGAGGTCATTGTCCACATTGGGACCAACGACATTGGAAGGGAAAAGGTTGATACTCTGAAGGGAGATTACAGAGAGTTAGGTAGAATTTTAAAAAGGAGGTCCTCAAGGGTAGTAATATCTAGATTACTCCCAGTGCTACGAGCTAGTGAGGGCAGGAATAGGAGGATAGAGCAGATGAATGCATGGCTGAGGAGCTGGTATATTGGATAAGGAATCATTTTTGGATCATTGGAATCTCTTTTGGGGTAGAAGTGACCTGTACAAGAAGGACAGATTGCACCTAAGTTGGAAGGGGACTAATATACTGGCAGGGAAATTTGCTAGAGTTGCTTGGGAGGATTTAAACTAGTAAGGTGGGGGGGCGCACCCAGGGAGATAGTGAGGAAAGAGATCGATCTGAGACGGGTTCAGCTGAGAACAGAAGTGAGTCAAACGTCAGGGCAGGCAGGGACAAGGTAGGACTAATAAATTAAACTGCATTTATTTCAATGCAAGGGGCCTAACAGGGAAGGCAGATGAACTCAGCGCATGGTTAGAAACATGGGACTGGGATATCATAGCAATTACGGAAACATGGCTCAGGGATGGGCAGGACTGGCAGCTGAATGTTCCAGGATACAAATGCTACAGGAAGGATAGAAAGGGAGGCAAAAGAGGAGGGGAGTGGCATTTTTGATAAGGGATAGTATTACAGCTGTGCTAAGGGAGGATATTCCTGGAAATACATCCAGGGAAGTTATTTGGGTGGAACTGAGAAATAAGAAAGGGATGATCACCTTATTGGGATTGTGTTATACACCCCCTAATAGTCAGAGGGAAATTGAGAAACAAACTTGTAAGGATATCTCAGCTATCTGTAAGAATAATAGGATGGTTATGGTAGAGGATTTTAACTTTCCAAACATCAACTGGGACTGCCATAGTGTTAAAGGTTTAGATGGAGAGGAATTTCTTAAGTGTGTACAAGACAATTTTCTGATTCAGTATGTGGATGTACCTACTAGAAAAGGTGCAAAACTTGACCTACTCTTGGGAAATAAGGCAGGGCAGGTGACTGACGTGTCAGTGGGGGAGCACTTTGGGGCCAGTGACAATAATTCTATTCGTTTTAAAATAGTGATGGAAAAGGATAGACCAGATCTAAAAGTTGAAGTTCTAATTTGGAGAAAGGCCAATTTTGACGGTATTAGGCAAGAACTTTCAAAAGTTGATTGGAGGCAGATGTTCGCAGGTAAAGGGATGGCTGGAAAATGGGAAGCCTTAGGGCGGCACGGTGGCACAGTGGTTAGTACTGCTGCCTCACAGCGCCAGAGACCTGGGGTCAATTCCCGACTCAGGCGATTGACTGTGTGGAGTTTGCACGTTCTCCCCGTGTCTGCGTGGGTTTCCTCCGGGTGCTCCGGTTTCCTCCCACAGTCCAAAGATGTGCACGTCAGGTTAATTGGCCATGCTAAATTGTCCGTAGTGTTAGGTAAAGGGGTAAATGTACGGGAATGGGTAGGCTACGCTTCGGCGGGTCGGTGTGGACTTGTTGGGCCGAAGGGCCTGTTTCCACACTGTAAGTAATCTAATCTAATCTATTCTAAATGAGATAACAAGAATCCAGAGAAAGTATATTCCTGTCAGGGTGAAAGGGAAGGCTGATAACTATAGGAATGCCGAATGACTAAAGAAATTGAGGGTTTGGTTAAGAAAAAGAAAGAAGGAGGCATATGTCAGGTACAGACAGGATAGATCGAGTGAATCCTTAGAAGAGTATAAAAGTAGGAGTATACTTAAGAGGGAAATCAGGAGGGCAAAACGGGGACATGAGATAGCTTTGGCAAATAGAATTAAGGAGAATCCAAAGGGGTTTTACAAATATATTAAGGACAAAAGGGTAACTAGGGAGAGAATAGGGCCCCTCAAAGATCAATTTACCGCAATTTCCCCCCCGACATGGTCGACGGTGCCCTCCACCGCATCTCCTCCACTTCCCGCTCCTCCGCCCTTGAGCCCCGCCCCTCCAACCGCCACCAGGACAGAACCCCACTGGTCCTCACCTACCACCCCACCAATCTCCATGTACAGCGCATCATCCGCCGTCACTTCCGCCACCTCCAAACAGACCCCAGCACCAAGGATATATTTCCCTCCCCTCCCCTATCAGCTTTCCGTAGAGACCACTCCCTCCGCGACTCCCTTGTCAGATCCACACCCCCCACCGACCCAACCTCCACTCCCGGCACCTTCCCTTGCAACCGCAGGAGGTGCAACACTTGCGCCCACACCTCCCCCCTCACTTCTCTCCAAGGCCCCAAAGGAAACTTCCATATCCGCCACAGATTCACCTGCACCTCCACCCACATCATCTACTGCATCCGCTGCAGCCGGTGTGGCCTCCTCTATATTGGGGAGACAGGCCGCCTACTTGCGGAGCGATTCAGAGAGCACCTCTGGGCCACCCGGACGAACCAACCCAACCACCCTGTAGCACAGCATTTCAACTCCCCCTCCCACTCCACCGAGGATATGCAGGTCATTGGACTCATCCACCGCCAAACCACAACAACGCGACGGTCGGAGGAGGAGCGTCTTATCTTCCGACTGGGAACCCTCCAACCACAGGGGATGAACTTGGACTTCACCAGTTTCTTCATCCCCCCTCCCCCCACCTTGTCTCAGCCGAATCCCTCCAGCCCAGCACCGCCTTCCTGACCTGCAGTCTTCTTCTTGACCTCTCCGCCTCCATCCTACTCCGACCTATCACCCTCACCTTGACCTCTTTCCACCTATCACATTTCCAACGCCCCTCCTCCAAGTCCCTCCTCCCTACCTTTTATCTTCTCCTGCTGAACACTCTCTGCTCATTCCTGAAGAAGGGCCTGTGCCCGAAACGTCGAATCTCCTGTTCCCTGGATGCTGCCTGACCTGCTGTGCTGTTCCAGCAATAAAGTTTCAACTTTGATCTCCAGCATCTGCAGACCTCACTTTCTCCCCTCAAAGATCAGCAAGGCGGCCTTTGTGTGGAGCCACAGAAAATGGGGGATATACTAATTTAATATTTTGCATCAGTGTTTACTATGGAAAAGGATATGGAAGATATAGACTCTCGGGAAATAGATGGTGACGTATTGCAAAATGTCCAGATTACAGAGGAGGAAGTGCTGGATGTCTTGAAACGGTTAAAGGTGGATAAATCCCCAGGACCTGATCAGGTGTACCCGAGAACTCTGTGGGAAGCTAGAGAAGTGATTGCTGGGCCTCTTGCTGAGATATTTGTATCATCGATAGTCACAGGTGAGGTGCCGGAAGACTGGAGGTTGGCAAACGTGGTGCCACTGTTTAAGAAGGATTGTAAGGACAAGCCAGGGAACTATAGACTAGTGAGCCTGACGTCGGTGGTGGGCAAGTTGTTGGAGGGAATCCTGAGGGACAAGATGTACATGTATTTGGAAAGGCAAGGACTGATTTGGGATAGTCAACATGGCTTTGTGCGTGGGAAATCATGTCTCACAAACTTGATTGAGTTTTTTGATGAAGTAACAGAGCAGATAGATGAGGGCAGAACAGTAGATGTGATCTATATGGACTTCAGTAAGGCGTTCCACAAAGTTCCCCATGGGAGACTGATTAGCAAGGTTAGATCTCATGGAATACAGGGAGAACTAGCCATTTGGATACAGAACTGGCTCAAAGGTAGAAGACAGAGGGTGGTGGTGGAGGGTTGTTTTTCAGACTGGAGGCCTGTGACCAGTGGAGTGCCACAAGGATCGGTGCTGGGCCCTCTACTTTTCATCATTTACATAAATGATTTGGACGCGAGCATAAGAGGTACAGTTAGTAAGTTTGCAGATGACACCAAAATTGGAGGTGTAGTGGACAGCGAAGAGGGTTACCTCAGATTACAACAGGATCTTGACCAGGTAGGCCAATGGGCTGAGAAGTGGCAGATGGAGTTTAATTCAGATAAATGCGAGGTGCTGCATTTTGGGAAAGCAAATCTTAGCAGGACTTATACACTTAATGGTAAGGTCCTAGGGAGTGTTGCTGAACAAAGAGACCTTGGAGTGCAAGTTCATAGGTCCTTGAAAGTGGAGTCGCAGGTAGATAGGATAGTGAAGAAAGCGTTTGGTATGCTTTCCTTTATTGGTCAGAGTATTGAGTCGCGGAGTTGGGAGGTCATGTTGCAGCTATACAGGACATTGGCTAGGCCACTGTTGGAATATTGCGTGCAATTCTGGTCTCCTTCCTATCGGAAAGATGTTGTGAAACTTGAAAGGGTTCAGAAAAAATTTACAAGGATGTTGCCAGGGTTGGAGGATCTGAGCTACAGGGAGAGGCTGAACAGGCTGGGTCTGTTTCCCCTGGAGCGTCAGAGGCTGAGGGGTGACCTTATAGAGGTTTACAGAATTATGAGGGGCATGGATAGGATAAATCGGCAAAGTCTTTTCCCTGGGGTTGGGGAGTCCAGAACTAGAGGGCATAGGTTTAGGATGAGAGGGGAAAGATATAAAAGAGACCTAAGGGGCAAATGTTTCACGCAGAGGGTGGTACATGTATCGAATGAGCTGCCAGAGGATGTGGTGGAGGCTGGTACAATTGCAACATTAAGAGACATTTGGATGGGTATATGAATAGGAAGGATTCGGAGGGATATGCACCGGGTGCTGGCAGGTGGGACTAGATTGGGTTGGGATATCTGGTCGGCATGGACGGGTTGGACCGAAGGCTCTGTTTCCGTGCTGTACAACTCTATGACTCTATATCACTTGAGGGAGCCGGCAGAACCTTGTTTTAAAAGAACAAAAGAAGATTATTGGTTAGTTCATTTAGATGGATGGTTGGTTTGCCATATTGAGTGATGGGTTCATTTCCCGCATGATTACCCATGAAGGATTCTCTTTCTCAGCTTCTCTCCTCAACTGAGATGTGGTGACTCTCAGATTAAACTACCGCCAGTGCTCTCTCTTTAATGAGGGAACAACTCTTTGGTCCGGTACAACTATGGTGACTTTTACCATACAAAAGATAACATCTCTGACAGTGCAGCAGTCATTCAGTATCAGTTTAACTATAAATATAGATTATATGCTCAAGTTTCTTCTGTGGGTTTTGAGTGTACAACCTGCTGGCTTGAGAAACCGGTTTAAGGATCAGAGGTATCTGTGCCTCAAAACTTACTGCATTCAGAACCTTAATTAAATTGCTGGATTAATTTACTAGCAATCTTTCAAACTGCAAACTATTAAATATGTGAGTAAATGTTAAGCAATTTAAATGCAATTGTTTTTAGAAATTGCAACAATTAAAAGGCATGTGGATGGGTATATGAATAGGAAGGGTTTTAAGGAATTTGGGCCCAATGCTGGCAAATGAGACTAGATTAATTTAGGATAATCTAGTCAGCATGGACGAGTTGGACCAAAGAGTCTGTTTCAATGCTACACATCTCTATGACTCTAATATTTGCAATGCATTACTAATATTCATTTAGAGACTACAGTACCATTGTCAAAGTGAAGCAAAAACATCCATGTAACACATTAGCTATAAATACATCAATATTATTCAACATGTTTAAGTTATCATAATTTTGTAAAATAACTTTTAGCCATAGGCTGGAATCTTCTGTAAATGGAGGTGACAAACTTGGAAATGGGAAGGGTTTTTCTGTGTCCTACGATCTTAGACTCCACAACCACCTGATGAAGGAGCAGCACTCTGAAAGCTAATGGTTCCAAATAAACCTGTTGGACTATAACCTGGCGCTGTGTGATTTTTAACTTAGTACACTCCAGTCCAACACCAGCATCTCCAAATCAAAATTAAGTCTGAGATGCAAAGAGCAATTTAAGGGCTTTAGCCTACACCACTAATCCAAGTGCAACTGGTCTGTTGCTGGAGGCTTTGCATGAAATATTGATCTATGCAGTCTGTTGGATACAATAGTTACTTTGGCTGTATTAATGTCTTGATTGTATTCAGCCAAACCAGGGAAGGACCTTTACACAACTTGACTAAACTATTTGATCAGTTACAAAGAGCCAATTCCTTTATAAAGCTAACTAGATGTGAATTTTCCAAAGCAAAAGTGACTTATTTGAGCCACACTGTGGGACAAGGTCAGGTAGAACGTAGAGAAGACAGAAAAAGGCTGTTTTGGATTTTCCCATGTCTAGGACAAAACAGAAATTTCTATGCTATATCAGCCTGAATGAATTTTATTGGATGTTTATTTCAGCCCAATACAGATCATTTTGACAAATGTTTTAAAGGAAGGCAGAAAATTTGAATGGACAGAATGTCAGAATGCCTTTCCCAACTTGAAATCTGCCACTGCACCAATTTTAATGTCACTAAATTAAGAGAAAGCATTCAACTGGCTGTTGAGCTTTTGCCCGAAACATCGATTTTCCTGCTCCTCGGATGCTGCTGACCTGTTGTGCTTTTCCAGCACCACTCTAATCTAGACTCTAGTTTCCAGCATCTGTAATCCTTGTTTTTACCTCGTTGATGCCAGCAAATCAGTGTGAGTGCTGTTTACGGTAAGAAGGCAAAATTGGGTTCAAATGCATTCTCTGTTATTTTTCTCAGAAACAGAATACCTGACAACAGAAATATTAAATGATGAAAAAAAAGTGACACTGTGTCTTATGTTGTCTCTTCATGTTTGAAATTTACACATCAAAAATCTCTGAGGAAACTGCTATTTGCACAGATAATGATGCTTTGATTTGTTTGGATAAACTTTGGACAAGAATTTAGAGTTGTTTCAGTGGAGTTTAATACTCAAGCCGTACAACTTTCATGTGCCTGTAAAGTACATCTTTATGGTGGGTGTTTTGTCAAGAATACTTATGGAAGAAACTGAAAACCATGATTAAAATGTACTTAAAATATGTTAAGTTAGGGTTGTTATGAAACTTATTTTATGTTTAAATATATCAGTTCTGTTATTATAACAAAATAGTGTGCTAATATTGTTTTTGATATGTATTTTCATTTTCACTCTTTGAGAGGTACTAAATTTATATATTTTAATATCATTTTTGGAATTTGGGTTTCAAAATAGAGGCAGACGAGAAGTTATTTCTGTGAGGTGTTTTCTTTAAATGAGTAAGTTGAGGGAGTCCTTCCAAAACTGTGACTAAATCCAACATTGTTTCCGAGCTGGTGAATGTGGACCCCTGTGGCCGCAATGGAAAGTTGGTTATGTTCTTAGGTTTATGACTGGTAGATTAAAAAAAGTAAGGCAATGAGCCTTGTTTCCAGCTCAGAAGAATCTAAGATGAGCACTTTCAAGTTCATTTCAGAAGACGTCACTTGTTCAGTTTAGATGCAATTTTAGTTTCTGTCCTAGAAGACGGATTCAGTGCTGTTGAATGAACAAGTCACTTCAGCAGAATAGTTTGTGAAACTTTCAAACCAGGAGAGTTTGCTTAGAAATCTGCAAATTATGAGAACTGAAAAGGTTTAGGCTTTCAGATTTGTGAAAGGCCACATCAGCAGTTATAGAAAGGTCTTGTCAAACTGTCTCCACAGTTCACAGCAAAATAAACCATGAGTCAAGCAGAATCCATAGGTTTGCATGGGCTAGGATAAGCAGGCTAAGGATACTTAAGGGATTGACGGTGGATAGGAAGTGGCAGACATTTGAAGAACACATTGATGAACTTCAACAATTATACATCCCTGTCTGGAGTAAGAGTAAAATAGGGAAGATGGCTCAAGGGGAAAGCGTTAAAATCAAAGAGAAGGCATATAAATTGGCCAGAAAACAGCAGCAAAACCGAGAACTGGGAGAAATTTAAAATTCAGCAGGAAAGAACAAAGGGTTTAATTTGGAAAGGGAAAATAGAATATGTAAGTAAGTTTGCAGAAAACAAGAACTGACTGCAAAAGCTTCTATAGACACGTGAAAAAACTGGTGAAGACAAATATAGGTCCTTTGTAGTTAGAATCAGGTGAATTCATAATGAACAACAAAGAGATGGCAGACCAGTTGAACAATTACTTTGGATCTGCTTTCACTAGGGAGGACACAAATAACCTTAAGGAAAAGCAAGGGGACAAGCATGAAGGAGGAATTGAAGGAAATTCTTATTAGTCAGGAAATGGTATTGGGTTTTAATCCCATCAATTTCCCCAGTAGGTCTCCAGGGCCTGATGCCCTGCATCCCATAGTACTCAAGGAAGTGGCCCTAGAATTAGTGGACACATTGGTGACCATTTTCCAGCATTCAGTAGAGAATTTCAAATGGACTGGAAGGTAACTAATGTAATCGTACTTTGTAACAAAATGAGGGAGAGAGAAAATGGGGAATTATCGGCCAGTTAGCCTGACATCAGTGGTGGGGAAATTGCTGGAGTCAATCATCAAGAATGCAATAACCGAGCATTTGGAAAGCAGTGACAGAATTGGTCCTGGTCAACATGGATTTGCTAAAGGAAAATCATGCTTGACAAATCTTCTGGAATCTTTTGAGGATGTGCCCAATAGAGTGGACAAGGGTAAATTAATAAGTGTTGTGTATCTGGACTTTCGAAAGGCTTTTTGACAAGGTTCCATACTAGAGATTACAAAGTAAAATTAAAACATGGTATTGGAGATAATGTATTGACATGGATAGAAAATTAGATGGCAGATAGGATGCAGAGAATTGGAATAGATGGTTCCTTTTCAGAATGGTAGGCAGTGATGAGTGGGGTGCCGCAGAGTTCAGTGCTGGGACCTCAGCTGTTCACAACATACATTAACGATTTAGAAGAAGGAACTGAATGCAATATCTCCAAATATGCAGATGACACTAAGTTGGGCGGCAGTGTGTGCTGTGAGGAGGACGCTAAGAGACTGCAGGGTGACTTGGACAGACTGGCTGAGTGGGCAAATACTTGGCAAATGCAATATAATGTGGATACATATGAGGTTATCCACTTTGGTCGTCAAAACAGGAAGGCAGATTATTATATCAATGGTGGCCTTTTAGAAAGTGGTGAGGTTTAACGAGACTAGATGTTATGGTGGAACAGTTGCTGAAGGTTGGCATGCAGGTGCAGCAAGCAGTGAGGAAAGCTAATAGCAAGAGGATTTGAGCTTCAGAATAAGAATGTTTTGCTGGGCCTGTACAGGGCCTTGGTGAGGTCACACCTTGAGTATTGCGTACAGTTTCCATCTCCTAGTCTGAGGAAGGACATTTTTGCTATTGAGGGAGTCCAGCGAAGACTCACCACACTGATTCTTGGGATGGCAGGACTGACCTATGAGGAAAGACTGGATTGACTGGGCTATTGAAGATATATGACCCCTCCAAAGGGCCTCTCGGTTCAAGATCGGTCAAAAGAATCACTAGGAGTACGGTCTGTTTAAAGCAAGGTTACCAGTTTAATAAGTTAAGGCAGCCTGACGCAGATTTGTCCAGCAACACGGAGGTTAAAATCTTCTGTGTTCCATGGTGAAATGGCGCAATTACATCCAAAAATTACACATTATTTATGTTTTTTTAAGAGATAGTACAGCCTTAATTACAAGAAAAGACCAATCACATATAATAAGGTGACATGATTTACAGCAGGTTAATCCAATGATATTCCCCGGGAAAGGGTTCTTAATTTACATAGAGCAGCATCCCATGCAAGCAGTTCAAGGTTAGTTCGAATACCAAATCACTGTCTTATGATTCATATTTTGAAAAATCCATTGTTCTTTCTTATCTCTAAATAAAGCATCAGTTCAAGTTCACACAGTCAAATCATTACTTGCAGCCATTTTGTTGTGTAATTTTAAATTGAAAAGCCACTTTGTGGTTAATAAAAATCTACAGATACTTGTTGCTTCTGACAACAGCCTAAATTCAAATTTTCGATCCTCGACATATAAGGAAAGACTGGATTGACTGGGCTTGTATTCGTGGGAATTTAGAAGAATGAGGGGAGATCTCATAGAAACATATAAAATCCTGATGGGACTGGACAGGCTAGATGCAGGAAGAATGTTCCTGATGTTGGAGAAATCCAGAGCTAGGGGTCACAGTCTAAGAATAAGGGGTAAGCCATTCAGGACAGAAATTAGGAAGAATTTCTTTACTCAGGGAGTTGTGAACCTGTGCGATTCTCTCCCACAGGAAGCTGTTGGGGCAGTTCATTATATATTCAAAAGGGAGCTGGACATGGCCCTTGCGGCTAAGGGGATCTGGGGAGATTGCGTGATCAGCCATGATCATATTAAGTGGTGGTGCAGGCTCGAAGGGCCAAATGGCTTACTCGTGCACCTATTTTTTTATTTTTCAAAGAGTTCAGATAATGGCATTACTTCTTCAGCCCTGATTCTCTGCAACAAATATTGTCAGGAAACAGGTTGATACTTTGTTTGGCTGTGTGTTTTACAATCATTCTAACTGATGTACATAGTTAACTTGTGTTTAGTGTGATAATTCTGTTTAAATAAAAAGATCTGCAGCCTTGTGTGACTATGTTGCAGTGACTGAGCACCATTGTAACTAACTTAAACAAAAAAAAATCTATCAATTTAGATTTCATTTTGGAATCTGACTTGTCCTGTTGTACCATAAGTTGGCATCGTCACAATATTAATGTACAAAATATATCTAATACTCAATACCTTTTGTTGCATGATAATGAACAGAAGCAAGTTTTTTTTAAAAAAGACAAATTTGATCATGCTTTTAAGTTCTTTATTTGTTCAAATGATGTGCACCACTGCCTAGCCAACATTTCTTGTCCATCCCTAATTATCCTTGAGATGGTGGTGGTAAGCATCTTCTTGAGGTCCTGCTGTCCATGTTGTGTAGGTACATGCACAGTGCTGTAACGAAGGGAATTCCAGGATCTGGCTAATTCAGGACAATTTTTCTTCCATGATTTGAATATTTTATTCTGAAGAAAAAACATGTCAAAACCATTTTGTTTCAAGACCACCATATGTCCAGATGTGGCATATGGAACTGATTGCATGATTTTAATACGCCATCCAAGACATTTGTGTCAACTTTGAAAATGTTTACTTTTCTTGACTTACAGGGCACTTGAATGCATATAAATAATCTATTCGGTAAAATTCACACATGATCAGCAAAGTTATGTAATCTCACCATCCAGTAACTAAAATGGGATTGGTACGTGCCTTTATCAGTCACTATTATGACAACTGGGGCTGGATGAAAATGAGCAGAATAACTGAATGCACAAAGTGACATGAAACTCAGCAAGTACAGGGGAAGCCCAAGTTGGAGTATCTGCAGCCGGTCAAGATAGGACAGTAATATTTGACATTTTAACTTTATTTCTTTATTTTTCTGCTTCTACGTTAAGAAAACCATAGTGCTGAACTTTTTAACTTATTTCTCTAACTGAGATTTTGTACCTCGGTACTTTGTACCTAAGATGGCGCAGTGTGTGGCGATATTTTATACTTTTCACTGTATTCTTGTACTCTGTACTTGAGTACACATGACGATAAAAACTAAATCTAAATCTAAAAATCTGCTGACGTTTTGGCAAATGTCAGAGATCTAATGTCTCAAGCTCATTCTATTGGGAATCTTGTGGACACATAATATATCACTTTCAATTGTAAATCAATTAAGATTCACAACAGATTTCACCGTGTTGTCACATTGTATGCTGTAGGATTTCAGAAAACAAGGAACTTGACATTTGAGAATCATATGTTAGAAATTCTATAAAAGTAGATTTGCTAAATAGTGGCATATTCTGAAATGTTACCTACATAGACATTGTAGACAATATTGCTCTCCAACATATTACATATTTATGAGTTTCATCAAAATGAGCAACAAACTTTTTTTTCTTCAAATTTATATCTAATTTACAAATATTAACATCAAATCAGTTTGCATTTGGGTCGGATAAAGAACAGGGCAACTCCTGTGGGATTGACTTGGAATCGGTGTGTCTGATTTGAAGTAAGAGACCGTACAAGCTTTTTGGCAAAAACATCATAAATGTTGTAGCCAAGTGCACAGTCCACTATGAAGAGAGCAGGCAGGCTCAGCTTGAAAGTCCGAATATTCCCATCACTGGCTGTGCAAAGATAGGCCACAGCAAATTGTCCATCAGTCAAATTCCGCTTCCAGACTTGAAAGTCCCAGTCCTACAAACAAGAGTAAAGAGCAGAAATCAACCTTCAGCCTTGTAAGGTTCATCAGGCTAAAACATGGAATAAAAACAGACAACCCCTCGCTGTATCCACAATGATGCTTTGTGATGGGTTGAAATGAGGGGTGGCATGGTGGCTCAGTGGTTAGCACTGCTGCCTCACAGTGCCAGGGACTCAGGTTTGATTCCAGCCTCAGGCGACTGTCTGTTTGGAGTTTGCACATTCTCCCTGTGTCAGTGTGGGTTTCCTCTGAGTGCTCAAATTTCCTCCCATAGCCCAAAGAAGGGCAGGTTAGGTGGTTTGGCTATGCTAAATTGCCCATAATGTTCAGGGATGTATAGGTTAGGTGTGTTAGCCAATGGGAAAGGGTGGGGGGATCTGGGTGGGATGCTCTTTGGAGGGTCAGTGTGCTCTTGTTGGGCTGAATAGTCTGTTTCTATATAGTAAGGATTCTTTGAATTGGTTTGATTACCAATTCTTTAGATGATAAATAATTTCATCAAACTCGGGGAAGGAGGCATCCAATTCAAGGTAAGTAGTTTCTGACGAGGAGGCAAAGTAAAAACATACTCCACACTTCACAGCAGTGAGGGAGGGGGCAAAGATCAGTTTATTTACTATCCGTGTCAGCAAAGAATTGGGAACACCAAATCCATGAAAAAAATAAAGTAGCCAAAAGAAACAAATTAGTTGATCGATTTGGAATATTTAAGTAGGAGTTGTCTACTGAAGTACTAATAGTTGCCAAGGCATGAAGGATTGACATAGTCATTAACATGGAAACATCATTAAAATGTTCAGGCAAGCTCAGCATTGAACTTATTTTCCAAAATTGGGTTTCTGTTGTCAACACGTTCAAGATAATGCCTAGCACAATCTGTGTGTGTGTGTAAACAGCTTCTGTGGTGCTGTCTGGCTTCTGCCTTATATTCAGTGTTTTATAGGAAGTGTAAAGACTGATTTTGTGCTGTTTTGCCATGAGTGCTGTGTCTCATCCAAATTAAACGTGGATCTGACACAGATATAACCCTATTCACCTTTTAATGATTCTCTTGAACCACTTTAAAGTGAGCATTGGGCAGTGGATTGGTGTTTATCCTTACACTCTCGGGCAGGATCCTACTTGAAATTGCTTTAATAGTAACCCCACTGTAGCCTGTAGCCACTGTAACCCCACTGAAACCTTTTTGGGTATACAATGGGTTACAAGTTGGAAATTATGAATAGCCAAGTTGAAGACAGATGTCAGGGAGTGTGTGTGATCAATACCTGGATTGATTTTTTTTTTGAAGTGATGTGCAAAGGAAACAAGGATGATGTGAGGAAACATTCACGCGTGGAGAGTTCTTCACACTGATCCAGCTCCCTCAGAGCCAGGTCTTAGAGTGAACAGGATGTCTGACACTCTTATTTATATCTATCATCCAGGGCTCCCTGATTGGGGCTGTTAATCTCATCCAGTCAGGGAACTCATATTCTATGAGATCCACTGGCTGACCTTGTTATAACCACTGTATCCTTCCCCCTCTGAGCCTGAAGACATAAGCCTTTTTTTTGCTCCTCCTGGGTTTTCCTAGCACCGGTCAGGTTCCTCCAGCTCTGCCTCTGATATAGGCAGTATATAACGCACAGTAGTTCACTGAGGCAGCCGGAGGGTCTCAGAATAAATGCATTCTCTTCTTCAGGCAGCAAAGGCATTGTGGCAGCGACATCTGCCATCTCTATCTCAGATTCCAAGGTATCTTCAACATATGACAGAGAGGGAGAACCCACGGGTTTTGGAACAGTTGGAAAGGCAGTCGAGGAGTCGGGCATGTTTTGTTCCTGCACCGTTTGTGAGTTTGCAGCTTTCATGTTGTCCACGTGCTTGTTCAGGACCGTCACATCTACTGAACTTTATACATCCCTGGACCTGACCTCGCATCGATCAATCCTCTTACCCATGCATGGTCCCAACACCAAAATTTGTCCGCTGAGGCAAACGGTCTTTCTAACTTAGTGGAGTCTGTGTCTGGCATTGGCATTCTGACACTGCTTTAGGGACCCCCAATGCCAGGTCCGGGAAGATCAGATTTAACCTGGTGCAGAGTCTTCTCCCTGTGCTGGAGCTATCCCTGTGGCTGCATGAGTTGTTGGTCCTATAATCAAATAGGAACTGGGACCATTTGGCATTGAGTGAAGCTGTAGACTGTTTCTTTAACCGTGCCTTCAAAGATTGGATGCTCTTTCTGTTAGACCATTGGATGGGGGATGGTATGGAGCTGCCCTTATATAATGAATCCCATTTGACTTTAGGAAATACACAAATTCCCTGCTCGTAAATAATGGCCCATTATCTGTGACCATCACCTCCAGGGGTCATGTATTGCAAAAGATGTGCACAGTTTTTGTTTTGTCCCCATGTTTGATGAATAAACTCGACAAGTGTCCAGCCAATTTAAGTGGGTGTCCACAAAGAGTAAGAACATTAAGCTCACGAAAGGACATGTAACTGAGTCCATGATTTGCCTAGTCATTCCCACAAGTGTGGGGAGGTGCTGGCAATAATTGCTATCCTCGTTGGCACTCTGGGCAATGCCCCAGCAATGCAGCTGTGTCTGCACCCAATTCTAGTCACCATGACATAACTTCTCACCAATGTCTTCATTTTGGAAACCACTGGATGACCCTGGTGGAGTTCAGCCAGTATCTGGTGGCCACCTTTGCTCGGGACAATCACTCTTGCTCTCTATAATATGCCGTCCTCTACTGTGAACAGTCGGAAAGGCAGTCAAAGAGTCGGGCATGTTTTGTTCCTGCACCGTTTGAGAGTTTGCAGGTTTCATGTTGTCCACGTGCTTGTTCAGGACCGTCACACCTACTGAACTTTAAACATTACTGGACCTGACCTCGCATCGACCAATCCTCTTAACTGTGCATGGTCAGTTTTTTGGTCTCTCTGGGTCCAAAAAGATTTCAGCTCTGGTTGTGACAGCCTTTTCGTTTCCACCCTCCTCACCAGCTGTTTCAGTTTCACCAGGACCGGATTTTTCTGTGTCCAAAGACTGGTATTGTCAGCTGTGACTGGAAGTGTATCCAGAAAATTTGAAATTATTACAGATTCTTCCAGCAGGAGGCAGCTCAATGCATCTGCATTTGCTACTTGGCCTCCCAGACAGTGTTGTAACCTGTAATTACACAGTTGGTATCAGAACCGACCGCTGAATTCAGCCTGAAGCTATGGGCAGCACTGCCTTGTCCTCCTCAAGTAGACCTAGCAGAGGGTTCCCAAAATGAAGATATTGGTGAGAAGTTAAGTCTGGTGACTCGGATTGGATGGAAACATAGCTGCATTACTGGGGCATTGCCATGTATTGTTACAAATGGTATTGGTGGAACTTCTTGACTCTAAATATGACCAAACTTTCCTTCTCTATCTGGGCATATTTATGCTCTGCATTAACCAAAGTCCTGGATGTATACTATGTTGGGTGTTCCTCTCCATTGGGCTAATACCACCCCGATGCTGTGTAGAGAGGCATTGCATGTCAATAGGAGAAAGTGAGATCTGCAGATGCTGGAGATCAGAGTCGAGAGTGTCTTGCTGGAAAAGCACAGCAGGTCAGGCAGCATCTGAGGAGCAGGAAAATCGAAGTTTTGGGCTGGAGCCCTTCATCACTTGGGATCATAGTGTGCCAACACCTTACAGGACGATAGCTGTTTCTTCTCTTTCCTCAAGGCAACATTTCCAAAGCTGACCCTTTTTTTAAAAGAGTTGATGCAAAGGTGCCAGGATGGAGGCCAGGTTATGTATGAACTTTCCCAATAATTCACCAGCCCAAGGAAAGACCTCAGCTCCAGATGTGGTAGCTGGGGCACCGTTGATCATTCTCCCTTTATCTTCCAATGGGTATAACTGGTCTTCTCAACTCTGTAGCCTAGGTAGGTCAATTGGGGTGCCTGGAACACATGTTTTTCTCTTTTAAGGCATACACGCAATTGGGAAAACCATCTAAGGACCATGTCCAAGTTCTAAGTGCTCTTGATTGGTCATCCCTGCTATTAGCACATCTGGATAAATGGAGACTTGGAGTAGACTTTGTAAAATGTTCTCCATTGTTCGCTGAAAAATGGCAGTCTTGTATATTGGTGGGTAGTAAAACCCTTACGGGTATTAACTGTAACATACACCTGGGAATCCTCACCTAACCACAATTACAAGTGCACATGGCTCACGCCCAGCTTCATGAAGGACAGCACACTCCCCTGCCAGCTTTGTGTATAAATCCTCTACGTGAGGGATTGGGTATTTACCCAGCTGTGGAAAGCAGTTCACCATTTGTTTGAAATCTCCACAAAGATGAAATGACCCACTGGGCTTCATAATAGGTCTGACCAGTGCTGCTCATTCTGCAAACTGGTGCGATGATTCCTTCACTTTCCAGCCTCCTGATTTCTGCCTCTACCTTTGCCCATAAGGCAAATGGCACTGGATGGGCCTGACAAAATTGTGGTATTACTTCCTGGGTGGCCTTGGCTCCTTTGATAGTCTAGACCTTCCTGAAAAACTCAGGTATTTAATTAGGACTTCACTCAAAACATTGAGCCTATAATGGAGAATCTTTCTCAACCAATTTTGTCCCATGTAGCTTGGGCCTGAGTCTTTTACTACAGTCAGTGGGCATGGAACCACCTGCTTCTCTTAAAAGAAGAGAAACGACCTTGTACCCTTAATCTGTAGAAGCTCCCCAGTATAGCTTCTCAGTCTAGCTGAGGTCTTGCGCAAACTTGAGGGTTGGAGTCCAGAGTGAATTTTGTTAAAGGGAGCTTTGTTTAAAGGGTGCTGTGCTTTTCCAGCACTACACTCTCGACTGTGAGCTCCAGCATCTGTAGTCCTCACTTTCTCTGAACTTTGTTAAAGACTGGCTCCTGCAATCACTGATACAGCTGTGCCAGTATCAACCTCCATTAGAACTTGGTGACCATTTAACTAGACATTTATTTTGATTGGCTCGGATTCAGATGTTGCTAAGCAATTTAACTGTTCCAAAACAGATGTAGGTGGGCTTCCCAGGGTGTGCACTCTCTTGGATACCAGTCTATCAGTTCTCTTACTCAGTTCGGGCCTAGTGAGACTCTTTTGCTGTCTTGAGTCCACATAATAGCAGCAACTACAATGGATTGCTGGCCTGGATCCTGAAATAAATTGTAACCGTTTGGCTGAGACTTGGCTTTGATTTGGGGACTTTGCTGTGGGCTGACCTAGAGTCGCTCTCTTCAGGATATGTCCAGAGTGAGGCTCTGCAATTGCCTTCACTCAAATGGTGTTCCTGAGGCTTGGTGAAGGTGTCCACTTCCATCAGAACACCCCGCAGCTCATATGCTCCACTTGCTGCACTTTCCATTGACAAAACCAGTTGTAGTGCCTGAAGGCGAAGGCCAGTTGGGCTTCAGCTAATGGGCACTTTTGCATGGTTAATCATTAATCCTACATATCAGACTCTCTCAGTATCTTAAGGGTTAAACCAAAGTCACATGCCTCTGCCAGTCATTTTAATACAGTTAAAAATGTCGATACAGAGTCTCCTGGTTCTTAAATTGCCAAGTAAAACTGTTAGTGTCTCAGAATTAGAGGAGGCTTAGAGTCATCATATTCCTTAATCAAATCCGTCAACTCTTGAAAAGTTTTAGTATTTGGTGCCTCAGGTAAAGTTAGGCTCCGAATAACCAAAAAAGCTGTGGGTCCATAAGCTGTCAGGAGAATTACTTACTCATTGCTTTTCATCTGCCCCAATATCATTTGCCAGGAAAAAAAAGTAACATTCTTTCCACATTGTGAGGCCATCTTCGCTGGCAGGATTGAACGTGTCAAGCTTCTCAAATAACAGAATGATGCCAGAAATGCTTATCCTCAACTTCAAAGACAGCTGTTGTAAGCGAATGTCTTCAGGAGCGTGCTCCACTTTCATCGCCACTGAAATAACTTCATACAGGCTGATATCCTGTCACCAAGTTGCTCTTTATTTACACATGCATAGCACCTGACATTGGTCAGCTTCCTCAGAGTGAGCAGAACCCCTGACACTCCTGTTTATTTTTTTTTTTTTTATTAAACAAGTTACAAAACAATTTACAAAAAACATTGACAGCTGTACACGAAAGACAGCAGTTTTACAAGGGAGGGGAGCAGCAAAGCTAGGCCCCGAACCCTACCGTTCAACCATTTTACAGGGAGGAGGACAAACCTCAAATCCCAGTTCCACGTGTGACAAGACAATGACAATGACATTTATACATTAGACGATACCGTTACATACAAAAGTGCAGACAATACAGACCCAGCAAGCCCCCGCCCCTCCCACCTTCCGACCGCTCTAAGGCAGACACTCCTGTTTATATCTATCAACCAGGGCTTCCTGATTGGACTGAGTTAACAGTCCCAATCAGGGAATTCATATTCTATGAGGTCCATCTGGCTAACCTGAGTACAATCACTACAGAGTGCTCCACCTAACAATGACGTTAACTGCAACACAGCCTTTCTATTAAGGGTTATTACTGATTGGCACTGATACTACTGACATCTTGTGGCTGTACTACATAATCGCCACAATTCACACCATTTCCATCGGGCCAACCTTTCAGCAAAGAATTTCTGGGCAATTTAGTATCAGAGTCTTAAAGCTTTCTAAAAAATCATAATTTTCCTATCCCCACAGTTGAAAATCATTGCTAAACATAAAATGATACCATAAGTAACATTCTAAGTCACCCACATCACTAGAACAAAGTTTTGAGAAGTGACAAACAATAATTTCTTTTGAGGTAGCCCAAAACAAGAAAAACTGCATATTTAATTTTCACTTATCTTTCCCCATTCTCCCCCTTCCCATTTGTATTCAATATAGGTATATATTGAAACATAACTCTGGTTACCTTCTCAATCCTTTCACCTTGCAACCCCAGGTGGTCCTGGTCTATGTGAATAAGCAACCTGTTCTGCAGGAGAGTCTTGGCATCTTTGGAAATGGTGCGAAGATCATTGGACATAAAGAATGGAGCTGCCAACATTGCCCAGAGAGCTAACTGTGATTTGGACTGGTCATAGTTCAGACCAAAGTCACCGACAATTAACTGAAAACAATAAACAGTGCAAAAGATTATTTAGTTGCTTTGTAATCCCAGTTCCTAAATATTGTACTTTTTCACATGGAAATATATCTTTTCCGAGTGTGGGAACTGTGATGTGATATCCTGGATTAATAACATCTCATAATTATTAGACAAAAGGTGTTTCCCTATTGCCTAAGCCAACAAGTGCACCCCACAATGTGATATGTACATGTCATGATGGTGGGACTCAGAAGAGGTTATGTGCTGGTAGGTTCTGGTCAGCCTCATGGCAACCATGTCAATTGTTGTAAAAGCCTGAAGATTCAGTAACACATTTTAGGGAAGGAAATCTGCCAACTTAACCTGGCCTGTCCTGGCCTACATGTGACTCCAGACTCTCAGCAAAGTAGTTGACTATTAATTGCCCTCGAAAATGGTACTAGCAAGCTACTAGAGTGCATGCTGTTGGTAAGATTAAATTTATTTAATATTCTGCTATTTACACTGTGAAGCTTAGCACTGTATTTATCTATCCCTAGAGCCCACTGTCATATGCACTCATACACTGATGTCGGCTGATTATTTACATACTTGAGTGTTAACCCTTTACACTACACTGTAAAGACATCTTGATTTTATCAGGAAACTGCAGTCAGGATAGGATTCCTTCCTCAAATACCACTTCCCAGTTTCTAGCTGGTGGACTGGATGTGCTGCCTGGACTGGAGGGCATATCTTTAGAAGAAAGGTTGACGGAGCTAGGGCTTTCCTCATTGGAGTGAAGAAGGATGAGAGGTGACTTAATAGAGATGTACAAGATGTTGAGGAGCATAGATAGAGTGGATAGCCACGGCAGGAATGGCTATCACCAGGGGGTATCATTTTAAGGTGATTGGAGGAAGGTTTAGGGGAGATATCAGAGGCAGTTTGTATTAGAGGTATTAGAATCAGATACATTAGGGACATTTAAGTGACTCTTGATAGGCATGTGGAAGACAGTTGAAACTTTATTGCTGGAACAGCACAGCAGGTCAGGCAGCATCCAGGGAACAGGAGATTCGACGTTTCGGGCACAGGCCCTTCTTCAGGAATTCCTGAAGAAGGGCCTGTGCCCGAAACGTCGAATCTCCTGTTCCCTGGATGCTGCCTGACCTGCTGTGCTGTTCCAGCAATAAAGTTTCAACTTTGATCTCCAGCATCTGCAGACCTCACTTTCTCCATGTGGAAGACAGTACAATGACGGGTATGTAGGTTAGTCTGATCTTAGACTAGGATGAAAGGCTGGCACAACATTGAGGGCTGAAAGGCCTGTACTGTGCTGAACTGCTCTATGTTCAATGTATGTGCAAAGTCTGGCAACTGGGTTG
Source organism: Chiloscyllium plagiosum (assembly GCF_037043375.1). Lineage (NCBI taxonomy): Eukaryota > Metazoa > Chordata > Chondrichthyes > Orectolobiformes > Hemiscylliidae > Chiloscyllium > Chiloscyllium plagiosum. The sequence goes on along the minus strand of NW_028270158.1, from coordinate 15,058,254 downwards.
AGAAAGTAGAAGCAGTGCTTCAGAGGATGGGAGAAGCCCCAGTTTCCTGGCTGGGTAACAGTGGAGGGTAAGGAACTGGCCATTTTGTTTTGGCGGAAAAACGGTGGGATGGGGAAGGCTGAAAAGAAATTAAAACAAGGTTTTTGCTGAAGCGCAGAGTGGGGAGAGAAAGAGGAAAAAAAAAACAGGTGGTGTGTTTTGGTCGTTGGGGATTAAGGTTGCATGGAAGAGAAGCAGGAGAATAGCTGAGAGCATTCACAGAATCACACAATTTGATTCTCAAAACACAGGGAAGACACAGTGTGTATCAATTGTATATGACATTGCCTCACACCCGGATTGTTATAACACAATGTATCATCTGACTAAATGAGGAACACTAGTTACATTACAAAAATCTGTGTCTGCTACCAAATTTAATCTTTCGGTTGTCCTAAAACAGTTTGCATAATAGTTATTTGATTTGGACTGTGCCTTCCAAAACTCGGTCCCATTTCTGTCTTGCTCAGTAGTGCATTATATTTTTATATTATATGGGACAGAGTGAGAGTGTGGACTAAAGCTCAAACAGTTTCAAAATGTGCATTTGTTGTACCATATCCGGATCATTCCAATGTCCAGGGCCTGCAGCTGGCTGTAATACTCTCTGGTTGTCTCCAAACCAATTTATAATTGTTAGCACAGTATTCCATGAGTCATTAATATCTTCATAATTTCTCCAGAGGTTACAGAGTTCCCCAATCAGTGTGTAATTCACCTAAAGGAATGGAGCATAGACAAGAAATGTTTTGTATAACGCCACGTAGTAGAGCAAAGCAATTCAGTACTCGCCTTACAATAGAAACATCTTGAATTTATATAGCGCCTTTGATATAGTAGCTACTTTTATATTTGCTTCAAGAGAACGAGAGAGAGGGGTAGAGGGGCAATAATGTTTAATGGGGGATATCCAGGATGGGATGGGGAATGGGCAAGAAGCCAGAATTGCAAAAGAATACAGAACTCAGAAGGTTATGGAGACTGAGCAGGTTACAGAGATTAGCAGGGGATGATGCATTGAGGGATTTGAAAATAAAGATGAAGAGTTTAAACACAAGGCTTTAGCAGATACAGGAGCTAACAGAGTCATAAAGATGTACAGCACAGAAACAGACCCTTCGGTCAAACTCGTCCATGCCAACCAGATATCCCAACCCAATCTAGTCCCACCTGCCAGCACCCAGCCCATATCCCTCCACACCCTTCCAAATCATATACCCATCCAGATGCCTTTTAAATGTTGCAATTGTACCAGCCTCCACCACTTCCTCTGGCAGATAATTCCATACACGCACCACCCTCTGCATGAAAAGGTTGCCCCTTAGGTCTCTTTTATACCTTTCCCCTCTCACCCTAAACCTATGCCCTCTAATTCTGGACTCCCCAACCCAGGGAAAAGACTTTGTCTATTTATCCTATCCATGCTCCTCATGATTTTATAAATCTTTATAAAGTCACCCCTCAGCCTCCGACGCTCCAGGGAAAACAGCCCCAGCCTGTTCAATCTCTCCCTATAGCTCAAATCCTCCAACCCTGGTAACATCCGTGTAAATTTTTTCTGAACCTTTTCAAGTTTCATAACATCTTTCCAATAGGAAGGAGACCAGAATTGCACGCAATATTCCAACAGTGCCTAACCAATGTCCAGTACAGCTGCAACATGATCTCCCAACTCCTGTACTCAATACTCTGACCAATAAAGGAAAGCATACAAAATGCCTTCTTCACTGTCCTATCTACCTGTGACTCTACATTCAAGGAGCTACGAACCTGCACTCCAATGTCTCTTTGTTCAGCAACACTCCCTAGGATCTTACCATTAAGTGTATAGGTCCTGCTAAGATTTGCTTTCCCAAAATGCAGCACCTCGCATTTATCTAAATTAAACTCCATCTGCCACTCCTCAGCCCATTGGCCCATCTGATCAAGATCCCATTGTAATCTAAGGTAACCTTCTTCGCTGTCCACTACACCACAAGTTTTGGTGTCATCTGCAAACTTACTCACTATACCACTTGTGCTCACAACCAAATGATTTATATAAATGACGAAAAGTAGTGGACCCAGCACCGATCCTTGTGGCACTCCACTGGTCACAGGCCTCCAGTCTGAAAAACAACCCTCCACCACCACTCTCTGTCTTCTACCTTCAAGCCAGTTCTGTATCCAAATGGCTAGTTCTCCCTGTGTTCTGTGAGATCTAACCTTGCTAACCAGTCTCCCATGCAGAACCTTATCGAACACCTTACTGAAGTCTATATAGATCACGTCTACCGCTCTGCCCTCATCAATCTTCTTCGTTACTTCATCAAAAAACTCAATAAGTTTGTGAGACATGATTTCCCACGCACAAAGCCATGTTGACAATCCCTATTCAGTCCTTGTCTTTCCAAATACATGTACATCCTGTCCCTCAGGATTTCCTCCAACAACTTGCCCACCACTGACGTCAGGCTCTATAGTTCCCTGGCTTGTCCTTACCACCCTTCTTAAACAGTGGCACCACATTAGCCAACCTCCAGTCTTCCGGCACCTCACCCGTAACTATCGATGATACAAATATCTAAGCAAGAGGCCCAGCAATCACCTCCCTAGTTTCCCACAGAGTTCTAGGGTACACCTGATCAGGTACACTTTTATGCATTTCAAGACATCCAGCATTTCCTTCTCTGTAATATGGACATTTTTCAAGTTGTCACCATCTATTTCCCTACATTCTATATCTTCCACGTCCTTTTCCACTGCAAACACCGATGCAAAATACTCGTTTAGTATCTCCCCCATAGAACATAGAACATAGAAGAATACAGCGCAGTACAGGCCCTTTGGCCCTCGATGTTGCGCCGATCCAAGCCCACCTAACCTATACTAACCCACTATCCTCCATATACCTATCCAATGCCCGCTTAAATGCCCATAAAGAGGGAGAGTCCACCACTGCTACTGGCAGGGCATTCCATGAACTTACGACTCGCTGAGTGAAGAACCTACCCCTAACTTCAGTCGTATATCTACCCTCCCTTAATTTAAAGCTATGCCCCCTTGTAATACCCGACTCCATACGCGGGAAAAGGTTCACACTGTCAACCCTATCTAACCCCCTAATCATCTTGTACACCTCAATCAAGTCACCCCTAAACCTTCTTTTCTCCAATGAAAACAGCCCCAAGTGTCTCAGTCTTTCCTCATACGATCTTCCTTCCATACCAGGCAACATCCTGGTAAACCTCCTCTGCACCCGTTCCAGTGCCTCCACATCCTTCCTATAGTATGGCGACCAAAACTGCACACAATATTCCAGATGCGGCCGCACCAGAGTCTTATACAACTGCATCATGACCTCAGGACTCCGGAACTCAATTCCTCTACCAATAAAAGCCAGTACGCCATATGCCTTCTTCACCGCACTATTTACCTGGGTGGCAACTTTCAGAGATCTGTGTACATGGACACCAAGATCCCTCTGCTCATCCACACTACCAAGTATCCGACCATTAGCCCAGTACCCCATCTTTTTGTTATTCTTCCCAAAGTGAATCACCTCACACTTAGCTACATTGAATTCCATTTGCCACCTTTCTGCCCATCTCCTGCAGCTCCACACAAAGGCTGCCTTGCTGATTTTTGAGGGGCCCTATTCTCTCCCTAGATACCTTTTTGTCTTTAATGTATTTGTAAAAAACCTTTAGATTCTCCTTAACCCTATCTGCCAAAGCTATCTCATGTTCCCTTTGTGCTCTCCTGATTTCTCTCTTAAGTATACTCCTACTGCCTTTATACGTTTCTAAGATTCACTCGATCTATCCTGTCTATACCTTACATATGCTTTCTTCTCTTTCTTACCAAACCCTCAATTTCTCTCGTCATCCAGCATTCCCTACACCTACCAGCCTTTCCTTTCACCCTAACTGGAATATGCTGTCTCTGGATTCTCGTTATCTCATTTCTGAAGGCTTCCCATTTTCCAGCTGTCCCTTTACCTACGAACATATGCCCCCAATCAGCTTTTGAAAGTTCTTGCTTAATACCGTCAAAATTAGCCTTCCTCCAATTTAGAACTACAACTTTTAGATCTGGTCTATCCTTTTCCATCACTATTTTAAAACTAATAGAATTATGGTCGCTGGTCCCAAAGTGCTCCCCCACTGACACGTCAGTCACCTGCCCTGCCTTATTTCCCAAGAGTAGATCAAGTTTTGCACCTTCTCTAGTAGGTACATCCACAAACTGAATCAGAAAATGTTCTGGTACACACTTAAAAAATTCCTCTCCATCTAAACCCTTAACACTATGGCAGTCCCAGTCTATGTTTGCAAAGTTAAATCCACTACCATAATCACTCTATTTTTCTCTAAATGATTGAAATCTATCCCAATAAGGTGATCATCCCTTTCTTATTTCTCAGTTCCACCAAATAACTTCGCTTGGTGTATTTCCAGGAATATCCTCCCTCAGTACAGCTGTAATGCTATCCCTTATCAAAAATGCCACTCCCCTCCTCTCTTGCCTCCCTTTCTATCCTTCCTGTAGCATTTGTATCCTAGAACATTAAGCTGCCAGTCCTGTCCATCCCTGAGCCACGTTTCTGTAATTGCTATGATATCCCAGTCCCATGTTCTTAACCATGCCCTCGGTTCATCTGCCTTCCCTGTTAGGCCTCTTGCATTGAAATAAATGCTGTTTAATTTATCACTCCTACCTTGTTCTCTGCTTTGTCTCTGCCTGCCCTGACTGTTTGACTCACTTCTTTTCTCAACTGTACCAGTCTCAGGTTGATTTCTTTCCTCACTATCTCCCTGGGTCCCACGCCCCCCCCACCTTACTAGTTTAAATCCTCCCGAGCAGGTCTAGCAAATTTCCCCGCCAGTATATTAGTCCCCTTTCAATTTAGGTGCAATCCGTTCTTCTCGTACAGGTCACTTCTACCCCAGAAAAGATTCCAATGATCCAAAAATGTGAATCCTTCTCCCATACACCAGCTCCTCAGCCATGCATTCATCTGCTCTATTCTCCTATTCCTGCCCACACTAGCTCGTAGCACCGGGAGTAATCCAGATATGACTACTCTCAAGGACCTCCTTTTTAAATTCCTGCCTAACACTCTGTATACTCCCTTCAAAATCTCAACCTTTTCCCTTCGTATTTCATTGGTTCCGATGTGTACAATGACCTCATGCTGGGCCCTCTCCCCTTTGAGAACATTCTGCACCCTCTCTGAGATATCCTTGATCCTGGCACCAGGGAGGCAACACACCATTCTGATTTTTCACTGCTGGCCACAGAAACATCTGTCTGTGCCTCTGACTAGAGAGTCCCCAAACACAATCGATTTCTTGGAACCCGACATACCCCTTATTGCATTAGAGGTAGTCTCAATACCAGACTGGTCGTTCGTGTTACATTCCCCTGAGAATCCATTACCCCCTACATTTTCCAAAATAGCATACTAGTTTGAAATGGGGATAGTCACAGAAGACTCCTGCACTACCTGCCTACCTCTCTTACTCTTCCTGGAGTTAATCCATCTATGTGATTGTATCTCCAGCTTTTCTCCCTTCCTATAACTGCCATCCATCACATCCCCTTGCTCTTGTAAATTCCTCATTGCCTCTAATGATCATTCCAGTCGATCCATTCGATCTGATAGGATTCGCAACCAATGGCATTTATTGCAGATATAATCCTCAGTAACATGTCAATTCTCCCTAAACTCCCACATCCGACAAGAAGGGCATATCATTCTACTAAGCACCATTTTTGCTTCTTCCAATCTGCAGACCCAGAAAATAGCACCATCTTATTCCTCTACAAATGTATTTCAGCAAACACGGGGTAGTGGTTGAATAGGACTGTTGGCGAGTTAGAATATATATCAGAAATTTGGGTGAATTCGGTGATATGTAGCTTTGATTTTCTATCTTGGAGTCAGGAAGTTAGTTTAACCCTGAAATTGCCGTATATTAAATACAACACATCTATTCTTCACATTGATAGAAGCTGTTGCACTTCATGACCCTTACAATGGTCAATTATTGGGAAAGCTTGAGTGGTGAGAGGCAGTGTTTTTAGTAATAATATGCCTGGAATAATAATCTTGAGCCATGGGCTTGAGCTCTTGGGCATGGGTTTGAATCTTACCATGGCAGATGGTGGAAATTTGAATTTAAAGTCTAGAATTCAAAATTAGGTTCAGATGGGCTTTTACGTCAAACTTGTAACCTTAGTCAGGCTAATGTGTAACTCCAGACCCATAGCAATCTCGCTGGCTCTTAACTGCTCTCTAAAATAGTTCTAGCAAGCCAATCAAATTCAGCGGGACCTGGAGATGGGAGAATAAACACTGACTCAACCAACAATACCCACATCCCATGAATGAAAAAGTAAATCGAGGAAATCACTATGGTCTCAATTACAAAGAGGCGGTTTGAAGTGATTGTTAAAGAATGGGAGAGAGTAAACAAAATGAAGAAATCCAACTTAGCTTATACTATTGAAAATTATGACTGCAGTGGCCAACATAGATTGGTCGATTGGCGACAGGCTCAAACCAGACACTTTATAGAGGTTCAAACGATTTGACTTTAGCATGCTCAAGAATGAGAACTATTCATTTTTACATATTCACCTGAAACCGCTTATCATTGATGTGAAAAAGGTGGAAGTGATGAATTATCAAAGGAATACAAGAAAAATACTGCAGTCGCTGGAGATCTGAAATAAAAAAAATGCTCAAGGTGCTGAGGATCCCATTAAAAACATCCTGGGGTTACACTCGCCTGAGTAGCCACATAAAAAAATTGTGGCTATGAGTACAGAAGCGGGGAGTTCTGCAGCAAATAATTCACCTCCTAACTCTCTAAAATCTCCCCACCATCTACAAGGCACAAGTCAGGACTGTGATGGAATACTCCCCACTTGCCCAGATGGATGCAGCTTCAACAATACTTAAGAGTCTTGACACCATCCAGAACAAAGCAGCCTGCTTGAACTGTATCACATCCACATTCTGGATTAGTGGTGCTGGAAGAGCACAGCAATTCAGGCAGCATCCGAAGACAGGCAAAATCCGAGGACAGGCAAAATCGACGTTTCGGGCAAAAGCCCTTCATCACATCCACCACCTTCAACACTCTCTTTCTTCACCATTGCTACACAATATGAACCTCAACAATCCACCAAGTCTCCTTCAACAGCACCTTCAAAATAACATCCTCCACCTCCCAAAATGATATTGGCAGCAGATACATAGGAACGCCAACAGCTGCCATTACCCCTCCAGACTGCTCGCCATCCTGACTTGGAAATATATCACTCTTCCTTCACTGTCAATGAGTCAAAATCCTAGAACTCCCTCCTGAAATGCTAAGTGGCTATCGCTATACCCCAAGAAATGCAGCGGTTAAAGAAAGCAGCTCATAACCCCCTTTCTGGATCAGTGGTGCTGGAAGAGCACAGCAATTCAGGCAGCATCCGACGAGCAGCAAAATCGACATTTCGGGCAAAAGCCCTTCATCAGGAATAAAAGCAGAGAGCCTGAAACGTGGAGAGATAAGCTAGAGGAGGGTGGGGGTGGGAAGAAAGTAGCATAGAGTACAATGGGTGAGTGGGGGAGGAGATGAAGGTGATAGGTCAGGGAGGAGAGGGTGGAGTGGATAGATGGAAAAGGAGCTAGGCAGGTCGGACAAGTCCGGACAAGTCAAGGGGACAGTGCAGAGCTGGAAGTTTGAAACTAGGATGAGGTGGGGGAAGGGGAAATGAGGAAGCTGTTGAAGTCCACATTGATGCCCTGGGGTTGAAGTGTTCCAAGGCGGAAGATGAGGCGTTCTTCCTCCAGGCATCTGGTGGTGAGGGAGCGGCGGTGAAGGAGGCCCAGGACCTCCATGTCCTCGGCAGAGTGGGAGGGGGAGTTGAAATGTTGGGTCACGGGGCGGTTTGGTTGATTGGTGCGGGTGTCTTGGAGATGTTCCTAAAGCGCTCTGCTAGGAGGCGCCCAGTCTCCCCAATGTAGAGGAGATTAGTGGATGTGCAGGTAAGACTTTGATGGATGTGGAAGGCTCCTTTAGGGCCTTGGATAGAGGTGAGGGAGGAGGTGTGGGCACAGGTTTTACAGTTCCTGCGGTGGCAGGGGAAAGTGCCAGGATGGGAGGGTGGGTCGTAGGGGGGCGTGGACCTGACCAGGTAGTCACGGAGGGAACGGTCTTTGCGGAAGGCGGAAAAGGTTGGGGAGGGAAATATATCCCTGGTGGTGGGGTCTTTTTGGAGGTGGCGGAAATGTCGGCGGATGATTTGGTTTATGCGGAAGTTTGTAGGGTGGAAGGTGAGCACCAGGGGCGTTCTGAAAAAGCCATACGCCAACTCGAGGACACCTCTTCCTACTTCCCCCTCGACCATGACCCCACCCCCCATCACCAAACCATAATCTCCCAGACCATACAGAACCTTATCACCTCAGGAGATCTCCCACCCACAGCTTCCAACCTCATAGTCTGGGAACCCCGCACTGCCCGGTTCTACCTCCTTCCCAAGATCCACAAGCCTGACCACCCTGGCCGACCCATTGTCTCAGCATGCTCCTGCCCCACTGAACTCATCTCTACCTACCTCGACACTGTCCTATCCCCCCTAGTCCAGGAACTCCCCACATACGTTCGAGACACCACCCACGCCCTCCACCTCCTCCAAGACTTCCGTTTCCCCGGCCCCCAACGCCTCATCTTCACCATGGATATCCAATCCCTCTACACCTCCATCCGCCATGACCAGGGCCTCCAAGCCCTCCGTTTTTTCCTCTCCAGACGTCCCCAACAGTACCCTTCCACCGACACTCTCATTCGTTTGACCAAACTGGTCCTCACCCTTAACAATTTCTCCTTTGAATCCTCCCACTTCCTCCAGACCAAAGGGGTAGCCATGGGCACACGTATGGGCCCCAGCTATGCCTGTCTCTTTGTTGGCTACGTAGAACAGTCGATCTTCCGTAATTACACCGGCACCACTCCCCACCTCTTCCTCTGCTACATCGATGACTGCATTGGCGCCACCTCGTGCTCCCGCGAGGAGGTTGAGCAATTCATCAACTTCACCAACACATTTCACCCTGACCTTAAATTTACCTGGACTATCTCTGACACCTCCCTCCCCTTCTTGGACCTCTCCATCTCCATTAGTAACGACCGACTTGACACTGACATTTTTTACAAACCCACCGACTCCCACAGCTACCTGGATTACACCTCTTCCCACCCTATCTCTTGCAAAAATGCCATCCCGTATTCCCAATTCCTCCGCCTCTGCCATATCTGCTCCCAGGAGGACCAGTTCCACTATAGAACACATTAGATGGCCTCCTTCTTTAGAGACCACAATTTCCCTTCCCACGTGGTTAAAGATGCCCTCCAACGCATCTCGTCCACATCCCGCACCTCCGCCCTCAGACCCCACCCCTCCAACCGTAACAAGGACAGAACGCCCCTGGTGCTCACCTTCCACCCTACAAATCTCCACATAAACCAAATCATCCGCCGACATTTCCGCCACCTCCAAAAACACCCCACCACCAGGGATATATTTCCCTCCCCACCCCTTTCCGCCTTCCGCAAAGACCGTTCCCTCCGTGACTACCTGGTCAGGTCCACGCCCCCCCTACGACCCACCCTCCCATCCTGGCACTTTCCCCTGCCACCGCAGGAACTGTAAAACCTGTGCCTACACCTCCTCCCTCACCTCTATCCAAGGCTCTAAAGGAGCCTTCCACATCCATCAAAGTTTTACCTGCACATCCACTAATATCATTTATTGTATCCGTTGCTCCCAATGCGGTCTCCTCTACATTGGGGAGCCTGGGTGCCTCCTAGCAAAGCGCTTTAGGGAACATCTCTGAGACACCCGCACCAATCAACCAAACCGCCCCGTGGCCCAACATTTCAACTCCCCCTCCCACTCTGCTGAGGACATGGAAGTCCTGGGCCTCCTTCACCGCCGCTCCCTCACCACCAGACCTCTGGAGGAAGAACGCCTCATCTTCCGCCTCGGAACACTTCAACCCCAGGGCATCAATGTGGACTTCAACAGCTTCCTCATTTCCCCTTCCCCCACCTCATCTTAGTTTCAAACTTCCAGCTCCGCACTGTCCCCTTGACTTGTCCGGACTTGTCCGACCTGCCTAGCTCCTTTTCCACCTATCCACTCCACCCTCTCCTCCCTGACCTATCACCTTCATCTCCTCCCCCACTCACCTATTGTACTCTATGCTACTTTCTCCCCACCCCCACCCTCCTCTAGCTTATCTCTCCACGTTTCAGGCTCTCTGCCTTTATTCCTGATGAAGGCTTTTGCCCGAAATGTCGATTTTGCTGCTCGTCGGATGCTGCCTGAATTGCTGTGCTCTTCCAGCACCACTGATCCAGAATCTGGTTTCCAGCTTCTGCAGTCATTGTTTTTACCTCATAACCCCCTTTGTCCAGGGCAAATAGGGATGGGAGCCAACATCGAATGAATGAAAAAAACCTTGTCAAGTCTGTCCTCATCACTGCTGAGAGAAACAGCAATAACGTTTCAAGTTCAATCATTCTTCCTTTGAAGTTCAGTTCTGAAGAACAGTCACTTTGGACTTCAAGCCTTAACTCTGTTTCTCTCTCCACAGATGCAGCCAGACTCATTAAGCTTCTGCTACATCGCAGAATCCCTACAGTGCAGAAGCAGGCCATTCGGCCCATCCCCACCCTCCAAAGCTTCATCCACCCAATCCCTGCATTTCCCACAGCTAATCCACCTGGCCTGCACATGTCTGGAAAGTACAGGGCAATTTAGCATGGCCAATCCACCTAACCTGCATATCTGGGTGCTCTGGGAAGAAACCAGAGCACGCACAGGCACGGGGAGAATGTGCAATCTCCACACAGCACGTGGCTGGAATCGAACCCAGGTCTCTGGCACTGTGAGGAAGCAGTGCTGACCACTGAGCCACCATGCTGCCCCACCTTCTGATCAGCAAAAGCAGCTGCACTTTCTCAGTGTGTTTGTAATCATTACAGTTATTTAGAAAAGGCAGCCTTCTTTTCAGGCTTGAAAAGACGGCAGCAGGACCTCCCATGAAGACTTCTGCACTCTCAGTCTTTTGGTGATCTGCAGGCAAAAGTGAAAACAAGAAATAGTGCCAATTGACAACACTGCATCACAGGCACGAACATGTAACACAGTCACCACGTTATTAAGATGTTAACAGAGAGAAACAAAAGGCTTCTCTCTCCCACCTTGGGTGGCAGGCCAAATTCGTAAGCTGGCCAGCTGCAGGAGTATATGATTGGCCTTCCTGTAGCATTGAGAGCATGGCTCATCTTCGAATAACCTAGGGAATAGAACACTGAAATGAGACCTGGAAAAATGAAACAGTCATCATCAAAATGTTGGCATGTTTCAGAAGCAGCATATTCAATAGCACAATACAGTATAAAAGAATATTTCTGTCGTGTTATAGGCAGCACTACTTAATAAGCTTCAACTAACAGTTCAGGGGAGTCATTGGTCTTGGGGAAAGAAGGAAGGGGGTTGGAGAGTATAAAACAGGTTTGGTACTGCTCAGGTTTGCATTTCTGCTGAGAGCTCATATCGGCCTTCCCCTTTCAGAACAGCACGTTCTCTCTTTTATTGAAAACATGGGCATGAAGTGTGTGTGAAGTTGGAATGTACTCCCTACCTTTATTCATTTTATCTTTCTTTTTCTTGGAAACTGTTTAACAGACTGAGGTCCACATGTTGAATTTGGCAGCAAAAGACTTCCAGGGATTTACAAAGGACATATTGTGTATTGGCACAAACGTAATTTCCACCTTTCCTTCTGGCCATGTTCCCTGTCCAGAACACAACACCCCAGTGCAGAAGAGCCCAGCTCTGTTCTTTCTGGGTTTTTTATTTCTGGAAATGTTAAGATAGACAACCAAATGGCTTTATTCCCACCAGCAAATCACCTGCAGTATTTTTCATCCATATTTAGCCACTAATACGACAAACGCAACTCTTTATTTTAATACCCAGATGTGCTCTTACATACAACTGAATGTTCTTTCCATCACTAAATCACCTGTGGTATTTTTTGATCTATTAATAATCACCAATAAATCACCCTTGTTTTCCAGTTCATTATTTGCATGCAAAGCCCATTAAGAGCAAGTCAGACCACCAATGGTGAGGGAGAGGTAGGGTCAGAGAGGGAGGTTGGATTCAGAAGGGGAGGTAAAACACTCTGTCTCGTGAGCATTGGCCTGTCTCCAGCTCTTTTCTTTTTATATGTGAACCCAGTTCTTGATATTTTCAATACCAACTTGCTCAGTGTTGTTATACAGATCTGGTGCAGGTGGGACTTGAACCTAGGTCTCCTGGCTAAAAGATAGGGATACTACCACAACACCACCAGGCCCTAGCAATTACAGCTCTTTTCCTTCTTCTGAATGCAGTTTCTTTGTCATATATAGACGTTTTATCACACACAACCAAACGACTTTCCCACCACCAAACTACCACAACTGTATTTGTTGCTTTTATCTATGAATCACCACCACCAGTAATCACCCGTGCAGACAATTAGAAGTTAATGCGCAAAGTTCATTACTGGCAATGTGAACCGTCAAAAGTGAGGGTGGGCAGGTGATTAGAGAGAGCAGCAAGGGGTTAAACCAAAATGGTGCTGGGTGAGGAAATAAAGCAGTGAATCCCCCATAGTGCCCATCTCTCTGTAAAAGCATCTGAATGCAGCTTTTAAAAACAGTCAAATGTGCATCACTTTTTCTCAAAACATTTAAGGAGTTCTGTCTTACCCTTAAAGGGACCTTTATTTCTAACACTTATAGAAATGAAATTAATTCTAGCTTACTTAATGAACTGTTTTCTCCAGCCAGATTAAGCACAGGGATATCCTACAATGTGGTCTAAATGTTTGCAGAAAGAACTTAGATCAGACTTAAGTGAAGATAAAACTTCTAGTTGTTGAAATTCTTATTAAACAAAATTTGCTAACCTAATGTGAAGCGGGGAGGCAATAGCCTGGTGGTATTATCAATGGACTGTTAATCCAGAGACCCAGGTAATGTTACAGGTACCTGGGTTCGAATCCTGCCAAGGCAGATGGTAGAATTTGAATTAAATAAAAATCTGGAATTAAGAGTCTAATGATGACCATGAATGCATTGTTAGAGGAAAAACCCATCTAGTTCACTAATATCCTTGAGGGAGGAAATGGCCATCCTTACCTGGTCTGACCTACATGTGACTCCAGACCCATAGTAATGGGGGTTGACTCTTATCCACCCTCTGGGCAACTAGAGTTGAGCAATAAATACTGGCCTGGACAGCGATGCCCACATTTCCATGAATAAAGAGAAAACAAAGAAACTAGCAATTTAGCAGAGACATTATTGCTGGTTATTTAAGTTGCTCCAAAACAGGACTGGTTTATGTTGGGTGGGAAGTTAAAATGTTGGCAAGATCAAGCACAAACACCTTCCAACCCACCCACATCCCGTTTACGGTAAATGGACATAGGGACAGCTGACCAATCTGGTCTCAGGGTGCCAGGTCACTCATTGCAAGCTCTGAAGTTGATGGCATCCATTTTATGGTGTTTTCTACCTCTAACTGTTGTTGTTTTCATTTCCTTGGCCCCTGGGAACAGGGCACGTAACAAGAGTGAGGAAATGCTGGATAGTGATGGCATTGTTGGGTCAGGAGAAGCTGAAGTCTGATTTTTTTTCCTCCAGACCCAACGGACTAATCTTGTAAGTGCAACACATCCACCCCACTTGTATCCTGTGTCTAACCTTCTCCACTTTTAGCATCTTCGTTCCATAATCAGGCACTCCCTGTGGTTCCCTCTGAGTTCCTCATGATCAGCAACCTCTCACTTCCTCCTCAACTGTCATTTTCCTTGATTAACCTGCAATTATCAGTCTCCCCTCTGACCACCCCAAAAATATTTTTTTAACCACCTTTGCATCCACTCTGGATGTCTTCTCACCCTCACCACTGCTATGGGAAGGTAGTGGGATAGTTGTCTCATCCAGCCACCTAGAACCTCGGGCTAATGTTCCAAAGACAAGGGTTCAAATCCCACCAACACATATTGTGTGAGATTGAAATTCACTTAAACAAAAACTCGCACAACAGTAAGCATTTCAAAATGGTCGATTGTGCAAAATACCATCTTGTTCAATAAAGGGGCGAGGATAGGGTGTTCAGCCAAGGTCTTTTTTCTCAGGTGGGGTGTCCAAAACTAGAGGGTATAGGTTTAGGGTGAGCGGGGAAAGATATAAAAGGGACCTAAGGGGCAACTTTTTCACGCAGAACGTGATGCATGTATGGAATGAGCTACCAGAGAAAGTGGTGAGGCTAGTACAATTACAACATTTAAAAGGGTGTATAAATAGGAAGGGTTTAGAGGGATATGGAGCGGTGCTGGTAAATGGAACTGAATCAGATTGGGCTGTCTGGTCATCGTGGACCGAAAGGTCTGTTTCGTGCTGTATGACTCTATGTTGTTTAGGGAGAGAAATCTGCCATCCTTACCTGATCTGGCCCATGTGTGACTCCCAACTATGGCAATGTGGTTCTCTCTTAATTACCCTCTGGGCAATAAATACTGGCTTAGCTAGTGGTGCCTCTATCCCATTAAAATATAAAATAAATCCACTTAATACGTTCCCAGTTATGTCAATTAAGCTAGTTAACAGTCAGGTCAACATGCACTAGAATTAAAACTCCGTGACATTTGGGGCAACCTGCACTTTGAGTTTTCACAACTATATTTCACCCCATTCCATAATCTCACCGTTTATAAATACCTAGGATCGTTCAATTTCATTGGCATGCAATTTCAAACTAAAGGAGCAGATAGAGGATGGATGAATGAAGCTTAAATATCCTAAAATGCTTCAAGGGAAATAGATTTCAGAATACGGGAGTAAGGAAGTGACTTATTACTTTAATTATGGTTGACGTTCTGAATTGGTGTGCAGTTTTAATAACTCCATAACAAAGTTCAAAGATGTTGCCAACTCAGTAAAGGCAAACGAAAGTGACTTTTGCAGCTTCTGTTGCCTACGTAAGTTATAGGCACCAAACCACTAACAAAATACTTTAGTGGATGGGATTGATAACAATATGTAGAAAGAGAAAAAAATACTCATCATATACAAATGTTGTATATGGGGAAGGGGTCATCTGTCTTCCTTTTCAAATTGTTTTAAAATGCAAACATCCTTCTAGGAATTTTCTTTCCTCCTTTTCATATCATAGAATCCCTGCAGTATGGAAGCAGGTCATTTGACTCATCAAGTCACAGTAACCCTCCAAAATCCCTGTAACCCCACATTTCCCATGAATAGTCAACCTAGTCTG
Organism: Chiloscyllium plagiosum; assembly: GCF_037043375.1. Classification (NCBI taxonomy): domain Eukaryota; kingdom Metazoa; phylum Chordata; class Chondrichthyes; order Orectolobiformes; family Hemiscylliidae; genus Chiloscyllium; species Chiloscyllium plagiosum. The sequence goes on along the minus strand of NW_028270158.1, from coordinate 15,042,828 downwards.
TACAGCCCTGGACACTATGGGCAATTTAACATGGCCAATCCACTCAACCTGCACATCTTTGGATTGTGGGAGGAAACCGGAGCACCCGGAGGAAACCTTTGTAAACATGGGGCAAATGTGTAAACTCCACACAGACAGTCCCCCGAGGATGGAATCAAACCTGGGTCTCTGGTGCTGTGAGGCAGCAGTGCTAACCACTGAGCCACCATACCATCCTTTGAAGTTGTTTTCCCTTTCCATGTCCCATTTTCCCATAAGAGTCAGTTACTTTGTCCAAGTGACCATTATTCATTTGACAGTATATCACAGCCAGAGGTAGGACGTCCTCCCCTCCACTTCCATACTCTAATTCTCCCATCCAATGCCAACATTCATGGTTTTAGCAGAGGCTAGTGAATAGGAGAAAATGAGAAATGGGTACACTGGTTCTGACTGTCTTACTCCCAGAACCATTCTAAATGCTCATATCAAACTGAGACTAGCTCACTCACTGTAGCCCAGCAATTGGAGGTGGGACATGGTTGGGTTGGAGAACTGAACTTTTTGACCAGTGAATTTTTAGAATGACCCTATCATTCTAATCCCCACTATCCTGGTTTTCAAAATGGTGAATGGACCTCTGAAGAGAAGGAATTCCAAATTCAAATTATGATGTTCCAGACTAAAACAAAATTGATACAACAATGGATTTGAATACACTTCATTTGAAGGCCATTTGGCCCACTGTGAGCGGAATGGGGTGGGATAACTCAACAATTGTGTTTTTTTTAATGTCTTTGAGTTTGAGTCTGAAATGTATACAGTGTCAGTGGTCAGCATACCTCTATCTATATCATAAGATAAATTTTGTATTCAGCAGCACCTCACACAGCTTCTCCCACATACTCAGCAAGATCAAATGGTGCGTTACAATTACGAGATCTAGCGGGCGGTCATACCTATTGCTTTCTCAGTGGAGTTGGAGTTGCAGCCATCAAACTTCAGCATGTCTATTTCCCATTCGGCAAATGTCTTGGCATCAGTGTCAACCTTCTCCAGTGTGGTGCCTGGAAACCCACTGCAGGTTGTAATACCCAAGTCCCCATAAATCCCTAGCTTCAGCCCTTTAGAATGAACCTAGTACAAACAATGCAGATCAACAAGTAAATATCTCAGACTTCCAGGATAAAACATGAGTAAATGTGTCACTTTGTAAAGTTCAATTTCTGTATTTTTAGTTAGAAAATTTAAGCATACTTCAGGCAGTTGGTTACCAATACAGTTTATTTTTCATTGTTCTCGCTCTGGTAACAAAATGCATTTCACTTTTTTTAAGGGTTGCCTTATTTCCATCACTGAATGTTTTTTTTTAATAATTAGGACTACATGTTTGTTCACAGTGTTACGACACAGGGTAAACCCCCCCCTGCTAATTTAAACCTGACACACAGAGAAGCTCACCTCATGTTGTAATCTATTACATTTCGAGAAGCAAAGAACTATCCCAGAGGTCACTAGTTAAAGTCAAAATTGACAATTTTATTCTTTAGGTCCAACAGAGAACATTAAAATAACAGATATTTACAACTCCTTTCTCTTAAGCCTATCCTTTACCTCCCACTCTATAATATCGGACTGATTTTAAAAAAAATCCCCGATTGAGATTTACAGAAAAATAATCACGTTTCAAAACCAGCCAGCTTTGTCGGTCCTCCTCTGTAGATTTTCTCTGTATTTTTCTGGGTCGTCTTCTCTTTGGTCTTCTGCTGCACAACCTTTCTTATGGACCTTTCAGAGAGCTATTCGGTGAGCAGTCTGTACTTGTTGGTGCTCTTTCAGTTCTCCCTGTAATTGTTCAAAATGTCCTGTTTTATACCCCAAAACATTGGATCATTTCATTGATTTGATGTCATCCCAAACAGTAAAATTCAAATTCAATTGGATTTTGGTATCTGGGGCATAATTTAAACTGATTGGCTGAATTTGGACTTGTTTTTGTTCCATGGCAACGCAGCTCCAGCTATTTGTTTCAACCAAATGTTACATTTTTAAATTGTTCAGCACACTCTGTGCTTTCCGTCAGTTTTTGCTAGCTTCCTCTCTCTCTTAAAGGTACAATACACACCCACACCTTCATAACAACAGAGATCTTAGTATAAAATGTCTCATGAGACTAAACCTCAGTAACGTACAAAGAATTGGTGTTACAAATGGTCAATGGTTTTTAAATGGTGAATGATATTCCATGCTTTTTACTTCTTGCTTTTTGCTGTCTGTGAGAGTTCTCCAATGTGCTTAGTTCATTGCCCGGCCTACAACCTTCCTGCTTGCAAGGTGACATAGACCTCCTATTAATGGTGTCAAATTCAGAGTGATATTGGAATGGACAAAATCCATGTGCTGATTTTTACCTGACACTGTATTCGCTTCTTAGCTGGCCTCAAGAGTGAAGCAAAAGCAATGGCCTGAATTTGTGGTTATGATGGCAATTAAATTGTCAGCACTCACTGTCATTATTGTTGGAAAACAAGAACAATTCCTGGCATCCACTTCTCAACTATTGTGGAAGTATCTCATTTTTCCACGGTTGCTATTGCAGTTTCACAGAGGCAATCAACACAGAATCACTGATTTGACAAGAACACCAACACTTTATGCACTATTCTCCTGTAAACTCAGTGAAAATGTTAAAACTGATTCATCAGGAGTAATTGAACTTAACAATGAACTGAATCATATTTACTAATGACCAACAACTCTGGTACTGAAAAACAATGTTTGGATTATAGTTCACTGTAAGAAAATGTAAAAGGTGCATGATATTTAAAATGATGAAACTGACTTCTTTTAAATTAGTGACGATCCATTTTTCCCCTTAATCTCATGTGTATGCTCCATTTTCTCTCTCTGTTAAAGGATTAATATATGAATGATATTTCATGCTTTTTACTTCCTGCTTTGCTGTCTGTGAGAATTCTTCAATGTGTTTGGTTCATCAGACTGCTTACAATGTTCCTGCTTCCAAGGTGCCATTAATGATGTCAAATTCGAACTGACATTGGAATAGATAAAATCTATGTGCGATTTTTTACCAATAATCAGCGAGGTATCAAGTTGTGTCAGGTTTCACACACGGTTTCTTTCACTGAGGTCAATTGAGATTTTCAAAAATTTCCGAAACTCATCTCATTACACATGCATTAGGAGGAAGTGACGCCTACGGATGCTGGAGAATCAGACTCAAAAAGGGTGGTGTCGGATTTCTGATGACAGTCTTATCCCTGAAACATCAATTCTCCTGCTCCTCAGATGCTACCTGACCCACTGTGCTTTTCTAGCATCACACTTTTCAATTCATTACACATGCACCAGGACCCTACGGCATCCAAATCATGGTATCTTCCATCTTGCTAGGATGTTTTGCGATTCCTGGCATCAGCGTCATATTTAAAACAGAGTTGTGCAACAAGTCAAGTGCTGCCAAGTCAAGTCCAGAGGACCTTGCACAGTTTATTGAATTGTCCCTGACATGTCAGACAGTGTAAAATTGGCACCTTGCTCTGCCAATAGGGACCTGGAGATCCTCGTGGGTGGGCTGGTGCAGTATAGGGACTTTCTCTTCCCTCAGGACTGGCAGAGGAGACCACACTGGCAGCCGGTTCCAACTTGCTTTGAGGTTGCCACCTGGGTCCAGAGCAATATCCGGGGTTTGGAGGTCAATGTCCATTTCCACTCGGTGAATCTAAGCACCTCCATCTTCTCTCGGTTACCTCATCGCCAGTTTACCTCTGCTACCGCATCCATTTCCCACCAAGATTCATGTTTTCCTGCTACTGCCTTACAACATTATCCCTCACTCACCTTCACCACCCAATCCCCCGGATAACAAACCCTTCCTTCATGGCCTCTGCATTGCCTATTCGGAAAGAAAACATCACTCTGATTTTTTCTCTGAAACTGCACCAGCGCTGTCAGCTGTGACAGCCACTTCCATCTGACTCAATCCTTCCTTTTGCCTCAGGCCAGGAGAAAATGGCCCACAATGAAGAAGCCAGCAGATAATGGAGTATCTAACATTTGTCTCCTAATCCCAGACAGGTTTCAGTGCTTGACAATGATAGTGCTGGCTATACCATAAGCTCCCTACGTCCTGGCAACAGAAGCACTGTCCATTGCTGTGCTGCTCTCCCATTACTATTACGGTGAATGGACTCCTGGCATGTCCAACTCCTGCCCTTTTCCATGACGGCACTGATGTGTCTCCTGCAGTGGTGTCAGCACCATCCCTATGGTCACCATGACATTAACCCCTCCCTCTCTGAAGAAGAAGCCGTGACCCCTCAGACCAAAGCTGCTCAGAAACTGGCACACGGTGGGGGGGATAGTTTAGTCTCATTAGCATCATTGCCATGTGTCCACAGCTGGCTGATGAGGAACTGCCCTAGATCATTGGCACTAGAAGGACTGCCAGAGACCTAGCACCATCTCGGCCTTGGGCAGGACACCCTCATAGGTGTTGACAATGAAGAACTTTATCAAAACACGTAATCAGACACAGGAGCAGCAGGCAGATTTGTCCAAGGCACTGGGAAAACTCCATCAAGGGTTAGAAGACTCCGTTGATGCTGTTTACATTATGCTGCTTCTGCTACATCTTCTGACTACCACCGTGGGGAGATTGGGAGGTTGGTGGCTGCTATGCAGAGCCAGGTCCAGCTCTCTCTCCCTCAGGGTCAACCGAATATACACAAGGACTCACACCCCATCATTGATGCTCAGCACCATCAACTGGGGGTGCGAGGGACTTTGACCTCACTCCAGGTGCCCCTTCCTCACAAGGAGACAGGGTGGTGCAAAGGGGCAGCCAGCTGAAGATAAACTACCCGAAGGCTATCAGAAGACTCCTCTCAGAATACTCCAGAAGTGATTGGGCCTTCCACCTCTAGCCTAACTGCAGTCCCTCCACCACTGCCCACACCCCCCGCCTCCCCCTTTCTTCTAGCAGTTCAAGCCAAGGAGGGTGCATCTGCCTCTGGGCTGCACACACTCAACGTGTCTCAGCTCTGTATCCATAAACAGTCCTGGAGGAGCCCAGCAATAACTCCACAGCCAACTTGCTCCACTCTGCAGCAGGCTTCCTACGGCTGTGAGCCCTGGACACTGCAGCAAAGTCCAGTGGGAGGGAATGAAAGAGATAGACCTTCAGAGGGCTGATCTGTGTGTAGATCCTGGGCTGACTAAATAATAGTCTTCGTTCTGGTTCCACTGGGACCTACAGGGTTGACTGTGGCCCAGTCCCTGGACTGGAGTGAGCTGGAAACCCCCAAGCCCGACCATTCCATGCGGCCAACTGACTGTGTCCAGGTCTTGACACTAATATCACAGTATCAGCCCCAAAGGTGTCTCCCTGAACTTGACTAAGAATTGCACTCCCCAGACATTGAGACAGGGTCATTCAATTGAAGCAGTTACAATGTGTTTGCTGTACACACAGCAGTTACATGGTGTAGGTGAGTGATTGACATGGTTTGGCGATGTAGGTGATGATGTCCCTTTGCCACTGGCTGTAAAATCTAGTCCAATTAAAATTAACTCAAAATAGACTAACACAAACTATACTAAAACAAAAGCAAACTTGGCATATGTCCTGACATTATATTAATCAAATTTAAAATTTCTGTTAATTGAAAGCATACCCTTGACTGTTAACGTTTTACAGTTGTTTATAATAACAGTATAAGAGGCCTGCTATATAGCATGGGTTTTAATGTCCTTAAAATCTTCTAATGTAAGTTATCAACTAGAATATGGCAAAATTGAAATCATGACTGTAAGTCTAAAAGAAATGAGATATTGGATTTTGAATGAAAGAAATATATGGAAGAACATCAGGCAATTTGGGAAATGTCTGAGCACTCAGGCTACCACTCAATCAGCGATGTTGAAAAATCACCCCCAATGTTACAAAGATTCCTGACACAACAGAAGTTTCCAATGGCACCATTTTCTTTTCCATTTTCATCCTCTCTTAGCTGTCTGTCAGGTCATTTGTGCTCTATCTTTCTGAATTGAATTCCAATGCATTATGCACTAACTTACTGCAGGCTCAGTAAAGTTACTGATACGCAGTGTTCTTATCCACTGAATCATAGTTTGGAACCGGAGTGTGTATCACACTGGAGAGCTATGTACTAAAAGTAATATTGTGTGATATCCCTAGCCTGATGTCCACTTGAAATTTGAAAACATCACTCACGTAATCAGCCAGCGCTTTAATGCCATTTGGGAATCGTTCTGGGTCTGGCTGAATCTTCCCATCATCATCCCTCATCTTCGCTGACCAGCAGTCATCAATGTTTATGTATTGATATCCTAGATCTTTCCAGCCATCCTCGACCAGCTTGTCTGCCATTGACCTAAACAAGCCTTCACTGTTACAGCGAGAAGCCAAGAAGATAAGGGATCATTAAACTGTTTCATCAACAGTCTGCAACTTTAGTTATTTGTTATTAATTATGTACTCAAACATAAGGGAAGTTTTGCAGGGTATCTCAGAAAATAAGTCAGAGATTGCCCAGTGTGCACAACCTCACCAGGATTCTCTTCCAATGAACTCTTATTCTCAAACAGGGGTGCCTAGGTTTATACCAAATCCAGGTGATAAGAATTGAGTTGCATCCCTGAATAAAAAGGATGGCCGGTGGGGATCCCCAGTGGAGGGCTCTCTACGCGGGAGTCCTCCCCCTTTCTCTCGGGGATCTGGGGTGGAGGGTGCTGCACACAGCAGTCCCCTGCACCCGCAGATTGCGGTGGTTCACGGACTCCCAGCCCAACTGCTTGTTCTGTGGCGCTGTGGAGTCCGTGGACCATGTATATATTGGGTGTGGGCGTTTGCACTCCCTTTTTGATTTCCTTAAAAACCTTCTCCTCTGTTTTTGGCTGCACTTCAGTCCCACACTCCTGATCTTTGGGCACCCGGTACGGAGGAAGGAGGGCAGGTCTGAAGACCTCCTCGTGGGTCTGCTCCTGGGCCTGGCCAAACTGGCCATAAATAGGTCCAGGCAGCGGGCCGTGGAGGGGGTCGTTAGGGCCGACTGCCTGCCCCTCTTCCGCGGTTACGTTAGGGCCCGGGTGTCCTTGGAGAAGGAGCACGCGGTGTCCACCAACACCCTGGAGGAGTTCAGGGAGAGGTGGGCGCCGCAGGGAGTGGAGTGCATCATTTCTCCCTCCAACTCTATTTTGATTTAGTCCCTACCCACCCCTTCACTGTTTTGATCACACAGCACTGCCCTTTGATGCGAAGGGCAGTGTTTGTCACTGGCCACCCGGGTGTTTTCCTATCTTCCTGGTGGTGGAAATTGAATAAAAGATTGGTGCACTTTGTGTCTTTCACTGTGTCTCACACCTGCACACACACACCATGGGTGCTGGGGAAAAAATAAGCACTACCGCACTTAGGTGGTAGTGTGGGGGTTAAAAGAAAAAGAAAAAAACAATAAAAAGAAGAAGAAAAAAAAAAAAAAAAAAAAAAAAAAAAAAAAAAAAAAATAAATCCCCCCCGGTCTCTCTGGGGAAGAGGCACTAAAAAAAGAAAAAAAAAAAAAAAAAAAAAAAAAAATAAAAAGGATGGCCGGTGGGGATCCCCAGTGGAGGGCTCTCTACGCGGGAGTCCTCCCCCTTTCTCTCGGGGATCTGGGGTGGAGGGTGCTGCACACAGCAGTCCCCTGCACCCGCAGATTGCGGTGGTTCACGGACTCCCAGCCCAACTGCTTGTTCTGTGGCGCTGTGGAGTCCGTGGACCATGTATATATTGGGTGTGGGCGTTTGCACTCCCTTTTTGATTTCCTTAAAAACCTTCTCCTCTGTTTTTGGCTGCACTTCAGTCCCACACTCCTGATCTTTGGGCACCCGGTACGGAGGAAGGAGGGCAGGTCTGAAGACCTCCTCGTGGGTCTGCTCCTGGGCCTGGCCAAACTGGCCATAAATAGGTCCAGGCAGCGGGCCGTGGAGGGGGTCGTTAGGGCCGACTGCCTGCCCCTCTTCCGCGGTTACGTTAGGGCCCGGGTGTCCTTGGAGAAGGAGCATGCGGTGTCCACCAACACTCTGGAGGAGTTCAGGGAGAGGTGGGCGCCGCAGGGAGTGGAGTGCATCATTTCTCCCTCCAATTCTATTTTGATTTAGTCCCTACCCTCCCCTTCACTGTTTTGATCACACAGCACTGCCCTTTGATGTGAAGGGCAGTGTTTGTCACTGGCCACCCGGGTGTTTTCCTATCTTCCTGGTGGTGGAAATTGAATAAAGATTCGTGCACTTTGTGTCTTTCACTGTGTCTCACACCTGCACACACACACCATGGGTGCTGGGGATAAAAAAACCAAGCAAACAAAAAACAAAATAAATAATAAAAAAAATATAAAAAGGATGGCAAAGTTTATAAGGTTAGCACCTAGCAAGGAACATTTCTAAACAGTCATTTTGCCAAAACTTTCCATCTTGTACGCATCAGGTCGAATGCATGAATGGCAAATTTCAAACAATTACAGCAATCTATTCGACAGGAGATTGTCCTAATGAGTGCAAGATGAGACATGTGCCTTAAAATATCAATTTCTGTACAGTCGACTGTTTGCATAACAATAAATGCATTAGATAGCAGATTATATAAAGATTTGATTATCCAAATGGAAAATATAGGATTATGTTACAAGTCAGTATCACTGCAGTATTCAAAGGATATCATAAACCATTTCAACTATCATCCAGATCACATAATCTGCTGCTGCCAGGAAATACCTTCCTGACTGTGTGCTAGCTACGCCATTTTGAGCACGTAACTGCTAAACTTAAAGAATAGGTTCTCCAAATTAAACACCAAATTTGTATCAGCCGCTTTATACTGGAATAAAATAGATTTTTATTTTGACCAATGTTCAAAGAAATTACTTCAGTGAATTCAAATCGTGATGACATTTGATGCAGAAACTGCGAATGATAGAAAATGTGTACATCTGAAAATTTGTTTTAGATACATGAATCTTTATATAATCTGATATCTAATGCATTTATTGTTATGCAAACAGTCAGTGGTACAGAACTTTAATATATTAGGGACATGTTGTCTCACCTTGCACTCATTAGGACAATCTCCTGTCGAATAAATTGCTGTGATTGTTTGAAATTTGCTATTCTTGCATTCGACCAGATGGATACAAGATGGAAAGTTTTGGCAAAATTGCTGTCCAGAAATGTTGCTTGCTAGATGCTATTCATGTCGCTATCCAAATGCCTCTTAAATGTTGTAATTGTACCAGCCTCCACCACTTCCTCTGGCAGCACATTCCATACATACATCACCCTCTATGTGAACAAGTTGTCCCTTAGGTCTCTTTTAAATCATTCCCCTCTCATCCTAAACCTATGCCCCTCTAGTTCTGGACTCCCCCACCCCAGGGAAAGACCTTGTCTATTTATCCTATCCATGCCCCTCATGATTTTATAAACCTCTATAAGGTCACTCCTCAGCCTCCGACGCTCCAGGGAAAACAGCCCTAGTCTATTCAATCTCTTCCCATAGCTCAAATCCTCCTGGCAACATCCTTGTAAATCTTATCTGAATCCTTTCAAGTTTCACAACATCTTTCCGATAAGAAGGAGACCAGAATTGCATGCAATATTCCAACAGTGGCCTAACCAATGTCCTGTACAGCCACAACATGACCTCCCAACTCCTGTACTCAATACTCTGACCAATGAAGGAAAGCATACCAGATGCCTTCTTCACTATCCTATCTACCTGCAACTCCACTTTCAAGGAGCTATGATAGATTGGCTTTGGATATCTAGTCGGCATGGATGAGTCGGACTGAAGGGTCTGTTTCCGTGCTGTACATCTCTATGACTCTATAAACTTTACCACCTTTTTTTATTCAGAGATGCAACTCAATTCATTTAAAATGCCTGAACAGTATGTAATTGCCCCTAAGAATCTTTGAAAATAACCTTGTAATACTTTGCATTAATTTGAAAAGAATGAATTTTAATTTTCTTGGATCATTTGGGATACTTGTCCATGTGACCTAGGGTCTCTTGGCCTGAAAATAGTTTTAATGGGACGAAAGTTAAGATATACCAACCATATGTGGCTAGACAAAAAAAGCAGAGTTATGAGCAGCGGAGTTGGAGGATCAGTGATTGGTGCACAGATCCAGACACAAAGAGAAAAGGCAGATAAAACCAGAAAGTGAAAAATAGAATTCATGCAAATAGAAGCCAGGAAAGCTTGTTGTGTTTTCTGTTCAGTGCTAAGAAAACATATACAGTTCCAGATGCAATGGGGGAAGCAATGTATGACTAAGCTAATAGTGTCTGAACCCCCTTAGTGGGGTGACTAGCTCAGGTATGTGAAGGAGCTGAAGGTTTGTATTAGAGGATCTGATCATAAACTGGTTATTGTTTATTGGTTAGTTGAAAAGGAACCCTAGAAAACTATTGAATTTTTGTGACCCAAATGAGAGAGAGGTCTCACAGGTATACCTCTGTCAGTGTTAATCGTGTGCAGCGACCTCAGATGGAAAACAGTTGCCAGTAAACAGCACTCGAGGGTCAATTGGTTAAGTAGGAAAGTAAGAGATCCTATGTCCCAGAAACCAAGTTAAAGAGCTTCAGAACTGTATGTGTTGCCATATGCGCAGTAATGCAAATGTTTATGGTTATGTAACTTTGTTCTTTGTTGAATCAACTATTTTTAGTGAAATTTACTTTTTTTAAAATTTGGAGTATCATGTGAGTGTATATTCATCTTTCATTTACATTCGCCCCGTTCATGTTAAATTAAAACTTACAAACAAGATGTTGGCATTTTCTTTATTTCACTGAATCCCTACAGTGTGGAAGCAGGCCATTTGGCGTATCGAGTCCACACTGACCTTCCGATGAGCATCCCAACCAGACCCATCCCAATACCCTGTGTAACCCTTTGCATTTCCCATGGTCAATCTACCTAGCCTGCACATTCCGAGACACTATGGACAATATAGCATGGCCAAGCCACCTGACCTGCACGTCTTTGGACAGTGGGAGGAAACTGGAGGAAACCCACAGGGAGAATGTGCAAATTCCACACAGACAGCTGCCCAAGGCTGGGATCAAACCCGAGTCCCTGGTGATTTGAGGCAGCAGTGCTAACCACTGAGCCACCATGCCAGCCAGCGTTTGGGATTATTTCATAAACTTCGGTGCTGGTTAGCTCAGTTGGCTGGACAGCTGGTGTGTGATGCACAGTGACACCAACAGCATGGATTCAATTCCTACACTGGCTGAGGTTACCATGATGAACACTCCTTTTTCATCTATCCTCTGGGACTATGGAAACTTTACCATTTTGTTTGGTTACTTTGATTTATGGTTCCTTCACAGGGCTTGTGACAACATTATAGTAAAACATAAACTAGTTGGCAAAGCATCTGTACCACCTTGGCATACTATCTGACTGACCAGTGCAAACACCATTGGCACAGGACGTGGGAAAGGTCACCTACACCCAGCTGGGGAAACAGCGTATGATAGAAACCATGGGAAGGTCTGTAGAACTAGGAAAACCATAAACATTTCAAAAGAGCAGAAATAAATTACATGTACCACCATACAAAGGCAAAATCTGTTATGGACCAGACCAGAGAGCCTCAAAATATTTTAAGAAGGTATCCTAGACCCTAACTTTTTCTTACTGTAAAGGCAGATGGCAAGTGCTATGTTCCAGAAGCAATGCATCTGGTCAAACTACTCGATGTTAAGCAGAATTCTAGGAAATGATGTCACCACAGGAAATGACATCACCAACCCAAGGAATAGAAACACATAAATAGAAAGCAGGCTATACCACCAATGATTCATTTGGAGGCTTACTGATGATGTTACCTACTATGGTGACAAAATGTCTGAAAATGTCCAGCTCGGCAAGCAATCTTACAACCAGAACCTCAACTTGAGCTATAAATCTTCTCAAAACTTGCTTAACCAAATAATAGATAAGGTAACTATTACTAATGAACTGTTCCAATATAGTAACATCCCATAAACACACCCCTTGGCACAATGGCAAATTCTCACATGCTGTTTTCCATCCCAGAGGAAGAAACATTAGGAGAAAATTCAGCGAAAGTACCAGCTTTGAGACATTAACTGAAGCTTCCAATTCTTTTGAGATCCCAATTACAAGTCAACCTAAAAACTAAAAAATACCTAGAAACCCTGGTCTATGAGAGCTGACCACATTCAGCTGCTTTTATTGTTTCAACTTTAATAAAAACCCCAAGCTTCACAAATTGTTTACCTTCTTTGAGACAGCATGGACCTCTGCCTTAGAACCTTTCTTCAAAAAGAAAGCAGGGCAAGATAACCTCTTAAAGTGTCAGCATTGTCACAGATTGTAACAAAGCAAGGAAAGCTAGCTGATCTAATGTCCACGTATGGAACGAGCTGCCAAAGCAAGTGGTGGAGGCTGGTACAATTAAAACAGTTAAATGGGTACACGAATAGGAAGGGTTTCGGGGGATATGGGCCAAGTGCTGGCAAATAGGACTAAATTAGTTTAGAATATCTGGTTGGCATGGACGAGTTGGACCAAAGGGTCTGTTTCCATGCTGTACATCTCTATGACTCTGTATAATACTGTTTGAAATCATATTTTAGAATTGCAAATTTAAACCATGGTGTCCCTGCCTGTTCTTTGCCGCAGTCATGCTGAAATACTGGATGGAATACCTGCCATAATTATAATGTTCATTGCTAAGGGAGGGGGGAAACAGATTCAATTGTGGAGTTGTTCAAAACCTGCATCGTAAGTGGGATGGCTTAAAATGGGAGAATAGAGGGAAAAAAAGCATAAAATAAAATAAAAGAGAAAGGTTACAGAATTGACAGACACCAGCTACTTTGCAATACATACCTAATACAATTATCAGGGTACTGCTGGCAATCTATGGTACATCTGAAACGCTCCCAAGATATCCACCCCATTGGGGGAGTTCTTGCCAAACCATTATCCAGAGACATGCTCGGCCCAGCTAGTATTAGCAAGAAGGATATGAAGAGGGAAAGTATTCTGCAATTCATTAGGAAGCTTTCTGGGAAGAAAAAATGAGTTATTAGCCACATTAGTTTTAGGACCGATTATTACATTTCTGTCAGTTTGATGATTATGATTGTTATAAGAGTGTTTCACTTGAAATAAATAGGTGTACGACAACTTGAAGAAAAATCCCAAACAACTTTCGGAAATTTATTATTCAAATATGTATCACAATCTTCTAATGACTCACACCAAGAAAGGACGCACAAAAGATCAAAAGACATCCACATTTCTTCAAAATTCCCTCATTTATTTAACCATAGGATCTTTTTAGCTTCTGTTAAATTCCTGCCTTTTGAAGAATATCAAAAACCTTTGGATGGATTCCAGCACAGAACCAACCTTCCTAACCCATCCCCTCCAACCCCATCATGTAACAAGTTAGTCCAGCTACAGTTACAAATATCTAACCTTTTGCCTTTAATGAGAATTCATTCTTTTGTCTCCACCCTAGATTGATATATTTTGTTCCTTATTGCAATTCAACATTATTTAGGTCAAATGCCACACACTTCAGAAGTTGAGGCATCATTTGTTTCTATTGGAAATAAAATCAGAAATATTTTATAGATATCCACCTGTGGTCAAAGAGGGCTATGCGCTTCCAATCAGCCAGCGTTTTGTTCCCTGTTCGAGTCCCTGAGTGCTATCTCCCTGGCACAATTTGATCATGATCCTTCATAAAAAAAAGCAAAGAAACATTGACGATGAGTTCAAATGGACTACAGCTTTTGTCTCGTCCAAAATGCTTTGTACCAACCCAAGATAGCCTCATTTGGACTGATTACTGAGGGGAATGGTTCTCAAACTCTTTTAGTATTGCGTTGAGCCAACACAATGTTCAGGCATGCAGGACAACTTGGAGGAAGTGCTATCCATCTTTCCCTCACTGGGTAGAAACACCCATTCTCCCCCAAATTGCCTTCGATTCCCAGCAGCTGTAGTAATTTTAGGTTGATTGAACTTAGCTGACATCATTCGTCAGAGATCGGGAGATCAGGAATAGATAGGATAGAAGCAGGGAGGATGCTTCCACTGGGCGGGTGAAACTAGAATGGGGGAATAGCCTCAAAATAAGGGGGAGCAGACTTAGGACTGAGTTGAGGAGGAACTTCTTCACCCAAAGGATTGTGAATCTGTGGAATTCCCTGCCCAGTGGAACAGTTGAGGCTACCTTGTTGAATGTTTTTAGGGCAAAGAAAGACAGATTTTTGAACAGTAAAGGAATTAAGGGTTATGGTGAAGGGTTGGCAAGTCAAATGATCAGCCATGATCTTATTGACTGGCGGAGCAGGCTCAATGGGTCAGATGGCCTACTCCTGCTTCTCTTACTTCTGTTATGATACTATTTATTTTGAAACATTTCTAGCACTACCTACCCATGCATTTTCTAAGAAATTATTTTAATTCCTCAGAGTGAATGGGAAGATGAGATGTATAGCAAGTTCCATTTATATTAACACCTGTTCGGTAGTCAGGCATCACAGGAGTATCATCAGGCCAAACAGAGTTGACACAATGCAAAGAAGGTGGCATTGACAGAGCCTGGTCAAAGCGGAAGGTCAATTCTTTCTTACTGTGAATAGATCTGGGCACCATACCTTAGGAAGGCTAACTTGGCTTTGGAGGATATATAACATGGGTTTACAAGAATTATACCTGGTTTTCAAGGATTAATTTATGAAGAGGGATTATACAAATTAGTTCTGTTTAATCTAGAATCTAGAAGGTTGAGGAGTGATCTGAGTAAAGTCTTCAAGATATTAACAGGAAAAAACAGGATAAATAAAGATAAACTATTTCCAATGGTTGGAGATTCTAGAACCAGGGGAGATAGATTGAGAATTAGGGCCAGACCTTTTTGTTCCAGAGAGATGTTAGGAAGCACTTCCACACACAAAGGCTGATTGATGTTTGGAATTCTCTTCTAAAAACACAGTTAATGGTGTATCAGTTGTTAAATTTAAATGCGGGATAAATCAAGTTTTGTTAAGCAAAAGATCCATCATAGAATTCCTACAGTGTGCAAACAGGCCATTTGGCGCATTGAGTCCATGCCTTCCAAAGAGCCTCTCACTCAGACATCAACCCCACCCCCCCCAAAAGAAAAGTCCCTGTCACCCAACATTTCCCATGGCTAACCCACCTGGCCGAAACATCCCTGGACATTGTGTGCAACTTAGCATGGTCAATCCACTTAAATCTGCACATCTTTGAACTGGGAGGAAACTGGAGCACCCGGAGGAATCCCACGCAGACACAGGGAGGATTAGTTTTACCGTACTGCATTAGTAATCCTGCTCAGTACGAGAGGAGCTGCCAGTTCAGACATTCGGTGTATCTACTTGCCTGAGGAGCCAATGGTGTGAAGCTACCATCTATGGGATTATGATTGATCACTGCTAAGTCAGAATCCCATCTAAGCATAACGATACCCTATTGGTGCAAATCACTAATTGGCCTGGTATAACCGACTCCAGTTGATGTGTAACACTACTCGAAAGATATTAAGGGACATGGGCCAAAGGCAAGTATATGGAATTAGGCCATAAATCAGCCATGATCTCATTGAATGGAAAAACTGGCTCGTGGGGCTGAATGGCCTACTCTGTTCTTATGTTTAACATTCAATCAACCAATTGGATCGAGAGGTGTAAGAAAGCTGGTTCCTTTTTTCTAAAAGCTGCTCCTTTTCTCAAGAATACTATGTCCTTGGTTTTTTTCAGGGGGGTAGTTAAACGCTCCTGGTGCCAATTTGACTGTTTTGGTACAGGGATTAAAGGGTATTGAGAGGCCTTTTTGTTTATATGTAAACAGATGAGACTTCAGGCCAAAGTGGTCATGTTTTAGAAGTGACCTGTATAATGAAAGGGGCATGGTCAGCTCTCTAGCTGAGCAGTTCAGTCCAGAACTAGTTAGAAATTCAGCAGTGGACTGTGTGAACAGGCTGCAAAAACTCTCTCTCCTTCTGCCCTTCTAACTTCAACCTGTAGCATATGTTCCATTTGTACTGGTTTTTAAGAAGGTTTGCTTATGGGGACTGTTGTGTATATTCGGAACAGCATAATTAAGGCTAGTTTGGATAGATTGAGTTCTGTAGGGGTTCTTTATTCTGTCCTTTGTGTTTCATTGTGCAATTTTGTGAATAAATGTTTGTTTTAATACCTGATAGTCAACCTCACTAACTTACCCCAAGTAATTTTTATTGTACACTTACCAGAACAAATTGCAAAGTTATGGTCTGGGCTGCCTGCTTGAGAATGCTCTGAGTGGTCTGGCCTAGTCCATAACAGATTGGGGGCCCTTTGCGGGATTTTAAACAGCAAGTGGTAGGAGCTAGTGTCTTTATTTCAGATGTTGGTTTGGTTGGGATAGACAAAGCTTGGGATAGTGATGGCTCTTTCAGTCACCAAAAGTTTTCTGCAAGTGGATGCAGTGACTTTGGAAGTTTTTCAAAAGATGAATAAGATGAAGTTGCAGGAATTGGCAGAGAAGCTAGAATTGGAGCTGCCTGCTTCTGTGAGGAGAGATAATTACAGCAATAGCTCAGCATTTAAACTTGATGGAGAAACCATCAGAATCTAGAGAGATGGTAAGAATTCGATTGCAAATGAAGCAGCTTGAGTTAGAGGTGAGAGATAAGGAAAGGGCAGCAGAAATGACACAGTTTGAGTTACAATTAAAAGAAGAGAAGGAAAAAAGAGAGCAGCAGAACAGAGAGAAAAAGAGAGCAGCAAAAGAGGGGAAAAAGAGAGAACAGAGAAAGAAAAAGAAAGCTTTTGAACTTCAAAAACTGACACTTAAAAAGGAAAGTCAGCTTAAAAGGCTGGAGATAAAGGTTGAGAGTAGGCTTAGTGAGGATGAGCTGGTATTCAGAAGCCTAATGAGAAACTGTTTAAGTATGTTCAAGCATTGCCTAAATTTGATGAGAAGGATGTGAAAGCCTTTTTCATCTCATTTGAAAAGGTGGCTAAACAAATGCAGTGGCCAGTGGCAATGTCGGTTTTGTTGATCCAAACAAAACTTGGAGGTAGGGCTAGTAAGGTATTCGCATCACTATCAGAGGAGGTATCTGGGGAGTATGAGGAGGTGAAAAAATCCATTTTAAGTGCATATGAGCTTGTACCAGAAGCCTTTAGACAATGTTTCAGGAATCTAAGGAGGGATCCAGGTCAAACCTATACTGAGTTTGAAAGGATCAAACAGAGTAATTTCGATAGATGGATAAGAGCTTTAAAAATCGAGCAAACCTATGATGCCCTTAGAAAATAGAACATAGAACCTAACAGCGCAGTACAGGCCCTTCGGCCCTCGATGTTGCAATGACGACTTAAATGCACTTAAACTTGGCGAATCCACTACCGTTGCAGACAAAGCATTCCATACCCTTACTACTCTCTGAGTAAAGAAACTACCTCTGACATCTGTCTTATACCTATATCCCCTTACTTTAAAGTTGTGTCCCCTCGTGTTTGCCGTCCCCATACTTGGAAAAAGGCTCACCCTGTCCACCCTATCTAACCCTCTGATTATCTTGTATGTCTCTATTAAGTCACCTCTCAACCTTCTTCTCTCTAACAAGAACAGCCTCAAGACCCTCAGCCTTTCCTCGTAAGACATTCTTTTCATACCAGGCAACATCCTAGTAAATCTCCTCTGCACCCTTTCCAAAGCTTCCACATCCTTCTTATAATGCAGTGACCAGAACTGTACACAATACTCCAAGTGTGGCCATACCAGAGCTTTGTACAGCTGCAGCATAACCTCCTGGTTCCAGAACTCAATCCCTCTATTAATAAAGGCCAAAACACTGTATGCCTTCTTAACAACCCTGTCAATCTGGGTGGCAACTTTCAGGGATCTGTGTACATGGACACCGAGATCTCTCTGCTCATCTGCACTCCCAAGAATCTTACCATTAGCCCAGTACTTTGCATTCCGATTACTCCGTCCAAAGTGTATCACCTCACACTTGTCCACATTAAACTCCATTTGCCACCTCTCAGCCCAGCTCTGCATCCTATCTATGTCTCTGTGCAACCTACTACATCCTTCGTCACAATCCACAACTCCACCGACCTTAGTGTCGTCCGCAAATTTACTAACCCACCCTTCTAAGCCCTCATTCAGGTCATTTATAAAAATGGCGAACAGCAGTGGACCCAACATCGACCCTTGCGGTAGGCCGCTAGTAACTGGACACCAAGGTGAACATGTTCCATCAACTACAACCCTCTGTTTTCTTTCAGCAAGCCAATTACTGATCCAAATTGCTATGTCTCCCACAATCCCATTCCTCTGCATTTTGTATAATAGCCTAATGTGGAGAACCTTATCGAACGCCTTGCTGAAATCCATATACACCACATCAACCGGTTTACTCTCATCTACCTGTTTGGTCACTTTGTCAAAAAACTCAATAAGATTCGTTAGGCATGACCTACACTTCACAAAATTGTGCTGACTGTCCCTGATCAGATTATTCTTTTCTAGATGGTTATAAATCCTATCTCTTATAACCTTTACCAACACTTTACCAACAACTGAAGTGAGACTCACTGGTCTGTAATTACCAGGGTTGTCTCGACTACCCTTTTTGAACAAGGGAATCACATTTGCTATCCTCCAGTCCTCAGGCACTATTCCTGTGGACAATGATGATTTGAAGATCAATGCCAAAGGCTCGGCAATCTCTTCCCTTGCTTCCCATTTGTATTATCAGACTTGTTCAATTGATTTCGGAAGGCAGGCTTGGTGGTAAATCTGGTAAAAGTGAATTTGCCAAAGCCCAAGTCACCTTCCTGGGCCATGTTATTGAACATGGACAAATGCCCCCACAGGATGCCAAAACAAAAGTAATTGGGGAGTGAGTGGATTTTACCGAAAGTTTATGCCGAACGTTAGCAGTATGGTGGCTCCAATCACCGAATTGTTAATAAAGGGCAAGAAGTTTCAGTGGACAGCGAACTCTCCAAAGACATTTGACTGTGTTAACCACTGCCTACGTATTAGCCACACCGGATTACACAAAGTCTTTTAGGGTGGCTATCGATGCCAGTGATGTGGGTGTCGGTGTGGTGTTCCTGCAGGAGGATGACGGAATAGAAAGAACCATCGAGTATTTTTCCAGGAAGTTGAACATTCATCAACAAAAATATTCAATACTGGAGAAAGAGACTTTAAGCTTGGTGTTGGCATTACAACATTTCAGTGTTTATATTACCAGCACTGCATCTGAGACAATCATATACTGATCATAACCCGTTGATGTTTGGAAAAAATTATTGGCAAAAATGCCAGACAGCTTAGGTGGAGCTTCTTGTTGCAGCCATTCAATTTGACAATTGTGCAGGTGGCAGGTCGTGAAAATGTGATTGCCGATGTGTTAGCAAAACTCAAATGAGATACAGGGGCGTTCGGTGGTGGGTGTGCCACGGCCTGGATTTGCATGTGGTTGTGCATGTGTATAGTTAGTATGGTGTAAATGTGTGTTTAGACTACTAACCAGTTTGTTTTTGAAGGGTTTTAAAATGAAGCCATCTTTTGGCATAGGTGGTTCATTTTTTTAAGGGGGGAAGGTGTCACAAAGCTGGTCCCTTTTTCCTAAAAGCTGTTTTAGAAGTGACTTGTATAATGGAAGGGGAGTGGTCAGCGCTTTAGCTGAGCAGTTCAGTTCAGAACTGGTTAGAAGTTCAGCAGTGAGCTGTGTGGAAACTATCTCTCTCCTTCTGCCCTTCTAACTTCCACCTGGAAGAATGTGTTCCATTTGTACTGGTTTTTAAAAGGGTTTGCTTGTTGGGACTGTTGTGAATATTCGGAACAGCATAATTAAGTCTAGTTTGGATAGACTGAGTTCTGTCGGGGTTCTTTATTATGTTCTTTGTGTTTCATTGGGCAATTTTGTGAATAAATTTTGGTCTGTTTTAAAACCTGGTAGTCAACCTAGCTCCCTCATTCCGGGTAATTTTCACTGTACACTTACCAAAATAAATTGCAAAATTATGGTCTGGGCCGCCTGCTTAAGAATGTTTTGAGTGGCCTGGCCTAGTCCATAACAGAGGGAAATAAGTGTTTGTGAGGATCTGAAACCTGAATACCAGCTGAGGTGACTAGTTGTAGTCGGGGCAACCATTTGACATATGCTCTTAATAATCTAGGTGGCAACAAGATGGCTTCTCAATGCAAATAACATGACAAAATGGCTTCTAGGCTGCAAACGGACAATTCTGCTAAAGCTGCATAAAATGGCTTTTAAGTTACTAACTGCTAATTCTGCTTTGGCTGCATAAGTGACTAACCACAGTTTATTTTAATAGAGATTAGCAGACAATGTGCCCTTTTAAGCAAAGAAATAACTCGACTAGATAAGACATTACTAGCCATCCTGATTGGCTTTCGGTGCAGGTGCAATGGCTCAGTTACTGAGGTAAGAGTGGCCTAAGTATTGGAAAATAAAGTTGGTTCCCAGGAAATATCATTGGACCAAGTAATTGTCAAATAAAGCAGTATCATGTATTGATCGGTAATTATTTGAATGTACTATGTGATCATGGCCTGTACCCTTCTTTAATAAAAGTATAAAAATGTCTTTGTTTTAAGCCATGTGCGCAGCTTCTCTGAGGAACACGGAAGTGCACAACCTCTGTGCCTGGCCGTATGAAAAATAAAGAGTTAAGGCTTAACAGCCAGACCGGCTGTGAGTGTTTATTGACCGATCACAGAACCAAGAGACCCCACCAGGGGTCCAGATCTTCATTTGTATTTTAAAACATGCAACTTCTGATTCCTTGTGTGCTACCAGCTTCATTATTGTTGAATCAGACTTAAACAATCCAGGTCTTTTTCAATGTATAATTTCAGTTACATCACACTGTAAACTTTTGCTATAAATTCTGTGTCTTATGATCTTATACTCCACAACCACCTGATGAAGGAGCAGCGCTCTGAAAGCTAGTGCTTCCAAATAAACCTGTTGTACTATAACTTGGTGTTGTGTGATTTTTAACTAGATTGGGAGAGGTTGTTTCCCTTGTGGGAGAGTGTAGGACCAGAGGAAATAATCTCAGAGTAAGGGGTCATCCAGTTAGGACAGAGATGAGGAGGATTTCGTTTCCCCTCAGAAGATTATGAATCTGAAGAATTCTTCACCACAGAGGGCTGTTGAGGCTGGGTCATGAAGGCCGAGATTTGTTTTTAATCAGGATGAGAATCAGAAGTAAGAGGGGAAAGGCAGAAAGATAGAGTTGAGGATTCTCAGGTGAGCCGTGATGTCTTTGAATGGCAGAATAGATTAGATGGACTGAATGGCCTATTTCTGCTCCTAGTTTTATGTCTTCATGTGGAGAGGGAGAAAAATCACAGGAAACCAGATTATGATGTCACTTCAGTCATTGTGATATCATCAAAGTGGAAAACTCAGAAGTTTTAATCTATTTTGTTCTCTTTAGTGCCAAAACTGGGTCAAACTTTGTCTGTGAGTACGTTACCATAACCTGCACACTCATTCATACCCTTACTGTTGAATCTATATTGCTTTCTTCTCAGTGGGTGTGTGCCCATGAAGTTGGCTGAAATGAGACTTTAATTACAGTAATAATCAATTCTCAAAAATATCTCCACCACGGGTTGCCCCTGAAGTGCATGCTGTGGTTACTCACAGCACTGACTGGCTGGATTCACTGTTTACACTGTTACCTGGCCTGTACCTGGTGCCAACTTCACCCAGACGCTGAGACAAAGGGGGCTATATTTCACATTCACAGCATTAATCTTTGATAAGCTGCAGTGATGGTCCACAACCAGAGCACTGCCCTGGCCACAGAGCCGAGTCCAGCAATTATGCAAACGTGAGCTCACATTTGTCAGCCTAAATCAGAATAAATTTTCTTGAGCACTTGGGTACAAGGCAAAGACAACATTTCAACTGACTTTTAACTCCATAGATTCCAAACCTGTCATTCAAGCCCCTCTTCATTACAATTTCTGATGTGGCGCCCCGGTTGATTAATGATATGGAGAAAGATCTTGAAGTGTACCCTGCTAGTGACACAAGCCTGATGTCACCTGGTGATGTTGTGTGATGTCAGGGGAAATAAGCTTAGGGGGGTCTTTCACAGTTACCAAGGGTGAGAGGGCAGGGGGTAAGGAGGATATGCCACATCTGATGTGGCGCCACGGTGGCTCAATGGTTAGCACTGCTGCCTCACAGCTCCAGGGACCCAGGTTCGATTCCACCCTCAGGTGGCTGCCTGCGTGGAGTTTGCAT
Source organism: Chiloscyllium plagiosum (assembly GCF_037043375.1). Classification (NCBI taxonomy): domain Eukaryota; kingdom Metazoa; phylum Chordata; class Chondrichthyes; order Orectolobiformes; family Hemiscylliidae; genus Chiloscyllium; species Chiloscyllium plagiosum. Next base: position 15,020,455 of record NW_028270158.1, on the reverse strand, counting down.
GTTCTCCCCATGTCTGTGGGGGCTTCCTCCCACAGTCAAAGATGTGCAGGCTAGCTGGACTATCCATGATAAAATGCTAGGCTACAGGGATAGGGTAGGGGGATGGGTCTGGGGAGGTTGCTGTTTAGTGGATTGGTGTGGACTCAATGGGCCGAATAGCCTGCTTTCACACTGTAGCCATTCTATTCTGTGGAGAGATGGACAGCAGTTCCAATATGGAACTCACGGGATAGAGAGTACTCAGCGACAAATCCTTACAAGGAAGTCAGAGTGATTACCTAATGATTCCAGCTCGGTGCCTGGAGCTCCACATTGGACACCAGGCAACAGTATCTCAGGATACACTCCATGGCCAGCAAACCCCATCCACGGATATTGGTATCCAACACATACCAACCTCACTGTATCATCATGGCACATCTCCAACTGACGTTGCAGTATGCTCATGCACTTTGGGACATGCTGGACCTTTCAAAGTAATGCTGCTGCTGCTGCACTTCACATGACACTCAGCTCATTAACTGGACCAGACTGCCTCTCAGGGCTCACTCACTCTGCAACTTCTGCGATGCATGGGGCAAAGAGTAGCACTGGATTAAACAGGGTTGTAAGATGGGATAGGACTTGGGACAGGTAGGCTGTGTGGTTTAGTTCTTAAGCAGTGAGAGATATAAGAATGTGCACTTACATGTGCAATGAATTGTCATCCATGACGTTTCGGTGCCTTAGTAAGGGTTGGTTAGTAGGTGCTATACCACTTTGTGCCCAGTGAAGGGTCTCTCTGCACTGCTAATGCTTGGCTGGGTGCACAAATGGGCTTCAAAGATTGCATTGGAGGGGACCTCCACCCACAGCAAGTGGGAGAGCACGATGAGTGGTCATAGTGGGCAAGGCACATTGGCTATGATGCCATTTTGGGAAGATGGCGCAAGAATATTCGCGAAGCCTCACAAAGAGAGACCCTGCATGAAACTGTCCGGTGAGTCTGAGGACATAAATGTCCTTGCAGAAAGAGTTGGGCAGAGATTTTATGGAGGCATTCATAATCTCGGGGCTTTGGATAGAGTGGGCAGAGGGAAGTTTTGGTAAAAGGATTGAGAAGCAGAATGTGCAGATTTCAGGTAAGTGGCAAGTGAAGCAATTCTCACCTTGAGTGGTTACGATCTTGGATACTCCATCTGAGAATATCATTGAGGTATCATTTCAAGAGAATTGGCTCATTCCATGAAATGAAAACAATCACTGAGCTACAGGGAAAAGTCAGCCATGTGGCACTGGGGAAATGCTTCTTCAGTGAGCCAGCACACAATCAAAGAGTCAAATGGCCTCCTCCTGTGCTGCAACTATTCCATGATTCAATGATCTTTCACCAGCTGGATGTTACATATTATTTTATTGAATATTATAAAGCTACAGAAGTCCTATTGGTTTTATTAAAGTTTACGTAAATTAACTGCAGATACTAAGGAGTGGCCAAGGTTCATCAGGCATGAATGAAAATGAAAGAAGCAATTTCAAGTTGTTCACAATGTGGTTCTTGTACTGCTCTTTATCTTTTTATTATCATTTAAATTGAAAGTCTAATTCAATTGGTCTAATCCCTGGCTGGGGTTTCCCAACTTGTGAAAAAAACCCTCCTTAATCTACTACTTAAATATAGAAGATTTAAATCAGGCTCTATCATTTTAGATAGACATTAAATAATATTTTATTCCAATTTAAATTGAAAAGGTATTCCAGTCGATGGTAAGAAGTAAACATAAAGACACGAAAACAGAAGTGTTTCTGAGCCTAATCTAACATTCAAGCAGATCAGTGCTTGATCAAACTTCAAATACCTGTCTTTCGCCTATCTCCCTTTGTACTTTTGCTTAACAAAAATTGATCTATTTCAGATTTAAAATTACCGACTGATCCAGCATTAACTGCTGTTTGTGGAAGAGAATTCCAAACACCTACGACCCTTTGTGTGTAGAAGTGCTTCCTACCATCTCTTCTGAATGGCCTGACCCCAATTCTGACAGAACATCCCCACGTTGTAGAATTTCCAAACAGTGGAAATCCCTTATTTTTACTTACCTGTCTTTTCCTGTTAATATCTTGAAGACTTCGATCAGATCACCCCTCAACCTTTAAACTCTCCAGAATTCTATATTAATATCAAACAACAGGAACTTAATCAGACAGAGGCTGTGATACGTTATTAAATAAAAACAGCCTTGAGACTAGATCTCAAAATACAAACATAAGTTTGCAGATTGTCCGCAACAGGTGATAAGTGCAATATTTTTTGGTATGCTGTTAAAGGAATATTACAAACAAGATGCAAATTGTGCTTGAATATCAACCTGAATCTGTTCCTTTTATAAGCAAGCTAACTCGTTTATAACTTGAAACTTCGATAACGTAGGGTCACAATTACATGAAATTCAAGGACAGGTTGCAGAATGTGTAGAAGCTGTCTAGGGAACAGAAAGAGAATGTAGAGATCAGACTGGTGAAGGGTGGGTAGTGGTGTCCTGCAGAGATCAGTGATGGGATATGAGCAGTACAGATTCAGGAATCAAAAGTATAACTTCAATATTTGGGGATGACACCAATTTATGAGGAATTGTTAATAAGGAGGCAGACTGTGAGAAATCTCAAGAAAATGTTAATCAACTTTCAGGCTGAGCTTTTGCAAATGAATTTCAATATAGTTATGTGCGGGGTGCCACATATTGGTAGGAAAAGTAAGGACGCCACATTTTCCTTGGAAGATAAGTTTCTAAATGGGGATAGAGGCACCTACATCACTAAAAATTGCAATGCTGGGTTACCAAAGTCATTACAAAAGCAAACTAAACATTATCATGCCTGGTCCTGGTTTGTTACGATTCCAGACAGAATATTCCAGCTTCGATTGTTCTTGGATGACAAGAGATGGAACTGGCTTGCTGTCTTTATTCTCATGTAACTTTACCTCCCTTCACCTCGTTGGTCACAACAAGGGTTAATTGAAAAGGATCCCCTCCCTTGTGACCTTGCTAGCAGACCAAATGAATTTATGTCCTAAAAGAAGCCAATTCACAGTGGCTTTCTTGCATTTAAATGTAGAGTGAGTTTGTTAGACATTAAATGCAAGAAGTAATACATACACACATTAGAGGTAGGAAATGAGTCTAAAAATAGATGAAAGTTAAAAGATACACAGATCATGAAGAGTAGATAGTGGAACATTGTGCCTTTATATTAGATGTTATCAGAAGCACTGACATTGGGAACTGAGCAGTCAATTTTGAGATTCTTGGTTTTGCTTGATAATGGAAATTCTTTTGTCCATTTCCATTTTTGATAGTAACTGCTTGCTGACTGGCATCCAACATTCAGAGTAAATGGTTCTCTTTACCTAGACCTAGATGTTTATTCTTATTAGTGCTAGAGCAAGGAAACAGTGGTAAGTAAAGAATTCTAGGCTTTGTAAGTTGGGGCATAGAGTACAAGAGCAGGGTGGTTATGATGGACATACATAGCACATTAGTTAGAACTCATTTTGAGTATTGTGTACAGTTCTGGGTGTTGTGCTAGCGGAAGGGTGTGGAGAGAGTGCAGAAGATGTTTCATAGAATGGCTGCAGGGATGAGTAATATCAGTTACGAGGAAAGATTGAAAAAGGTGAGAGGGAAGAGATACAAAAGGGCCTGGAGGGGTAATTTTTTCACACAGAAGGTGGTGAGTGTCTGGGACGGGCTGCCAGACGTAGTGGTGGAGGTGAATACAATCTCATCATTTAAGAAACATTTGGAACAGGAAAATGGATGAGATAGGTCTGGAGGGATATAGACCAAATGCAGGTAAATGGGACTAGATTAATTGTGAAAACTGGGCAGCATGGACAAGTTGGGCCGAAGGGCCTGTTTCTTTGCTGTAAACCTCTATCACTCTAAGTTGGTACTGTTTTCCTTGGAGACAAGAAGGCTAAGTGGAGATTTGACAGAAGTTTTCAAAATCACGAGGGGACTGTTCAGAATTGATAGGGACAAATTAGTCCCTCTCAGAAGTGAGTCGAGAACCAAAGGCCACTGTTTTAAGGTGTTTCGTGGAATGTTAGCAAACACCTTTTTATACAGCGCAAGTGTAGAATGGACAGTCTGAAAGTGTGGGGGATGTAGATTCAATTGAAACTTTCAAGAGGGCATTGAATGATCATTTAAACAGAAACTGTGCAGAGTTGTGGGGAGAATGCAGAAGATTGGCATTAAGTTAAAATGTTCATAGTCAGTGCAGCCACGATAGTGGAGATGTCTATATATATGGGATAGACTGAAACTAAGAGCCATAAATATAAGATAGCCATAAAAAAATTTACAATTCTAAAAACAAAGTTGGAATGTGGATAAATTTAATAGAGTGCAACATAAACACACAAAAGAGAAAGGAGTATAGCAGAAAGTTGTTTTAATGAAGTTATGTGAAGAGTGGGAATAGGCTTTGTGTGAAACTTGACCAGTAGCGTAAGCCTGTTTCCCTGCTTTATGTAGTCTGTATTGCAATTATAACTCCTTGTTTTGATTTGATTTGATTTATTGTTGTCACGTGTATCTGAGTATAGTGAAAAGTTCTGTTTTGTGAGCAGTACAGGCAGGTCATAGCAAAGAAGGATATACAGATCTTAGGGTGCTTAGACAGAGTGAGGCATACAAGGTTATGGCTGCATAGGAAGTGCACAGAGCAAGAACAACATTATTTGCAGTTAGAGAAGTCCATTTAGCAGTCTAATAACAGCGGGGAAGAAGCTGTTCTTGAACCTATTGGTGCATGTGTTCAAGCTTCTGTATCCTCCACCTGATGGAAGGGGTTGGAAGAGAGCATTACACTTTGATAGAATAAAGCTGGAGACTATTTTCTAAATGGGGAAAGACTTTGAAATTTTCAAGCACAAAGGGACTTAGGAGTTCTAGTTGAGGATTGTGTTAAGGTTAACATGCAGGTTCAGATGACAGATAGGAAGAAAAATGCAATGTTATCATTCATTTCAAGAGGGCTAGAATACAAGATGGAGGGATTTACTCCTGAGGCAGTATAAGGGTATGGTCAGATCACATTTGGAATATTCTAAACAATTTTGGGCCCATATCTAAGGAACGATGCACTGGCATTGAGAGGGTGGAGTTTAGATGGAGTTTAGAAGGATGGAGTTTAGAAGGATGAGGGCAGAGATCTCATTGAAACTTACAGAATACTGAGAAGCCTGGATAGGTTGGACATGAAGACGATGCTTCCACTAGTAGGACAGACTAGAATGCGAGGGCACAGCCTCAGAGTGAAGGGACAACCCTTTTGAACTGAGACGAGGAAGGATTTCTTCAGCCAGAGGGCACTGTATCTGTTGAATTCATTGCTGCAGAAGGCTGTGGAGGCCAAGTTATTGAGTATATTTAAGACAAAGATAGATAGGCTCTTGATTAGTAAGGGGATCAAAAGGCAGGGTTGAGAAGGCAGGGTTGAGAAACATATCAGCTACGATTGAATAGCTGAGCAGACTCGATGGGCCAAATGGTCGAATTCTGCTCCAATACCTTAAGTTCTTATGGTCCTGTTTGTCACACTTAAACGTTTTTTGTTGAAGCTTCCTTGGTGCCATCTTTTGGATGAGATTATACACTGTTCTATTTGTTTAATTGTATTCAGATAATTTACTGTAAATTGACTTCCCTTTGCTCAGACAAATCCCATGGGAAGTGATTTAAGCAAATCCCAAGATTAATTAGAAGCTTGTTATTGTTGCAATGTTTTCAGATTTACACTGTTTTGCTCTTCTCCTTGCTATTTAAACTGTCTCTTCAGATTAACTCAAGCATTAAAAAGAATTGTCCAAATTATTTGTGTTTGTTCTCCTTTAGAGTTTATATAAATTGTTCAGTCGTGATTTTTTGGTGTTTAATTCAAAACGTAACATCCGGCACATACTTCTTGAATGTGACAAAGTTACAGACATTCTCAAAAGTGTTATATCAATTAGCAGATCTTCCATGGAGTTATTCATAACAAGTCAAATGATATAGTTTTTAAACGATGAGACCATTGAGCTGTAATATAGAAAATATTTCATTCTGTTGGATCAGGTAGATCTGTGTTTATCTTGACCTCACCCTTCAAGATCAGAACATTTAATGGTTAACAATGAAATGTTATCATGGTTCAGCAGGCAATATTCCTGTCAGGTAGTCCTGGATCCAACTCCAGAATGTCAGCACTTAATCTTGACTTACACTTTGCTGCAACATCAGGAGTGGTATTATGACTGGACTGTTAATCCGGAAACCCAGTTAATATTCTGGGAATCTGGGTTCAAATCCTAACATGGCACATGGTGGAATTTGAATTCAGCAAAAATCTGGAATTAGGAGTCTAATGATGACTATGAAATTGTTGCTGATTGTTGAAAGCCCATTTGGTTCAGTCATGCCCTTGAGGGAAGGAAACTGCTGGCCTACATGTGACTCTAGATAATTATCTGAGTACATAATCTCAACCATAAGATGACACCAAGTGAGCTTTGACAAAAAAAAAGTTGAAATATGACAAACAAGACGATAAGGTACAGGAGCAGAATTGGACCATTTGGTCCATTGAGTCTGCTCTATTATTCAGTCATAGGTAATACATTTCTCAACCCAATTGCAAAAGACCTACAGCAATGTAGTTGACTCTTAATTGCAATGGACAGATAATAAATAAGCCAGCAAGGCCCTCATCCAGTGAGTGAATAAAAATCAAAACTACTATTTAAAAAAAAACCCAAGGTGCTATCCAACTGTTCAAGTGAGTGTTACCCATTCGTGAAATGCAGTTGAGTTCTTCCAGTATTTTGACAAAGATTTATTCCGTAAACATAGTGCTAAACAGCATATTGGATCATTACTATTTATGGGGTAAATTGATTAATGGAAACTGGGAGCCATGTTGATGTTAACAAAAACAGTCACGATACGTCTAAACTCGAAACGATTCTTTATTTGTAAAGCATGAATTGATATTAAGTTTGTACAATTGTAAACTCCTTCTCTCTTGAAACACAGTCTGAGCATACCCAGCAGTTAATTATTGACAGGGCATACTTTCTGGATTGCAATGTGCTTGTCAGTTGCTAGTTACATCTGAGGGATACCCAGCATTTTAAGATTGTTTTCTATCTTTGGAAAATTGTGACATCTATCAGAATGAATGATTTTAAAAATCACACAACACCAGGTTATAGTCCAACAGGTTTATTTGGAAGCACTAGCTTTTGGAGCGCTGCTCCTTCATCAGGTGGTTGTCGAGCAGGGTCATAAGACACCGAATTTATAACGTATCTGGTCAGCATGGACGGGTTGGATCAAAGGGTCTGTTTCCATGCTCTACATCTCTAAAGCTTGGTATTTAGGCTGTACATCTGAAAGACTGACAGGTCATAATAAACAGCACATCCCTTTGGCTGTTTGCAGCACACAAGGTACTGACAGCAGGCAACCAGCCTTTGAATGCAATACTCAAAACACAATCTCCAAGCATTAGATGCAATTCTTTGATTGGAAAACACTTGCTGAAGAAGTCTAATTGTGCCATGAATTATGCTGACAAGTAATTTAGGAATGTCAGTTTGGCTTACAGTGTGATGCACTTGTACAGACTGGAAACTACACATATTAATACACAGATCCATATCCAGAGGACAGAAAGACCATTTCAGCGCAACGAAAGGGGAGACAACATTCTATGCTTAATTTCTCAAGGTACTACTTTGACAAATCAGGGTCGAGCTGTTTGGTTTATAATTTGAACAAATCATAGTAGTTAACTCTCAGTCATTCAACTGTTACATTCTCCATAACAATGCCTCTACCAATCAGAGTTCAGTTTCCAACAACCAGCAATCTTCTCTTATTCATTATAATTGTTGTTTTCTGTTTACATTGGTATTCTTGAAAATTATCCAGTGCGTACAATAAGAAAAGCTTTGACAAAATCTGTCTTTTCTCAGCAATACTCAAATTCTGTATCAGCAAACAATTACTTAAATCAAACGGTGTTTATTTGTAACTTTGTTAATAGCGATAGCCAGAACAATGTAGACTCTGTTTCATTCCCCTGAGTTTCAGATTCGGCATACAGTTTCCAATCTACAAGACGATGGAAAAGAAAGTAATTGTTTGTCCAAAGCATGCCAGCACACACTAGCTATATTATAAAGAGGTTAAGTCACTGCAATCCTATTGGAACATAGGAATGTTCTCTCAGTAGAGAGAGATGGCTGGTGTTAGTTTAACCTGAGGGTGAGGGAAGAGGTTGAGAAGGAGTATTCTTCATTGTAACCTCAGCCAGTGAGGTAATTGAACCCACACTGTTGGCATCATTTTGCATTGCAAATCAGCTCTCCAACCAATGAGCTAACCAACTCCCATTATGTTTATATTGTATGCAAGGTCAAGTATCTGAGTATGAGCAATATTCTTCATCCATTAGTGTTCACTTTCATGTTAAACACCATTTTTTTGGGAGGGGGGTGTGGTGTCCACATTTCACATTGTACCATTTAATATTGTCTCATACCTCTGAAATCTTCTACAATTATTTTGTAAATAGCATTGTCCTACATTCCTTGAAATTAATCTGCCGGAAATTTGAAGGGAGTTTAAAAAAGTAATATTTAAAAGTTAAACATCTGTCTGCTAAAGACAATAATTCAGAATTGGGTTTGGCTTTGCTGTTTGAGTCATGACTTCAAATGCTTTTTTCATTAGCACCATGAGCTTACTGATTGTGGGTTTCTTCCCTACATTTGTCAAACTGACAGTATTTGACATAAACATTGATTTTTTTAGATCAGATTCCCGACAGTGTGGAAACAGGCTCTTCGGCCCAACCAGTCCATACCGACCCTCCGAAGAGTAACCCACCCAGACCCATTTCCCCTCTGACTAATGCACTTAACACTATGGGCAATTTAGCACGGCCAGTTCACCTGACTTACACATCTTTGGACTGTGGGAGGTAACCGGAGCATCCAGAGGAAACCCACATAGACACGGGGAGAACGTGCAAACTCCACACAGACAGTCGCCGAGGCTGGAATCGAACCTGGGACCCTCATGCTGTGAGGCAGCAGTGCTAACCACTGAGCCACCAAGCCAGGTCAGCTGACACAATTCACACTAGACTCCTCTCTGGTCCAAAAGTTATCATTCTCAGAAGAATTTCTCCCCAGAAGTTAAAAACATATAATTTGGCAGTAGGACCTGAGTGTGAGAAAGTTGTGGGAAAAGGAAGGAGGATTGGGGTAAGATTTAAAGTAATATAGAAGCAGCAGAGAGGGATGAATGAAAGGCAGAAGGAAGGGAGAAAGGTAGACAAAGTGTATGGAGAGCTAAGGGCAGGAAGACAGTGGACGGAAAACAGAAACGCAAATTGGATGCTGAAATGGGAACAGCTTGAAAGCCACAGTATCTAGTTTGGGAGGAAAAAGTCAAATATTGGGCATGCCAAGCAGGATATTAAGAGCAAGACTTTGAAATGAGTGAAGATTAAGAGGGTGTTCAAAGTTACAGAAGGGCATATCAGTAACTGTTGAAACTTTATTGCTGGAACAGCACAGCAGGTCAGGCAGCATCCAGGGAACAGGAGATTCGACGTTTCGGGCACAGGCCCTTCTTCAGGAATGAGCAGAGAGTGTTCAGCAGGAGAAGATAAAAGGTAGGGAGGAGGGACTTGGAGGAGGGGAGTTGGAAATGTGATAGGTGGAAAGAGGTCAAGGTGAGGGTGATAGGTCGGAGTAGGATGGAGGCGGAGAGGTCAAGAAGAAGACTGCAGGTCAGGAAGGCGGTGCCGGGCTGGAGGGATCCGGCTGAGACAAGGTGGGGGGAGGGGGGATGAAGAAACTGGTGAAGTCCAAGTTCATCCCCTGCGGTTGGAGGGTTCCCAGTCGGAAGATAAGACGCTCCTCCTCCGACCGTCGGGTTGTTGTGGTTTGGCGGTGGATGAGTCCAATGACCTGCATATCCTCGGTGGAGTGGGAGGGGGAGTTGAAATGCTGTGCTACAGGTTGGTTGGGTTGGTTCGTCCAGGTGGCCCAGAGGTGCTCTCTGAATCGCTCCGCAAGTAGGCGGCCTGTCTCCCCAATATAGAGGAGGCCACACCGGCTGCAGCGGATGCAGTAGATGATGTGGGTGGAGGTGCAGGTGAATCTGTGGCGGATATGGAAGTTTCCTTTGGGGCCTTGGAGAGAAGTGAGGGGGGAGGTGTGGGCGCAAGTGTTGCACCTCCTGCGGTTGCAAGGGAAGGTGCCGGGAGTGGAGGTTGGATCGGTGGGGGGTGTGGATCTGACAAGGGAGTCGCGGAGGGAGTGGTCTCTACGGAAAGCTGATAGGGGAGGGGAGGGAAATATATCCTTGGTGCTGGGGTCTGTTTGGAGGTGGTGGAAGTGACGGCGGATGATGCGCTGTACATGGAGATTGGTGGGGTGGTAGGTGAGGACCAGTGGGGTTCTGTCCTGGTGGCGGTTGGAGGGGCGGGGCTCAAGGGCGGAGGAGCGGGAAGTGGAGGAGATGCGGTGGAGGGCACCGTCGACCACGTCGGGGGGGAAATTGCGGTCCTTAAAGAAGGAGGCCATCTGTGTTGTACGTATTTTGAACTGGTCCTCCTGGGAGCAGATGCGGCGGAGACGAAGGAATTGGGAGAATGGGATGGCGTTTTTACAGGGGGCAGGATGGGAGGAGGTGTAGTCCAGGTAGCTGTGGGAGTCGGTTGGTTTGTAGTAGATGTCCGTGTTGATTCGGTCGCCTGAGATAGAAACAGAAAGGTCTAGGAAGGGGAGGGAGGAGTCCGAGACTGTCCAGGTGAATTTGAGGTCGGGGTGGAAGGTGTTAGTGTAGTGGATGAACTGTTCAACCTCCTCGTGGGAGCACGAGGTAGCGCCGATACAGTCATCAATGTAGCGAAGGAAAAGATGGGGGGTGGGGCCAGTGTAGTTGCGGAAGATGGATTGTTCCACATACCCTACGAAGAGGCAGGCATAGCTGGGGCCCATGCGGGTGCCCATGGCTACTCCTTTTGTTTGGAGAAAGTGGGAGGATTGGAAAGAAAAGTTGTTCAGGGTGAGGACCAGTTCGGTCAGTCGAAGGAGGGTGTCGGTGGAAGGGTACTGGGTGGTACGGCGGGAAAGGAAGAAGCGGAGTGCTTTGAGTCCTTCGTGATGGGGGATGGAGGTGTACAGGGACTGGATGTCCATGGTGAAGATGAGGCGTTGGGGACCGGGGAAGCGGAAATCCTGGAGGAGGTGGAGGGCATGGGTGGTGTCACGAACGTAGGTGGGGAGTTCTTGGACTAATGGGGACAGGACTGTGTCGAGGTATGCCAAGATGAGTTCGGTTGGGCAGGAGCAGGCTGAGACGATGGGTCGTCCGGGGCAGTCAGGTTTGTGGATTTTGGGCAGGAGGTAGAAACGGGCGGTGCGGGGTTGTGGGACTATGAGGTTGGAGGCGGTGGATGGGAGGTCCCCTGAGGTGATGAGGTTATGGATGGTCTGGGAGATGATGGTTTGGTGGTGGGGGGTGGGGTCAACATATCAGTAACTGGAACATTCAGTGAAATGGGAGGGCCAGTGCAAATTTATTTTTATTTGCTATTTGCAGATCCCTGAAGCCAAGTGATAGCCTCCTCATTTAAGATGATTATCTGCCATTTAGTCTGTTTGTGTCTCTTCATAATTGGATATTTAATTTATACTGAGCCCCCCGGGGTGCATGATGGCTCCCCAGGGGTCCTGGATTGTCCTGAACCTGTTTAGACATGACCAATCTCATCATGGTTGTTCAATGCCTAGAGGCAATATGAATAGTTTCAATCAACTTGTTGCTTTTTATCAGTGGATATGTAGTGGAGTGATATTTAAGAAAAGAAGTCCTCATCATGGTAACAGAAGTATTGACACTTAATTAATAATCCTGAATGCCAACCTAATGTTCGAGGGACATTGATTCAAAACCCACCACGACAGATCATGAAATTTGAATTCAATAAAATCTAGAATTAATTGATAGTCTAATGGTGGACCAGGTAACCATTGTCAATTGTAATAAAAACCTACCTGGTTCACCAAAGTCATAGAGATGGATGGCACAGAAATAGACCTTTTGGTCCAACTTGGAGGAAGTGAGGACTGCAGATGCTGGAGATCAGAGTCAAAATGTATGGCGCTGGAAAACCACAGCAGGTCAGGCAGCATCTGAGAAGCAGAAGAGTCGACGTTTCGAGCATTGCTAATGAAGAACTTATTCTCAAAATGTCGACTCTCCTGCTGCCCTCCACCCTCCTCTCTAACCTATCACCTTCATCCCCACCCTATCCACCTATTCTACTCTTTGCTACCTTCACCCCAGCCCCACCCACCTCCCATTTATCTCTCCACCCCAGAGGCTACCTGCCTTCATTCCTGATGAAGGGCTTTTACCCGAAACATTGATTTTCCTGCTCCTTGGATTGCTACCTGATCTGCTGTGATCTAATTTAGAGTGGTGCTGGAATTTAATCTAGAATTTGCTGTTCCGATGTTGTCTAACCAGCTGTGCTTCCCAATGCCACACTTTTTGCCTTAGTCCAACTTGTCTATGCCGACCAGATATCCTAAATTAATCTAGTCCCATTTGCCAGCATTTGGCCCACATCCCTCTAAACCTTCCTATTCATACCCTTCATGATGCCTTTTCCCCAGATTGGGAGAATCCAAAACTGGAGGGCACGGATTTAAGTTGAGAGGACAAAGATTTAAAAGGGTAAAAACAAGGACTGCAGATGCTGGAAACCAGAGTCTATATTAGAATGGCGCTGGAAAAGCACAGTAGATCAGGCAGCATCCGAGGAACAGGAAAATTGACGTTTCGGGCAAAAGCCCGTCATCAGGAATAGAGGCAGGGTGCCTGCAGTGGAGAGCTAAATGAGAGGGGGTTGGGGTGGGGAGAAAGTAGAGAAAACAAATGTATGGCCTGCTGTGCTTTTCCAGCGCCACTCTAATCGATACAAAGATTTAAAGGGGACCTAAGGGGCAACTTTTTCACACAGAGGGTGGTGCATGTGTGAAATGAGCTGCCAGAGGAAGTGGTGGATGCTGGTACAATTATATTTAAAAGGCATCTGGATGGGCATATGGAGGAAGGGTTTAGAGGGATATGGGCTAAATGCTGACAAATGGGACTAGATTAATTTAGGATGTCTGATTGGCATAAACGAGTCAGACTGAAGGGTCTGTTTCCGTGCTGTACATCTCTATGGCTCTCAGTGCAAGTTGCTGTCAGGGTGGAAAAAAAAGTTCTCATCCTTGTTTCCAAATCCCTCTTTCCTCTCTCTTTCTCCACAATCTCCTGGCTTCTGGCCATTCGATTGTTGCCTCACGTGGTGTCAAATCTTGCTTTGTGATATTCCTGCCAGGTGGCTAGGGGCCATTTTATAGTGTTAAGGGTGCCATATAAATGCAGGTTGTTGCTGTAATTTAGCACTCGCTGCTTGCGGACTAGTTTGTGTTCTGTTTTAGGGCCATGACCTTTAATTTTTTTTTCCTTTTTCTATCCTTTTTTTAATTAAACCCCCACACTACCGCCTAACCGCGGTAGTGCTTATTTTTTCCCCAGCACCCATGGTGTGTGTGTGCAGGTGTGAGACACAGTGAAAGACACAAAGTGAACGAATCTTTATTCAATTTCCACCACCAGGAAGATAGGAAAACACCCGGGTGGCCAGTGACAAGCAGTGCCCTTCACAGCAAAGGGCAGTGCTGTGTGATCAAAAACAGTGAAGGGGAGGGCAGGGACTAAATCAAAATAGAGTTGGAGGGGGAAATAATGCACTCCATTCCCTGCGGCGCCCACCTCCCCCTGAACAACTCCAGGGTGTTGGTCGACACCGCGTGCTCCTTCTCCAAGGACACCCGGGCTCTAACGTAACTGCGGAAGAGGGGCAGGCAGTCGGCCCTAACGACCCCCTCCACGGCCCACTGCCTGGACCTGTTTATAGCCAGTTTGGCCAGACCCAGGAGCAGACCCACGAGGAGGTCTTCAGACCTGCCCTCTCTCCTCCGTACCGGGTGCCCGAAGATCAGGAGCGTGGGACTGAAGTGCAACTAAAAGCAGAGGAGGAGGTTTTTAAGAAAATCAAAAAGGGAGTGCAAACGCCCACACCCAATATATACATGGTCCACGGACTCCACAGCGCCACAGAACAAGCAGTTGGGCTGGGAGTCCGTGAACCACCGCAATCTGCGGTTGCAGGGGACTGCTGCGTGCAGCACCCTCCAGATCCCCGTGAGAAAGGGGGAGGACTCCCGCGTAGAGAGCCCTCGACTGGGGATCCCCACCGCCCGGTGGCAAATGGGCATGCCAAGGCGTGTCCGGACGGTGGATGAGGGAGAAGAGGTGGACGGTGTGCAGCAGCAGTCTATATAAGGCCCTCCTTTTTACCCCCTGGAAGGGAACAAAATTAAAATTCTGGAGGCGGCTCAGATTGTGGGGCACAGGCTCCCGTGGGAAGTACGGGACCTTGGGGCCAATGTGAAATTCCGTCCGGGCTGGAGTGAGCGCGGACGGGAGCCATGACCTTTAAATCTGAGTCATGCCAATCATTTCCAAAACACTAGCAGAAAGTGCTGGAGAAACACAGCAGGTCTGGCAGCATCTGCGGCCAAAGAAACAAGAGTTAACATTTGGAGTCCATTGATGAGGTAATCAGAGGCTAATAATTTCTGCCCTGTCAGCATAGTGGTTCAGTGGTTAGCACTGTTGCGTCACACGCCAGGGACCTGGATTCAATTCCAGCCCTGTGCTACTATCTGTATGGAGTTTGCACATTCTCCCCGTGTCTACATGGGTTTCCTCCAGGTGCTCTGGTTTCCTCCCACAGTCCAAAGATATGCAGGTCAGGTGAATTGGCCATGCTAAATTGCCCATAGTGTTAGATGTATTAGTTGGGGTAAATGTAGGGTAAGGGAATGGGTCTGGGTGGGTCGGCTGTTCAGAGCATCAGTGTGGGCTTGATGGGCCAAATGACCGGTTTCCACACTGTAGGTAATCTAATCTAGAAAGCAAGCTTCTGAGTTGGTTTCCGTGACTCAATGCTTCATTGCAAAACTTTAGAATTCCCCATTGTTCCAATAGGCTTGCTAGTCCAGTTTCCAAAGTGGAGAAAATGAGGTCTGCAGATGCTGGAGATCAGAGCTGAAAATGTGTTGTTGGAAAAGTGCAGCAGGTCAGGCAGCATCCAGGGAACAGGAGTCCTTATAATGTCAACAGAAAGACATGATGCCTTGAGGCACACTCAACTGTTGCACTAACAATTCCAGCGATAAAGTTAAAAAAAAATCACACAACACCAGGTTATCGTCCAACAGGTTTATTTGGAAGCACTAGCTTTTGGAGCGCTGCTTCTTTATCAGGTAGCAGCAGGACCATTAGACACAGGATGTATAGCAAAAGATGACAAGTGTCATTGCAACTGAAATGCAACATTGAACAAACCTAGATTGCAGTTAATTCCAGAGATGGGCTTGCAGTCATAACAGCACATCATCGTCTTCTGTGTTTGTTCCTTTCCCGGTGCGACGGAACTCCTGAGAAAAGTTGGTCGGGGAGACAGAAGCGAGAAATGCAAGTTGCCCAGATGTGTCCTTCCAATGACAGGCGTCACTTTCTCACACCGCGGGCAGGGCACACTCACTCGGGGAGCGGGACCACAAAACCACCCCTTGGTATTTTTTTCTTTGCACGGCCAGAACACCCCCCTCTCCACTCCAAAGCGGGCAGAACCTCAGCGTTTGTGTGGCGCCGCTTCAAGCCCCCCCCCCCCTGTAAACTGCGCGTTCTTTGAGACTGACCGCGTCCGGGAATCCCCCCCGTAATTCTGTCAGGCTCCGGGGGGGGAGATTAGATTCCTTTCTGAAATGAGAAACAAAGCAGACGGTAACAATTTGCAGGGTCCAGATTGCACTGAGCATTGGGGGGGGGGGGGGGAGTTTGCATTGAAATTGCGTGAAACTGTAAATGCAATGTTGATTTTTTTTGTCTCTCTCGGGGGGGGAAGAGAGAGGGATTCTAACCCAACAGTGCAACCCTTCCTCCCCTTCCCCAGCCCCGAATGTTGTCGCATCCCCCCCTCCCCCGCGATGCGACAAAGTTGTGACGCCGCAAACCTCGTATTTCGGACGCACCCAAAATGCGACGTTCCGTCGGAGTGCAAATGCAACTTTAAGTCGCCATCTTAAAGCTTCCTGGTTTTCCTGCAGGAACAGGTTATATATGTATTTTTTTAAGGCAGGGGATAAACAGCCAGAGCACGAGGGTTGTCCGTGCACCCGCTCCCCGGGAGTTACGCCGCTGCTGCGCCCCAATGGCACAAGAGGACGCGTTCCGCCGCCGCAAACTCAACTTCAACGAGGATGAGACCGAGATCCTGATCCGGGAGGTCACACTGCACCAGGATCAACTCTTTGGGAGAGGGGAGACCAAACTGCCCCCGGGCACCAAGAACAAGGTCTGGCTCTCCATCCTGGCCAAGGTCAACGCCGTCTCCAAGTGCACCAGGGACATCGGGGACATCAAGAAAAGATGGTACGACATGTGCCACCGCACCAAGGACAAGGTGATCAAGTTGGCACAGGAGGCGTTGCGGAGCGAGAGGGCCGTCACCGGGACGCCCCCGCCTCGGCGACAGGAGGAGGAGGAGGAGGAAGAAGAGGAGGAGGACAAGCCCACCTCAGTGTCCCTTGGTCACCACCCAGCTGGCCCGGGCACCAGCGGAGGCGAGGACGGTGCTGAGCCCAGTACCAGCGGCGCCAGCCAGGATGGCAGCACGGGCACAGCCAGCAGCCGACATGCCGCTCCCAGCCAGCAGACGAAGACACCGGTACTGCCCCTCCAGGTGGCTTGGCATGGCAGGCAGGTGCCACCAATGCTCAGCCACCAATCCGGAGTCCAGTGGCCGCCAGTCTTGCTGTTCACACTGGGCCAGAATGCTACACGGATCAGTACTCAGGAACGACCCCCCGACTATCAAGCGGGCAACAGCTTCGATGGTGAGTGGCCTCTGTACTTCCAAGCTCATGGACACTTCCATTGAATCTCCACCAATTATCAGTATCAACTGAAAAATCTCTGTCTGTTGGTGGCCCAGTCCTTTACAGAACAATGCAGTGAGAAATCATCACTGTGTCATCAGAGGTAGACAAAGGACAGTCCAAATCTTGCAAATGTGTGTTTTATTCCCAGTGCACACAAAGGTTTCCCAGTTTTCCCAGCTCTGTGTATTCCCACATCTTCTGCTTGAGTGCTTGCAGGGTAGGTTCCCTCACCTCTTTAAATTCTGTACACCAAGCACAATTTTCTCATAACAGATGCTTTCTGTACAACTCATCACCTTGGCCTTAGCCTTCACTTCTCAACTGGTGTCTGAACAGTATGCTAGTGGTCCCAGCTTTGCAGATCCAGTTCAAATGGAAATTTCTGGGGAATTACATGTACAAACCTATTGTGCTTTACGTCAAAGTATGTAACTTGCTGCACTATTAATGTAAGTATTGCTTTTAAAAACTAATTTTTGTATCCTTCAGTCCTCCCAGCTTGTTTCCCCTTAACCCCACAGCAAGTTAATACAAAATCTAAGCTGAAAATGTGTTGCTGAAAAAGCGCAGCAGGTCAGGCAGCATCCAGGGAACAGGAGAATCAACGTTTCGGGCATAAGCCCTTCTTCAGGAAACGTCGATTCTCCTGTTCCCTGGATGCTGCCTGACCTGCTGCGCTTTTCCAGCAACACATTTTCAGCTCTGATCTCCAGCATCTGCAGACCTCACTTTCTCCTCAATACAAAATCTAACCACATTTTTATTTCATATACTTCCCTGTAGATAATCCTGAGTTTCTAAGTGTAGTTTCACCAACAATGCATTTTCATTTTCCCCTTTCTACTCATAGTAGCACTGCAATGCCCCCAATATGCTGGTGTGAATAACGAAAGAAAATTTTAATGGAGACAGATGGATACTGAATACTATTATTATATTATTACATAGAACAATAAAGCGCAGAAAGGCCCTTCAGCCCTTGAAGTTGCACTGACCTGTGAACTAATCTAAGTCCATCCCCCTACATTATCCCATCATCATCCATGTGCTTATCCAAGGATTGTTTAAATCTCCCTAAAGTGGCTGAGTTAACTACATTGGCAGGCAGGGCATTCCTTGCCCTTACAACTCTCTTGAGTAAAGAACCTGCCTCTGACATCTGCCTTAAATCTATCACCCCTCAATTTGTAGCTATGCCCCCTTGTACAAGCTGACATCATCATCCTAGGAAAAAGACTACCCTATCTAATCCTCTGATCATCTCGTATGTCTCTATCAAATCCCTTAGCCTTCCACTCTCCAATGAGAACAGACCCACATCTCTCAACCTTTCCTCATAAGACCTTCCCTCCAGACCAGGCAACATCCTGGTAAATCTCCTCTACACCTTTTCCAATGCTTCCACATCCATCCTGTAATGGGGCGACCAGAACTGTACACAATATTCCAAGTCCGGCCACACTAGTGTTTTGTATAATAGCAGCATTACATTACGGCTCCGGAACTCAATCCCTCTCCCAATAAAACCTAACACACCATATGCCTTCTTAACAGCACTATCAACCTGGGTGGCAACTTTCAAGGATCTATGTACATGGACTCCAAGATCCCTCTGCACATCCACACTACCAAGGATCTTTCCACTGACCCAGTATTCTGCCTTCCTGTTATTCTTACCAAAGTGAATCCAGGCTGAATATTTTCCATTAACCACCACTCGCTGCCGCCTTACAGAAAGCCAGTTCCTAATCCAAACTGCTAAATCACCCTCAATCCCATGTCTCTGCATTTTCTCCAACAGCCTACCATGTGGAACCTTATCAAAGGTTTGAGTGAAGTCCATGTACACCACATCAACTGCCCTACCCTCATCCACATGCTTGGTCACCTTCTCAAAAAATTCAGTGAGGTTTGTGAGACATGACCTGCCCTTGATGAAACCATGTTGGCTATCTGCAATCAAATTGTTGCTTGCTAGATGATTATAAATCCTATCTCTTATAATCCTTTCCAAAACCCGTCTATAATTACCTGGTCGTCTCTACTGTCCTTCTTGAACAAGGGCACAACATTTGCAGTCCTCTGGTTCTAAACCTGTAGATAATGACGACTCAAAGATGAAGGCCAAAAGCTCCAACATCTCCTCCCTAGCTTCCCAGCGAATCCTCAGATAAATCCCATCCAGCCCAGGGGACCTGTCTACTTTCACTCCTTCTAGAATTGATAACACCTCTTCCTTACTAACCTCGATCCTTTCTAGTCTCATCTCCCATATCTCATTCTTCTCTTCTACAATATTCTCCTTTTCCTGAGTGAAAACAGATGAGAAATATTCATTTAGCACCTCTCTGATCTCCACAGGGTTATGATGTTATTTCCTGATTTTTGTTCAACAAATACAGATGTTGAGCGAGATGTTACTGCCAAAATAACAGTGAGGCTAATGGAGTTCTGTGATACTTACAAACCATGTACGGCATCTTCAGGTGAGCAGAAGATGCAAAGCCAAATGTCAATATCTGGAAGCTTGTGTTGAGTTGTGCCAACCATGGCTAAGTTCTGAAAAAAAGTGGTCTTGTCCTCTTCCTCATCATGGCCAAGCAACAAATTGCCGAGTTTCTCGAGTAGATGTGAACTGAACTTGCCTTAGAAAATTCAGTCAAATCACTACAAATGTAAACACCATTTTAAAGGCATGAAAAATTAATCTTTTCTTCACTCTCCTTTTTAAAGTCCTGAATTGACATCAATTTTAGCCACTGGGATAGCACTTGCTTATCATTCCTCAGGCTGTTCACATATCAGCCTTTCATTCTGATTGGTCAAGGAGATGCACTCAAAGATGGTTCATTCAACTGGTTCTTGGGTTGGGTGAGGGTTAGCTTTATGGGGAAAGTTCTTACAGGCTGGATCTATAGCCATAGGAGTTTAGAAGAATGAAAGGTGATCTTATTGATACAGGTGGGATCGTGAGAGGGCTTGACAAGATATAAGCTGAAAGGATGTGTCTCCTTGTTGCAGAAACTAGAACTAGAGACATTTTAAAACTAAGGAATCTGCCACCGAAGACAGAGGGTCACAAGTCATAGCTCTCTCCTCTTCAGAGAGTGGTGGAGGTAGAGTCATACAGCATGAAAACAGGCCCTTCAGGCCAAACAGTCCATGCTGACCAGGTTTCCTAAACTGAACTCGTCTCATTTTCCTGTGATTGGCCTGAATACCTCTGAACCATTCCTATTCATATACCCATCCAGGTATATGAATAATTGTACCAGCCTCTACCACTTCCTCTGGCAGCTCATTCCATACATGCACCACCCTCTGTGTGCAAACGTTGCCCCTCAGGTCTCTTTTAAATCTTGCCCTTCTCACCTTAAGCTTATGCACTCTAGTTTTGGATTCACCTAGCCTGGGAAAAAGACCACGGTTATTCACCTTATCTATGGCCCTCATGATTTTATAAACCTCTCTAAAGGTCATCCCTCAGCCTGCTATGCTTCAGGGGAAACATTAATTGTTTGGAAGGCTGAGACAAATTTATGACTATCAAGGGAGTCAGTGGCTATCAGGGTGGAGTTATGGCCATGATCAGATCAGCCGTGATACTATTTGAATGAGGAACAATGTTGAGGGGCTGAATGGCCTACTTCGGATCCCAGAACAGCTGTTCAGTCAGGTCCAAGATGCTTTTTTATTCCTTTGCTTACATTTTGGTCATTTTGTGATCGTTTTTAAACAAGCACAAGCAAGTTATAACTAATGATAAATGCCTTTCGATCTCCTGCTGCAGCAGAATCTGGGCCGAGGGAGGGTAATTCTTTACTAAACACTTGAATCCTGGGCTTGCGTTTTGGAGCAAGCTTATGAATTTCAAGCAGACGTGAACTGACAACCTCAGAAAAGCATCAGTATGCATGTTAGGTGAACAGTATCTTTTCATCTCCACAGAAACCACTGTGAAAGTGAAACAGGAAGATATTAGTCCAAATTTTGATGCGGATTATTCTTCACCAGACATTGCATCACCACCAAACCTTCAAGAACAAAATTCATTCCGGCCTCAAGGGAAGAGGTTACATAAGCAAATTTCGGATGAAGAATTCTTCGGCATCCAGGAGCAACACAATGTATTACTCGGGGATGGCAATAAGGAGTTGCATGGCATCAGGCAGGAATTGAGAGAGCTACGTAGTGACCTTCAAGAATTGGCTGCAGGCATCCGGCAACCCTTGGACAGGCTGGCAGATTATATCCAGGCTCTCCTTCCATTGTTGCAGCACCCACCTCGTTCTCGCATGATGGAGATGACCGACTCGTTTACACAGCCAGATGAAGAAGAAACTATGGGATCTGGCTCTTCACTATCACAAAGCCGACGGACTGGGTGCAAAACCTGCAAACGGCCAAAACTGGGGATGTAACCAGTTTGTGTTAGGCCAGGGGATTTTTGCTTCTTTGATTTCCATCTTTGGTTGGGTCAAGTGTTGTACCCCTCTAGGTGACTGCACATCCTATCTAGTGACTTCCAAAAGTAAGTGTTCAACACTTGGTTCTGTTTACATTATAGTGGTATCACAAGGATTTTAGGAAAACATTATAATTAGAGTGTAAAGTGTTCATGCGGTCTGCACTTAAACAATGAAAAGAAAAGAAATAACACAACAATTATAGTGTAGATTTTGTGTTGTGGGCTGTGTCTGCATGGGCTATTTTGATCTTGGGTGAATTGCAGATCTACATATCTGTGTGGTGCTGAGTAATTCAAAAGGTTCCATATTTACAACATATTCACTTTGGATGATCTTTCTTCCATAGTGTACTGGTGACAAATTTGCTAAATATGACTTGTAACAACACAGATTAAATTAAGTGCCAGTGATTCTGAACAACTTTTAACATAGTTTAAAGAGTATCGAAAACAGTATTGTCTTCATTATGGGAACAATAGCTATGTGATTGTCTTCTAAAATAGTTAACATCCTGGAGTTGGAGGCAGAAAGAAGAGAATGAATAAATATTAAAAATTAAATTATTTGATCAATTTCAATACACAATCTTCAAACTAGTGGGGCCCATGGTAATGAGCATCACAGTAGACTAGTTTTTACGTAGTTTGTTAAAGAAATAACTTTAAAAGTTTACTGTCCATACACATTCGAACAAATTACATATAATTAGTCTGATTGTACTCAGCCACCAAAATTTTTAATGTCATTTTGAAATTACTTTGGCAAAATTTAATTATATTTATGATAAATTGGAACTATCGGCAACTGAGAAATAAGCATTCTGATCTAAATTTAGAAATGTTTTCAGCAGTTATTCCCGTGAGACAGTCATAGAGCCATTGAGCAGAAAGAGACCCTTTAGCCCATCACGTTGCTGAACAAAGAGACCTTGGGGGTGCAGGTTCACAGTTCCTTGCAAGTGGAGTCACAAGTAGAGGTGTAGTGAAAGTGATGTTTGAAATGCTTGCCTTCATTGGTCAGGGTATTGCATATAGGAATTGAGATGTCACGTTTCGACTGTACAGTACATTGGTGAAGCCACTTTCAGAATACTGCATTCAGTTTTGGTCTCCCTGCTATAGGAAAGATGTTGTTCAACTTGCAAGGGTTCAGAAAAGATTTACAAGAATATAGCTGGGATTGGAGGGTTTGAGGTATCGGGAGAGCTGGGCTATTTTCCCTAGAGTGTTGGAGGTTGAGGGGTAACTTTTTAGAGGATAGGGTGAATAGCCAAGGTCTTTTTCCAGGGTAAGGGAGGTCCTAGGGAGTGTTGCTGAACAAAGAGACCTTGGAGTGCAGGTTCATAGCTCCTTGAAAGTGGAGTCGCAGGTAGATAGGATAGTGAAGAAGGCGTTTGGTATGCTTTCCTTTATTGGTCAGAGTATTGAGTACAGGAGTTGGGAGGTCATGTTGCGGCCGTACAGGACATTGGTTAGGCCACTGTTGGAATATTGCGTGCAATTCTGGTCTCCTTCCTATCAGAAAGATGTTGTGAAATTTGAAAGGGTTCAGAAAAGATTTACAAGGATGTTGCCGGGGTGGAGGATTTGAGCTACAGGGAGAGGCTGAACAGGCTGGGGCTGTTTTCCCTGGAGCATCAGAGGCTGAGGGGTGACCTTATAGAGGTTTATAAAATTATGAGGGGACATGGATAGGATAAATAGACAAAGTCTTTTCCCTGGGGTCAGGGAGTCTAGAACTAGAGGGCATAGGTTTAGGGTGAGAGGGGAAAGATATGATAGAGACCTAAGGGGCAACCTTTTCACGCAGAGAATGGTACGTGTATGGAATGAGCTACTAGAAGAAGTGGTAGAGGCTGATACAATTGCAACATTTAGGAGGCATTTGGATGGGTATATGAATAAGAAGGGTTTGGAGGGTTATGGGCCAGGTGCTGGCAGGTGGGACTAGATTGGGTTGAGATATCTGGTTAGCATGGACCGGTTGGACCGAAGGGTCTGTTTCCGTGCTGTAAATCTCTATGACTCTATGAATACCAAGACTAGAGGATAGGTTTAAGATGAGAGTGGAAAGATTTAAAAGGGACCTGAGAAGCAACACTTTTATACAGAAGGTGATGCATGTAGGGAATGAGCTGCCAGACGAAATGATGCAAATGGGTACAATAACAACCTTTAAGAGGCATTTGGACGGTTACATGAATAGGAAGGATTTAAATGGGTATGGGGCAAATGGTGGCAAATGGTACTAATCAGTTTACGATATCTGCTCGGTGCTGATGAGTTGGATCTATGGGTTTGTTTCCGTGCTGTACATCTCTATGACTCAATGTTTGTACCAGGTCATTAAGCACCTATCTGTCCTAATCTCATTTTGCAGCACTTTGCCTAGAGTGTTGGATGCAATGGCGTTTTTCTAAATACCTCTCAAATGTTGTAATGGTTTCTGCCTCTCCCACCCTTTCAGGCAGATTCCAGACACTCACTAGCTTCTAGGTGAAAAAAAATTCTCCTTAAATCTCCCCTCTAAACTGCCCCTGGTAACTGACCTCTCCACTAAAAGGAAAAGATTATTCCTATTGACCCTGTCTATGCCCTTCATAGTTTTGTACATTTGAATCAGGTTTCCCCTCAACCTTCTCTTTTCCAAGGACAACAACTCACTAAGACGTACCACTGATCACATGCATTGGTATTCCTAGCTCAGACTGAGATGTCTCTTTTGGTCCAGGCTAATAATTATCTTTTGTTGAGCAATTAACCTCATGGAAACTTGTTTTTATAACTGTTTATGCAGTCGTGGCAGTGTTGGTCTGCTTTGTATTCCTTGATTTTTAGTACAAATGATCAGTACATACTTAATCATTTTTTAACATCAGAACATCCCAATTTTGCAACAGGTTCAGTGAATTCAGGAAAGTATTGGCAGAGGAGAGAAAGAAACGTGTTTCTTCAGTTCTAAACGATTTAATGAACTTAAATGAAAGCTCAACAAAGGAAAGGAAAAAAAAATATTAAACATATTGGAATAAATAGAGAAAACACTGGAAATACACAGCAGGTCGGGCAGATCTGGGAGACTGCAAGACACAATTCAGGACTGTGTTCTTTAGTCAAAGATGATGTAATGTTTGTAAATACATTGCAGGGGAAAGCATTTGAATTTTCAGTTGACACTTATTTAGGAATCAAGCATTTTGAAGGCCTAAGGAATCATACTTTATTTCCCAAATATTAATTAGTATTATTTCTTTTAGCATTTCAAAGCGAAAGTAAGAGTTTAGCTTCCAGATTTAACTCTGCTTTAGTTCAATTGCATTGTAACGCGTTTCATGTGAGATAGCCTTCCATTTGAGAGGCTTTAATTATTTTGTGATGGATATGGCAAAGACTAAATTTCTGATGTTATAATAAAACAGCTGAAAGTATCTTGAAGGAGACCTTTTATTTTTATAAATTGTGTCACTTTAATGTTGTGTTCTCTTTTAAAGTTTGTACCAGCCATCTACAGTTAGAATAATTGAGAACCAAGCTAAGGAATTGAATCAGTGATTCAAATTGTTGTGTTTTAACTCTGACCTCGCCTGCAATTACTGCCTTTGTGTATCATAACTGCAACAAGCATTCTAAAAATTACTTTAATTTGTACACAAAAATTAGGGTGGATTCAAAATGAAGAAAGTAAAAGGCTGCTGGAAATCTGAAAGAAACAGAAAATGCTGGAAACACTCCACAGGTCAGATGAAGAGATGTTTTGGTTGATGACATCTTGATGGTTAAATTGTTGTTTAATGTTCCATTCTGCTTTCAGCTAGCCATCCCACCAACCCCCCTGCCCGTCTCTCTTTCCACCTTGAAGACCATCCTTAAAACCTACTACTTTGACCCAAGTATTTCAACTCCCCCTCCCACTCTGCCGAGGACATGGAGGTCCTGGGCCTCCTTCACTGCCGCTCCCTCACCACCAGACGCCTGGAGGAAGAACGCCTCATCTTCCGCCTCGGAACACTTCAACCCCAGGGCATCAATGTGGCTTCAACAGCTTCCTCATTTCCCCATCCCCCACCTCATCCCAGTTTCAAACTTCCAGCTCAGCACTGTCCCCATGACTTGTCCAGACTTGTCCGACCTGCCTAGCTCCTTTTCCACCTATCCACTCCACCCTCTCCTCCCTGACCTATCACCTTCATCTCCTCCCCCACTCACCCATTGTACTCTATGCTACTTTCTCCCCATCCCCACCCTCCTCTAGCTTATCTCTCCATGCTTCAGGCTGACTGCCTTTATTCCTGATGAAGGGCTTTTGCCCGAAACGTCGATTTCGCTGCTCGTTGGATGCTGCCTGAACTGCTGTGCTCTTCCAGCACCACTGATCCAGAACCAAGTATTTGATAGTCTGTCCTAATGGCTCCTTAAGTGGCTCAATGTCAAATTTTGTTTGATAATGCTCCTGTAAAGTGCCTTGAGATGTTTTATCACATTGAACGTGTTGTATAAATGTGGAGATGTTCTTTTTTTAAAATATTACTTCATGTGATGTTGATGTCGATGGCTATGCCAACACTTATGGCTGAACTGTAATTGCCCAGAAGGCAGTTAAGAGTTAACCACATTGCTGCGGGTCTTTATTATTTATTCACTGGATTTGGGTATCACTGGCTTGGCCAACAGAATCCCAGCCTACACATGAGATTGCAATGCACCATCTGAATGTCAAGTATGTGTCCTGATTCATTATTGGGAAGTCAGTCATAGAGATATGGTGAATTGAATAGTGAGGTTTAAGCTGTAGTTGACTAGATGTGGCAATGAAAGATTCCTTCACTCACCAAGACCACTCACCATTGGACTATTTGTGGCACCGCATCCAGGTTTTAAGGTCTATCTGGCTAAAACTGGCACCCATAGTTATTTGCTCCAACTGCTTTATCAGCATTTGCTTTCAGGGCCTCTTGACACCTTGCAGATACAGGACAGCTCTCCTTTTCCCACTCTCTCCAACAATTTCCCAGTGCAGTGTCCAGAAAACTCATTGTGTGAACTCTCAAATGTTACCCCAATATTCAACATCTCCAGGTCAGATTCATTTCCTGTATAACTGTTGGTATCTACTTCAGCCTCAGTGTACCCTCCCTTTGTAAGAAGCAGGAGAGCTTTAAATGATGGTTGCCTCTCATGAAACCAGCCCTCTGCTAATGCATCCAATCAGGCAATGGTGTGGTTAGCTTTGGCTGGATGCTCAGATCATTGAAACAAATGGGCCGCATAACGTTGACAAGTAGCTGTGAGCATATATTAATCCTGAATTGTGATCCTAGTATCCAAGTTTAGTATCAGCCTGGATCCAAACCAGTCAGTAAGACTGGAGCCACCTTGCTTTGGAGATCAGGTTTATTAACTATTCAGTCTTATTGTTTCTTCCACTCACTTGTCCCATCTTTAACTTATCGTTAATGCATCTGTTTGAACATATTATAACACGCCTCCAGGGTGGGTGGAACTTGAACCCAGATCATCTGGTTCAGAATTAGGTGTTACAATACTTCCCACTGTTGTCCCGTTGTACCTACCCAGACAACCAATTAACCCCATTCATCTATTTCTATTTGTTATATGAACATTTGGGTGTTCCTGAAGTTAGTCCATTTCTGGACACTATCTAACAGTTCCTGGAACTTGCTTTAACCAATAAATGTCTCATTTACTGCAGGTAGCATTGTTGCCTGGCCTTGAAGATCTTGTCATTGGTAACTGCATTGAGCATCAAAGGTTCTTCTCTTGAGGAATGTAGCTATTGAGCCATAGGAGAAATGTCAGTCAGAAGTTCTCTGATGTGGAGGGACAGAATATCAATTCAATCACATCATCTACTGGACAAGTTTTAACTGAAGTGGCACTCAAAGGAAATCATTCTTAGTGGATGTGAACAGTTTAAGAAGAATAGAGGAAAACAAATTCAACCCGGAAAATATAAGTAGTTGTGTAATGTAGTTAGGTACAGTATGGCTTCTTTTGTTTCATGTGACAGTGACTCTGAAATGACGTACATCAGGTGATCTTTTACTAATAGTTAGACCAATAAGTATAATTTACATACCAACAGGATTACAGAAAAATGCTTGAATAAGCATGACGTTGATGTAGTTACGACATAATTTTCGATTGAGGCGAATCTCATAGTTCCTGTTTGATGAAAGGATGGGCAGTGTGCACTGTATGAAATGAGAACAGAAAGTGCTGGAAATATTCAGCAGATCAGGGACAATCTGTGGAAATTGGAATGTAAACCATTTTAATCATCTGTAGAAGCTGCCTGACCTGCTGAGTGTTTCATTTTTTGTTTTCGTTTCAGATTTCCAGTGTCCATAGTATTTGCTGTGTTTATGAATAAATTTGTATTTTGTACTTAATGATCGCAGTGAGCAATCACTCTACTGTATTAAGATCCTTCCTGTATGATTTTCGTTACATTTTGGAGTCCACATGGACTATGATTTCACCAGAAATAACGACAAGCTGTTCTTGTGATTTATTTTTGAAATCCACGTCCATAACTCCACCCCCTTTTACCAATAGGAAACATCTAATATCAGAAGCATTTAAGGCATGTCTTAAACAATATAAGCTTTTCATTAATAAAACAAGATTAATTTAATAAAATTATGGATTTTTCCAATGGCCAGGATTGGAATCAGTCCTCCAGGAGATCCACACAGCTCTCAGAATTTATTTTTTCTATTTTTTTTCCAGTTATCACTTAAATAGAACAGAGCACCCCATTTGAGAAGCACCTCAAATCACCAACTTCAACATTCACTCCCTCCACCACTGATGCACAAAGACAGCGGTGTGTACCATCTATCAGATGTATCTCACCAAAGCTCGTTTGACAGCACATTCCAAAGTCATGAACTCTACTACTTAGAAGGGTAAGAGTAATGATACATGGAGTTCCCCTTCAAGCCACTCACCATCCTGACTTGGAAATATATTGCCTTTCCTTCATTGTCGCTGGGTTAAAATTCTGGAACTCCCTGCCTGATAGCACTATGGGTGGTCTAACACCTCATGGACTGCAATGGTTCAACAAGGCAGCTCACCATCACCCAGTCAAGGCAATACATGCTGGCTCAGTCAGTGACACCCACAAAAGAACAGGAGAAAGTACAGCTTTCGCTCCCCAGAAATGAATAAATCAACACAAAATAAAAATTAAAGCAGCTTTCACTTGCTTATACATGCGCATCTTAAGAAAGAGGTTCCAGAATTTTGACCCACCAACAGTGATTGTAGTGCCAGTCAAATAGGCTGCTTTGTCCTGAATGGTGTGACACTTCTTGAGTGTTGTTGGAACTTAAAGGTAAGGAGGAAGTTTTCCATCACGATCCTGACATGTCGATGATAGACAGGTTTTGGGGAGTCAGAAGGTGAGATACTGCAGGATTCCTGGGTTGTGACCTGCTCTTGTGCCTATAGTATGTATGTGACTGGTCTAATTCAGTCTCAATCACAGGACATTGATAGTGAGATTTAGCAATAGAAATGCCATTGAACGTCAAGGGTAGATTGATAGAACATTCTTCTTATTGGAGATAGTCATTGCCTAGGACTTTTGACAAGAATATTTATTCACATTGGTGAATGGCCTATTGATCGTCCAAACTACTTCATCCTGGATGGTACTGAGCTTCTTGAGGGTTTTTACAGTACATCAATCCAGATACACAAACAATATTTCATCACACTATTTCAATGCTGGGGAGTTCATACTGATTCTTATATAAGGAGGATTAGCTAAGCATACCAATTTTGTTTTAAAATGTTACCTTTTCTGCCTCCAACTATTCTTTGATATAATGTTCAAAATTAGAGAAAGCAGTAGGAATTTGAAGTGTTTTGGTGTTGTACTTGTTAAGTGCTTTTAGACAATATCCAGACTTTCTAGTTAGAATTTACTTTCAATCAACCACACACCATGAAGCCCATCATTACTCTGGATGACTCTATATATATATTGTAGTATTTTTAATGAATCTTTTTGGACACGTTATGAGACATCTCTGTGCCAGGTAGGGACACTACCTCTGCACTACAAGAGCACTAATCTTTTCAAAATAAAACTAAAAAATGGATGAGATGGCATCTGTTGTGAAGCGTAACAAAAAAGTCAAAAAGGTTAAGGTAAAGTGATAAAGGAAGCTGATCAAAATTAAATAAAAACATCTAACTGGGATGATAATGCACACCATAACTTATAGATCTTTCAAACTAGTGTGGGATTTGAAATCCTGACCCTCATCTGACTCATTATTCGGTAAGCCTCTAAACTAACAGCCCAGCTAGTGCGAACTGTCAACCCCCATCTACCCACAAATCGTGTCCAAGGCAGTCAGCGAGATGGAACCCTTACTTTTCAAAACAAAACAACCTAATCAGATAATACTGTAATGCACCTTCAGGATAGGAAGGCCAAAGTTTCAGACACTACCACTGCACCATAAAAGCCCTGAACCCTTATTTATACACATTTTAATATTTGGGATTGAGTAGCAAAAAGCTGAACTAATCTAAATTATACTAAAGGGGAAATTACAGGACCAAAGAAATCAAACTTACCAAGTTAGGATTTCATTGGGGGGGGGGGGGGGTCAGGATGCCAACCAGCGCCACTCCATGGTAGCCCCAAAAGTGTGCTAGCAGATACCAATATAGATCTTAATACTCTTTTGCAAATTGAACCAAACTATAAAGTAACAGGAGGAAGTGAGGACTGCTGCCTGATCTGCTGTGCTTTTCCAGTACCACACTTTTCGACTATATAGAAAACAAAGTTAAAAATCGCACATCACCAGGTTACAGTCCAACAGGTTTATTTGGAAACACTAGCTTTCGGAGCGCTGCTCCTTCGTTGGGTGGTTCATCAAGGAGCGTCACTCCGAAAGCTAGTGCTTCCAAATAAACCTGTTGGACTGTAACCTGGTGTTGTATGATTTTTAACTCTGTACATCCCAGTCCAACACTGGCACCTTCAAGTCAGAAAGAAAACAGTTAGCCAATCAGGGCAAATGCATTTTAATAATTATTTTTAATCAGCCTGGTCAGACACGTTATGATGTCCCTTTGGGACAGGTAGGACCTGAACCCAGAACATTGAGCTGGAGCTCTGGATCGCCACTGTCACCTTCCTCAGAAATTGTTCTTAATCAACCTGATCAAAGATGCAGTATGAGGAGGGTGGATCTACTGGAATTGCAAGGTGTTCTGGTCCT
The DNA here is from genome assembly GCF_037043375.1 of Chiloscyllium plagiosum. Taxonomy (NCBI): domain Eukaryota; kingdom Metazoa; phylum Chordata; class Chondrichthyes; order Orectolobiformes; family Hemiscylliidae; genus Chiloscyllium; species Chiloscyllium plagiosum. The sequence goes on along the minus strand of NW_028270158.1, from coordinate 14,989,599 downwards.
CTCACCAACAAAGAAATGCTCCTTTAATAAGCCAGCAATCTTGGCCCAAACAAGCGGATTACAAAATTCTGTCAAAAGTTATTGTCAACCGGGTCAGGTCTGCTCTGGGGTCGGTGATTCACCCTGACCAAACCTGTGCTGTACCGGGCAGGAAGATCGCTGAGAGTCTCGCACTCCTCAGGGATACGATCGCCTACGTGCAGGACAGAGGGTTGGACACCTGCCTGATCAGCCTGGACCAGGAGAAAGCCTTTGACAGGATATCACACACGTATATGAGAGATGTTCTCTCCAAAATGGGCTTTGGGGAGGGAATCTGCAATTGGATCAGACTGCTCTACACCAACATTGTCAGTGCAGTCTCAATCAATGGGTGGGAATCAGATAGCTTCCCAGTCAGATCTGGAGTCAGGCAGGGCTGCCCTCTCTCTCTCCTGCCTTGTTTGTGTGCTGCATAGAGCCATTTGCCAAGTCCATCAGGAAGGATGCGAGCCTGAGAGGGGTGACTATTCCTGGCAGCGGGGGCCTGCAGGTTAAGGCCTCCCTGTACATGGATGACGTCGCCGTTTTCTGCTCGGATCCGCTATCCGTGCGCAGACTCATGTGCATATGTGACCAGTTCGAACGGGCCTTGGGGGCCAAGGTAAACCGAGGCAAGAGCGAGGCCATGCTCTTTGGGAACTGGGCCGACCAATCCTCGATCCCCTTCACCGTCAGGACCGACCACCTGAAGGTGCTGGGTATTTGGTTCGGGGGGGCTGGGGCATGCGCCAAGTCTTGGGAGGAGTGAGGCAGAAACTGGGCAGATGGAAGCTACGGTCGCTCTCCATCGCGAGAAAAAACCTGGTCATCAGGTGTGAGGCACTGTTTTAGCTATTATTCGCGGCATAGGTCTGGCCTATTCCCAGAACCTGTGCCGATGCAGTCACCCGGACCATCTTCCAATTTATATGGAGGTCAAAAATGGACCGGGTCTGAAGGACTCGCTGTACAAAGATCTGGGCAACAGGGGAAAAAATACACCCTATTCCACCCTGACCCTGATGGCCACCTTTGTGTGTGGCTGCATCAAGCTGTGCGGGGATCTCTGGTACGCAAATACCAAGTGTCACTACGTACTGAGGTTCTACCTGTCCCCGGTGTTGCGAAGGATGGGCCTGGCCTCGTTGCCGCAGAACGCTCCGAGTAGTTGGACCTTTCCGTATCACCTGTCCTTCGTGGAGAAGTTTATGAAGAAAAACACCTTTGACCACAAGTCCATCCGGAAGTGGTCAGCACGTAGTGTCCTTGAGACCCTTCGGGAAAAGGAGAGGGCGGATCCTGTCGAGCGGTTCCCTGAGCAGACTGTCAAAGCCATTTGGCAGAATGCCTCATCGCCAGAACTTTTCAACAAGCACCAAGACATGGCTTGGCTGGTGGTGAGAAGGGCTCTGCCTGTGAGATCCTTTATGCATGCCCGGACTCTCAGCCGCACTGCACGCTGCCCTCGAAGCGGCTGCGGGTGGGGACGAGACTGTCACACACCTCCTTCTGGAATGTGCCTACGCAGAAGAAGTCTGGAGAGGAATGCAGTGGTGTTTGTCAAGGTTCGTCCCGAGCAGCGCTGTGATGCGGGACTCTGTGCTCTACGGCCTGTTCCCCAGGACGCACACCGAGACGAACATCAACTGTGCCTGGAGGATCATCAACTCGGTGAAGGACGCTCTCTGGGCGGTCCAAAACCTGTTGATCTTCCAGCTGAAGGAGTTGACCCCGACTGAGTGTTGCAGACTGGCACATTCCAAGGTCCAGGACTACGTGTTGAGGGATGCGCTGAAGCTTGGGGCAGCTGCCGCCAAGGCGCGGTGGGGAAAGACCACTGTGTAACATTTGCCTGCCTAAGAAGAATAGGGGGCCCATGTAGTCATTTGGGCTCCGCTGACGCCTCAGCTAAAAATGTAATCGCACAGACCTGTAAATAGGAATGATTACTGGAAAAGCGCAGCAGGTCAGGCAGCATCTAGGGAACAGGAGAATCGACGTTTCGGGCATAAGCCCTTCTTCAGGAATGCCCGAAACGTCGATTCTCCTGTTCCCTAGATGCTGCCTGACCTGCTGCGCTTTTCCAGCAACACATTTCCAGCTCTGATCTCCAGCATCTGCAGACCTCACTTTCTCCCCAATAGGAATGATTACTCTGTTTCGGTATGCAAAGAAATGGAATGTTTACATATGTCTGGCATGTCCAATTGTACAGACCATCAAAGTATTTTATGAATAAAGTATATTTTTGAAATTAAAAAAAAGCAATCTTGGCCCAAACATATCTGTTCATTCATCTGGAGAAATGCCACTTAAAAATTACTTCCCCTTAAAGCACATGACTTTGCCTGGGCAATGCCAAACAATCTGAATCCCTGTTGGAGTTGCACCTTTACACTTCGCACATTCCAAAATGTAAACGTCCCGACACAAACAATAGGCTCAAGCTCAGTTCCATCTTGGCAGCAGAATAATACTTTTTTTGCATTGTTTTAACACACATAACTAAAAAGGGGAAAACGAATTCACTGCGAGCAACATTTTAAGATTGGGACTTCTTTTGGAGAGCTGTTGCTTGCAATACCATCTCAAGGATGTAACACTCCTGTCAACAACATTTAATAATTAAAATATATACATTTAGACAACGTTCTTCCGAAACAATTCAGGAGAGAAAGCCTCCACGAAAGTATAGGCCAAAATTTGGTTGGAATTTCAGCAAATATTGAGATAAACTGGAGTTTTAAAGTGAGTACACGTATACATTTCCGACTGTAGTGTAATTACAAAGGGGTGTGTTATGTTAGCTGCCAGATCTTGAGTTCCCATGTAGTGTGTACAGTGCTAGTTGCAATATTTGAGCTCTCTATCGCTCTGTAGGTGGCGGTTGTTACTGACAGTGAAGAATAAGAAAAGACACGTTACTGGTCCAGGAGAGAAACGAAAATAAGGTTTATGTGTACAGAGAGTGCGGAGCGCATTGACAAAAACTAGAGGGCAGAGAAACAAAGACACTCCGGTAACAAATACAGCAGATAGGTAAGTGCATTGGTGCTTTGCATAATATGTATTATGAAAGAAAGGAGCAAACTATCTCCGCTTACCCGCTTTTGTTTTGCACCTAGATTTGCATAGTGCGGGAGTAAAAGTTTTCCCCAGAGCTGCAAGCCGGAGCAACTTGCAGGAGCAGCAGCAGCACTAGCTGAAGCTGCTCGCGCCGAACAAAAGCGCCTGGCAACCGCGGCCGCGGTCCCCAACCCCCTAGCAACCGCGGCCGGGGTCCCCAACCCCCTAGCAACCGCGGCCGGGGTCCTGCAGCTCGGCGGTGGGGGGATGGGAGGCTCCGGCGGATCGGAGCCCGCTCCTCCTGGGGAGGGGAGGGGAGGGGAGGGGAGGGGAGGGGGGCACGGAGGAGCCGGCGTCGCCAGTCTGTCCGCCGAGTCCCTTCACGCCGTAAGTTTGGTGGTGGTGGGGACCTACCCCCACCCCCGGGCTGGCAAAGGGGGGGGGGGAGGGGGGACACCACTCTACCCCTCTACCCCTCCATTTTGGCGTGGCCAGGCCTTGTGCTCGGGTACCAGGGGCTGTTTGTTGACGGCAGTTCGGTGTAAGGCGCCGACCAGGCCTCAAGGCCGCGGGCTGTAGTAGCAGGGGTCGGCGACCACCGAACCACTCTGCGATTTACTGACCGCGACACTGGGCTGTTTCAACACAGAACTTCGGGCTTAACTTGAGAATCAAACAGTGGGCACTTCCCGTGTTTATATATTCACTTTCACCCCTGAGAAGCGTCGTCAGAAATTCAGACTGTACATAATTTACATTTTGAGGCAGATTCTGATGTTGTTTTGGAGCTTTTGCACATCTTGAATCTCAACTGAAATGTGTAAGCAAAGTTCCAGCTTTAAGTTGTTACTTCAAAATATGTCAAAGTTGCAAAACAAAGACAACCAGGACAAAAAAAAATTATTTTCTCTCTAGTATTCTACCAGGAAGGGAAATCTTTGGAGTTAGGTGTTTATCTGCTCATAAGCAGGGTTCAAAATAGTTATTAGATTGGATTACTTACAGTGTGGAAACAGGCCCTTCGTCCCAACAAGTCCACACCAACACGCAACCCACCCAGACCCATTCCCTTGCATTTACCCCTTCACCTAACACTACGGGCAATTTAGTATGGCCAATTCACCTAACCTGCACATTTTTGGAATGTGGGAGGAAACCGGAGCACCCGGAGGAAACCCACGCAGACACGGGGAGAATGTGCAAACTCCGTTGCCTGAGGTGGGAATTGAACCCAGGTCTCTGGCGCTGTGAGGCAGCAGTGCTAACCACTGTGCTGCCCACTATGAAGAGTTCTTTGTGAGATGACCTCTAGGTCTTTAATTTTCAGTGGTTCCTTTTTCATTTTTAGATGATGTAGACACAGACTAAACATTACTGTGTAAACGTTAGCGAGTTTTGAAACGATTTGTAGCTCAGATTGACGTTCTGGATGCAGGTTTGCTCGTTGACCTGGAAGGTTCATTTTCAGACATATCATCTCCACACTATGTTTGCTCACTGAGCAGGAAGGTTCATTTCCAGACGTTTCATCACCACACTAGGTGACATCTTCAGTGAGCCTCCAGACGAAGCACTATTGGTGATTCCTGCTTTCTATTTATATGTTTGGGTTTCAAACATGTAAATAGAAAGCAGGAATCAGCAGCAGTGCTTCGTCTGGAGGCTCACTGAAGATGTTACCTAGTGTGGTGATGAAATGTCTGAAAATGAACCTTCCAGGTCAGCAAGCAAACCTACATCCATTCCTGTCTAAACTTGTGTTGAAATTTTAAAGAGTTTTTTTTCTTCAGAACAACAGCATAAATACCAAAGTTTGCATGTTCTTAGCCATTATTTTGTTTTGTTAATTTGCAATGAATTTCCCATGCTGCTGTTTCCATGGTGAGTTCATGGAAGAACCTTAACTGACCCAATTGACATTAAGTGATTCAGATTGAGTGGATAAACCTGAATACGAGGTTTTGATTGCAAATGTCACAACCAGTTATGAATTTCAAGCATTTTCCCTGATAAATTATTGAGTAAACAATATTCATTTGGTTTCTCACACACAATTTACACACTAGTCAATCCATATTTCATACAACTTGAAACCTTGTGCGCACACCCCTCTTTCAAACCCCCATCTTCCTCTTCCTCTTGCTCAGCAGCTGAGAGCTGCACTGTCACCCGCTTAGCCACCTTTTGTGTACTCCAAAGCTGTTCTGGACAATATTGGACTCTACCACGCCAGTATTCCCTTAAGAAAAAGTTCAGTATAGCCATCTGTTAATCTTGAGCAGACATTCCAGAATGTGCAGGCACAACAGATCTTTCTTTCTAAAAAGCAGTTCATTGCTGTTTTATGAACGAATGTTGCTTCATAGAACATTACAGCGCAGTACAGGGCCTTCAGTCGTCAATATTGCGTCAACCTATGAAGCCCACCTAACCTACACTTCCATTATTATCCATATGTTTATCCAATGAACATTTAAATGCCCCTAAAGTTGGCAAGTCTCCTATTGTTGTAGGCAAGGCATTTAAGTTTAATGTTGATCTTGCTTTTTGTGTACCTTCTCTGCATCTGTAACGTTGTATTCTTTGCTATGTTCTATTACCCTAACACACTGTATGATATGATCTACCTTTACTGCATGCAAAACAAATCTTCACTGTACCTCGATACATGTAACAATACTAAATCAAATCAAATTGATGATTTGTTAATGATGGTTTGTATCAGTACCCTCTCCTGAACATCTCCTTAATATACTCGTTTGGAACAAATATTGTTCTTAATCACAATGGTCATTTTAGCCCTTCTAACAATATTTTGGTTCATACATTAATGTTGTGCCTTTTGTGATCTCAGGATTTTCCAAACTGCTTTGCAGCCATGAAATACTTTTAAAGTGAGAGAGCTAGCCCTTGGAATGTGAGGCAAGTGCAAAAGAATTCCCCTGGCTCATGAATTTTGTAGACGTATGTAAAAGATGACATCAAACTCAACTGCTTTCAACCAGTGATGGTGCAAAAGATCCTTTATTTTTGCACATGACTATTAGGTCACTAGTATAGTCAGAAGGAAACAATAATAATGACAGTTATGATTCAGGTCGTCAAGGTGACTATCTCAAAAATATTTGATTTCAGCTGGTTCTGAAGTTAAAAGTTGAAGTTCTGAAAATGAAGTCAATTGCTCAACTGTCTCAAAGTGAGAGACCTGATTCTTATGTACAGTTTTATATGACTTGAGGATACACCCACTACATCTTGCAGTCTGAGCCTATCTCACTGACCCCGGACAACCCCGCCCCCGGGTCACTCACTGTCTCCGGCTGCTCCTCCCCCGGGACACTCTGACCCTGGCTCCTCCTCCCCTGGGTCACTCACTGGCTCCAGCCCCTCCTCCCCCGGGTCACTCACTGACCTTGGCCCCCCCCCTCCCCCAGGTCATTCACTGACCCCGGCCCCATCTCTCCCAGGTCACTGACCCCGGCCCCTCCTCCCCCGGGTCACTCACTGACCCCGGCCCCCCCCATCCCCCGGGTCATTCGCTGACCCGGCCCCTCCTCTCCCGGGTCACTGACCCCGGCCCCTTTTCCCCTGGGTCACTCACTGACTCCAGCCACCCCGCCCCTCCCCCGGGACATTCTGACTCCGGCCCCCCTCACCCGGGTCACTCACTGACCCTGGGCCCCCCCCCCCCCCCTTCCCCCAGGTCACTCACTGACCCTGGCACCCCCTCCCCCGGGTCACTCACTGGTCCCGGCCCCCCGTCCCCCGGGTCACTCACTGACTCCGGCCGCTCCCTTCCCTGGGTCACTCACTGACCCCGACCCCTCCTCCCCTTGGGTCACTCATTGACACCGTCCCCGCCGTCCCCCGGGTCACTCACTGACCCCGACCCCTCCTCCCCTTGGGTCACTCACTGACACCGTCCCCGCCGTCCCCCGGGTCACTCACTGACCCCGGCCCCTCCTCTCCTGGGTCACTCACTGACCCCGGCCCCTCCTCTCCCACGTTACTCACTAACCCCGGCCCCTCCTCTCCCGGGTCACTCACTGACCCCGGCCCCTCCTCTCCCACGTTACTCACTAACCCCGGCCACCCCTCTCCCGGGTACTCACTGACCCCGGCCCCTCCTCCCCTTGGGTCACTCACTGACCCCCGGCCGCTCCTCCCCCGGGTCACTCACTGACCCCGGCCGCTCCCTCCCCTGGGTCAATCACTGACCCCGGCCCCTCCTCCCCCGGGTCACTCACCGGCCCCGGCCCATCCTCCCCCTGGGCCACTCACTGACCCCGGCCTCTCCTCCCCTTGGGTCACTCACTGACCCCGGCCCCTCCTCTCCCGAGTCACTCACTGAGCCCGGTCTCCCCTCCTCTTGGGTCACTCACTGACCCCGGCCTGTCCTCTCCCGGGTCACTCACTGACCCCGGCCTCTCCTCCCACTGGGTCACTCACTGACCCCGGCCCCTCCTCTCCCGGGTCACTCACTGATCCCGGCCTCTCCTCCCCCTGGGTCACTCACTGTCCCCGGCCCCTCCTCCCCCTGGGTCATTCACTGACCCCGGCCTCTCCTCCGCTTGGGTCACTCACTGACCCCGGCCCCTCCTCTCCCGGGTCACTCACTGACCCCGGCCCCTCCTCCCCTTGGGTCAATCACTGACCCCGGAACCTCCTCCCCTTGGGTCACACACTGACCCCGGCCCCTCCACCCCCAGGTCACACACTGACCCCGGCCCCTCCACCCCCAGGTCACTCACTGACCCCGGCCCCTCCTCCCCCGGGTCACTCACTGACCCCAGCCCCTCCTCCCCCGGACCACTCACTGACCCCAGCACCTCCTTCCCCGGGTCACTCACTGACTCCGGCCCTTCCTCCCCCGGGGCACTTACTGACCCCGGCCCCTCCTCCCCCCGGGTCACTCACTGACCGCGGCACCCCCTCCCCCGGGTCACTCACTGATCCCGGCCCCTCCTCTCCCGGGTCACTGACCCCGGCCCCTCCTCTCCCGGGTCACTCACTGACCCCCGGCCCCTCCTCTCCCAGGTCACTCACTGACCCCGGCCCCTCCTCCCCCGGGTCACTCACTGACCCTGGCCCCTCCTCCCCCGGGTCACTCACTGACCCCGGCCCCTCCTCCCCGGGTCACTCACTGACCCCGGCCCCTCCTCCCTGGGTCACTCACTGACCCCGGCCTCTCCTCCGCTTGGGTCACTCACTGACCCCGGCCCCTCTTCTCCCGGGTCACTCACTGACCCCGGCCCCTCCTCCCCTTGGGTCAATCACTGATCCCGGAATCTCCTCCCCTTGGATCACACACTGACCCCGACCCCTCCTCCCCCGGGTCACTCACTGACCCCGGCCCCTCCTCCCTGGGTCACTCACTGACCCCGGCCTCTCCTCCGCTTGGGTCAATCACTGATCCCGGAATCTCCTCCCCTTGGATCACACACTGACCCCGGCCCCTCCTCTCCCGGGTCACTGACCCCGGCCCCTCCTCTCCCGGGTCACTCACTGACCCCGGCCCCTCTTCTCCCAGGTCACTCACTGACCACGGCCCCTCCTCCCCGGGTCACTCACTGACCTCGGCCCCTCCCACCCAGGTCACTCACTGACCCCCGGCCCCTCCTCCCCCGGGTCATTCACTGACCCCCGGACGCTCCTCCCCCGGGTCACTCACTGACCCCGGCTGCTCCTCACCAGGTCACTCACTGACCCCAGTCACTCCTCCCCCCGGGTCACTTACTGACCCCGGCCGCCTATCTCCCGGGTCACTCTGACCCCAGCCCCTCCTCCCCCAGGTCACTCACTAATCCCGGCCACTCCTCCACCAGGTCACTCATTGGCCATGGCCGCTCCTCCCCCGGCTCACTCATTGACCCCAGCCCCTCCTCCCCCGGCTCACTCACTGACCCCGGACCCTCCTCCCCCGGGTCGCTCAATGACCCCGGCCGCACCTCTCCTGGGTCATTCACTGACCCCGGTTAATTCTCTCCAGGCAGTCAGCAGTTTCTCCCTAGTCACTATTTTCCTCTTGGCCTTGATCCTCCTCAAAGCATTGATTCTGTTTCATAATGAAGAGTAAGAATGGCAAAGACAGAACCTGTGATTGAAAGGGCAGTTCCTCACAGTTTCTGTCTTTCTCATGTAAGTGAACAACCTTTCTTTGCTCCGTCATCACTTCTGTAATTTATTTTCTGCGCTATTCGAGGGGGGTAAATTCCCCTACTGTGTGTATTTTGAGCGCTTGTTTATACAACAACTCGCATTTATATTTTGTTTAACGTCGTCTAATTGCCCACTTCACAGTGCAGTTATCAGGCACACTGAGCCACATAATGGGGTATTAGGACACATAACTTTTAAAGAGCTTCCTGAAAGAGGAAATGGAGGTAGAGCAGCTTAGTGTGGAAATTCCAAACCTTCGAACCTTGGCAGCTATAGGAATAGCTGACAATAACGAGCAATATCAGAGCTGCCGAAGGAGCCAGAAATGGAAGTACACAGAAACCTCAGGGGCATGCAAGATGTACAGCTGTACAATGGTGACTTGATACTACTGGTTACAGCACCTGTTCTAAAATATAGTTGAAGTCTCAGATCTTTTGGCATGCTTTCTTTGAGAATGGTAATCAAGATTAAGCTGTGATTGGAAACTATATATTTGTATATTTTTAAATATATTTGTATTAGTTTCCTTACTCTGTAGAGTTCAAAGCAAGCTTGATGTATAAAAATTCAAGTTTTCTTTTTTTGTTTTCTGTTTTTTAATGTTAAAACCTGCGTAGAGGACATTCTCAGAATAAAGGGACTGGGATGCCTTCAGTAAGTTGCTCAAGTCGTCTCTCTGTGTGAACCAAGGCAGTTAGTAATCGCAGGCTATTTGGCTGTCATCATAGTTGAGTTCTGTTCCGCATTTGGTTTGCATTCAGTGAGCATGCATTTTCAATGCGGTAACTGGATAGCAATCAAGGAGGAAAGCTTTGATGTATTTGCCCTTTTCCTCCCTTAAGATGCATTAGGCAGTTGTGTTTTGTTATTTGCTAACATACCACAGATTGACACATGACAGAATAAGCTTAGATGGCCTCTGACCCTGGGATGTGCCTTTATTCACTGAGTCATTTGGTAGAGCAACCTATTGTATGACTATCTATTTAGTAAGTTTCTGGTTGGAGTCAGAGAGTAATTGAAATGGGTTGATATCACTCTGTGTGCTTTTACTGAGAGATGCATTAATATGGGATTGGGTGCAATTTTTTTTGTGTGGAGTCATAGAAATGTACAGCACAGAAACAGACCCTCCAGTCCAACTCGTCCATGCCAATCAGGTATCCTAAACTTATCTAGTCTCATTTGCCAGCACTTGGCCCATATCCCTCTGAAACCTTTCCTGTTCATATATCACTATACTGATATGGATTGATAGCTGATTAATGGACAGAACAGAGAGATTAGGAATAAATGGACCATTTTCAGGTTAGTAGGCAAAACAATTGAGGTACCACAAAATTGAACCCCAGCTATTCTGAATCTATATTAATGACTTGGATATTGGGATTAAAAGTAATATTTCCAAGTTTTCAGATGACACTGAGAAGTTTTGCTAGTTTTGAGAATTGTGAGGAGGATGCAAAGATGCCTCAATGAGTTGGAGAGGTTAAGTATGTGCGGGAAATTGGAATACAATGTGGAGAATTGAGAGGTTAGGCACATTGGTAGGAAAAACAGAAATTCAGAATATTTCTTCAATGGTAAGAGTCTAGGACACGTTGAACCTCGAACGGAATTGGGTGACCTTATTCATGAGTCACTGGACGTTCACATGGATGTACCACAAGCAATAAACAAGGCAGTTAGTTTCTTGGCCTACAAGAGGATTTACGTATAGGAGTAAAGGTGCCTTACTCCAATTATATGGAGCCTTGGTAAGCCCACACCTGGAGTATTTTTTTGTAGTTTTGGTAAACATATCTGCAGAAAGGTATGCTTGCCATAGAGGGAGTACAATGAAAGTTCACCCAACTAATTCCTGGGATTCAGGGATTGTCCCCTGAGGAAAGATTAAAAACTAGACCCATATTCTCTAAAGTTTCGAAAAATGAGTAGTGATATCTCATTTAAATGTACAAGATTCTTAGAGGACTCTATAGAATAGATGCAAGAACAATGTTTCCCCTGGCTGAGGGTGTGCAAGATTAATAAAGGTCAGGTTATTTAGGAATGAGATGAGGAAGACTTCACCAGAGTGTGGTGAATTTTTGGAATTCTCTGTCCCAGAGGGTTGGGGAGGTTCAGTCATTGAGTATGTTCAAAACTGAGATTGATAGATTTCTGCATATTAACAACATCAAGGGAAATGGTGATGAGCTAGAAGGTCAGCCATTATCTCATTGAATGGTAAAGCATGCTTGAAGGACTGCTGCTTTTATTTACTTGCTTTATTCAGATATTTCATATTGAATATTAGTCGTTTCAACCCATTAATTTCAATTATTGTTTTAAAAAAATCATTTTTATAGTATGTGTAATGGTCCCCACCTTCCAAAAATCTTTGCTGTTAGTCATGCGTAATTTAAGGAAACAGAAATTAAGTTTTGGATATTTAGTTATAGTAATGAGGATAAAATGGAATCTAAAAGAATGTCCCTGTATTTCCATTAGTGATCACAGAACTTTTGTGACCATCTGCAAGGGCATATAATCACTATTTTATCTGCTCTGAAAGACTGTGCCTCTGGCAGTGATGCACCTCCCTGCTGTTATCCCACTCTCTGTGTTGTATAGAAATTGAACCCATAGCTTTCTGACTCTGAGAAGAAAGCTGCCATGGAACCCAGGCTGACACCGTATAACATTCATATCCTTGATATGTCCCAAAGCACATCAAAGTCATGGAAGTACCTGTACTTACAAAATGTAGTCATTGTGATAATCATAGATTAGTTATGGCACAGAAGGATTCCATTGCTCTGTCAAACCTGTGTTAGCTTTCTAAATGAGAAAGATGACCCAGTGCCACTTTCTGTAGTATAGCTCATTAATTCTTTCGGAGAATAATCCAGTTCCTTCTCAAATGCCTCAATTGAACCTACGTTTACCACACTCTCAGGCAAATCTCAAACCACTCAGTACATGAATATGTTTTTCCTCAAGTTCCTTTGCCAATAATATTTCATCTGTACCATCTTATTCTTGATCCTTCCAGTTGTTTTTCCAATTTACTTTGTGTAGACTCATCATTATTTTGTATGACAAATCCAGCCTCTGGAAAACTCTCTCTTCTGCAGGGAACACAGTCTAAACCTCTCAAATGATATTTCTCATCCCTGGAACCATTCTTGTGAATGTTTTCAGCATTCTTTCTAATATCTTCACATTTTCCTAAAGCATGACATCCAGTATTTGGTCATAGTACACCAGTTGAGATTGAACCGGATTTTATACAAATTTGACATAACCACCAGTTTTTGTAATCTTTATCTCAATTAATAAGACCTAGGGTATGGTATGCTTTATTAACTGTTCTCAATTTGTCCTACCACTTTCAATTACTTGTGCATTTATGCATCTAGGACCCTGTGCTCCTGCATTTTCTTTTATAGAGTCATAGAGACGTACAGGATGGAAACAGACTCTTCGGTTGAATCATACCCTTTACTTTACATGTCTCTCCATGATGTTCCTACCAAAATGAAACATTTCACACTTCTCTGCATTTACTTTTGTCTACCAATTGTCTAGCAATCACAATTCAGCTCTGTTAACACTGTTTCTCTCTCCATGGCTGCATTCTGACCTGCCGAGTATTTCCACTAATTGTAATATTTTGCTGTTCGAAGTTCAGCAACCACTTCTGTACAACAAGCTTCCCCAGACTTTGAGACCAGATTGTACACTTTAAAAGTGCTCTTGTTACTTAAATGCAATCACTTCACTTTTTTTCTTTAAAGTAAATGATAATTTGTGGAGAAGTAGAACTAGATGTCATCAGCATACATGTGAAACAAAAAAGCACAGAAATTACTGGGGAAATTCAGCAAGACTGACAGTATCTATTTAGATTTGGATTAGATTCCCTACACTGTGGAAACAGGCCCTTCAGCCCAACCAGTAGAGTTAACATTTTGAGTCTAGTGAGCCATATTCAGAACAGACTTGTTGAGTTTCTCCATCAATTTCTGTGTTTGTTTGTTTCAGGTCTCCAGCATTTGCTGTCATTTGTTTTATTTTAGTATACAAATGAAAACTGTATCATTGTTTGCACACAGTACCTCCTGTGGGCAGCATGAGGATGAACAAGAAAGGGCTGAAAATGGTATGTTGTTATAATTCTGAGCTGAATTTTTCGGGTGGTTCTGGCTTTGAAGGGACAAGTGAAATGAAGACTGCCCAGTTCATTGACTCAAAGAAAACATTACGGGTCTGAATATCTTAGGCTTGAGAGTTCTGATTTTTACTGTCTTCCTGCCAGCGAAAGAGATGCCTAATTTTTCTGCCTTGGATCTGCACTTTTGTGATTCCATGCAAGTTGATTGAGGTTTTATTTAGAGTTATTTAGAAGGAAAGGTTTAAAGATACTCATATCACTGAAACTACATAACCTCGCGGTACCAAATGGATTAGAATTACCATTTTGGCTATTCTTTTGAATTACTTCTGTTATAATTGCCTATTGTGTGTTATATTTAGTCTTAGAGTTTTGGTTTCAGTTTAAGGTGGACTCGAGGTTGCTTACTTTCCGTTTAAATTATATCTGTGTTTACAAATAATGTCGGACCTTTGAGTCAGCGGAGAGACTATTGGAAGCAAGAAAACCTTTGGGTTGCTATGGAGATAATTGCTGAGGTTGGAATTAATCTTTAAAGAACAACTGGTGAGTTCTGGTTTTAAAAAATACAAGTAAGTGAGAAGAGAGCCGACCTGCAGACTGCAAACATCCAGTCTGCTTTGTTTAACCAAAGACTGCAGTTCAGTGTTTCAACAGAGTATGAGTTCCATCAAACTTGCATGATAACAAATAGCTCAATGAAAAGAGGTGAAGTCCATCTTCAGAATAGATGTCAGAGGAGTGTCTGTGTGTCTGGTGGGTCAAAGCATGTATCTGTAAGTGATGCCTATACTTGAACCAGGAGAGTGTATTGGTGGGATGTACGATAGGTCTGAACTATGATCAGCCTGGCCAGAATGAAAAGGAACTGTCTTCCAGCATCTGAGTATGTTTTAAAAGCTTGTTGGAGTGAACGCCACATTGAAAAAGATTAAGCTGGGTCAAGTCTGAGGGGAGTCCAGAACTAGAGGGCATAGGTTTAGGGTGAGAGGGGAAAGATATAAAAGGGACCTAAGGACAACGTTGTCATGCATAGGGTGGTGTGTTTATGGAATGAGCTGCCAGATGAAGATGGAGGCTGGGACAATTACATCATTTAACGAGGAAGGGTTTACAGGTAAATGGGCCAAGTGCTGGCAAATGGGACTAGATTTGGTTAGAATATCTGGTCGGCATGGATGAGTTGGACCGAAGGTCTGTTTCCATGCTATACATCTCTATGACTCTAAGTCTGTTGATTGTCTTTAGTATAAAATCTTATAATATTAAGAATCATTATCTTCCTGATGTACCTATTTCGTTATAGTTGCTTGACTAAGTTCTGTTCATGTTTATACCGCAAAGTTTGTTTTGGCGCTTTCAGTTTAATCCTGAAGTCCTGCTGCTTATTTTCTTTCCCTTGGCTCTTGCATGCCTTATATTCTTTAAATTAATATGGTTTTTCAGACCAGGCCCTAACAAATATTCTAAATGCTCGATCTGTCTGCTATTCCCATAACTGAGGTTTTAACATCACTCAGTACCTTTCACAGTTGTTAAATGTTCCATTTGCCATTGTTTTGGCCTTACAAGGATTTATAACTTTGATCATTTACTGATTGTCCTATTGCTTTGGAAAGAAATAATATACAGTATTCTTTTTCCTTTTGGGTTGAAAGCATGGAATAAAGGAATTGAATGTTAGAGTAGTTCAGTGACCTTCCTTGCAGACTGATGGCATGATTTTGAATATACCCTAAATTGTTTGCATTAAATTTTCCTTTCCAGCTCTATTTTTACTATACTAATAAATGTTTGCACAGAACAAGCTGCCAAAACCTAGCACAAGAATGGAGCTTAATATTACAAACAAACACTTCTTTAAGAAGAAAAATGGAAAATGTTATTCAGGATATCCCAAGGCATCTTACACAACTAATAAAAGGATGGGGACTGAGAAGACATAGATTAAAGTAATTGGAGAAAGTAGCAAAAGTGACCAGGAATAACTTGTAAACTTTTTCAGTATTTAAGTCTGAAATATTTTGCCTGAGATTTTGGTGGGCACAGGCTCAATTGAAACAATAAAAAGGGAGTTGGACTGCTATCTAAAAAGGAAGAATGTGCAGGGTTATGGAGCCAAGGCAGGAGAATGGTACTGAGTGGTTTTCTCATACAGAGAGCTGGTACAAACATGATGGGCTGATCCTGCACTGCAGCCATTCTGTGATTCAGTAATAATGCCATGTGAAATTAACATTAATTATTTCCACCTACTTTTTCATGATGTTATTTACACAGCACAGCACATCACATCATAGTTTGCTGGTCATCTCACTTACCCCATGAAGGTGGATGGTACATCGGTATTTTCTTTTTTATGATGCGTTTCCAGAATGTAAGCATCACTGGCTGTGCTAGAATTTGTTGCCTGTCCCTAAGTATCCTTGAGAAGGTGGCATCACAACCAATCGCTTGTAGACAGATCCCTAACACTCTTCAACTCATTACAAGGGAGTAGGATTATTTTGAGATTTATCATAATGTATCTAGGAGCATAGTAAAACTGCACTATTTTGACCCAGATGTATTCTGTGTGTTTACTTGGAGGTTCCCATTATGATAATCGGCAACATTCTAGGTTGGAGAAAGTGAAAATCCAGTTTTCCTTAAAATGGACAGAAGTAAAAGAAGATGTTTAATAATCAGTCTGTTCAGAAGTGTTATAACATAAAGGTAAAGTTGCCATAGTCTTAGCAGACCATAGGGCTACTCTCTCATTAGCGAGAGATGACGAGTGGTTTTTAAACAGAGGGCCACCATGTTTCAGGTGAGGGGAGTGGTTGAGAAAATTAATCCTTTGGTGGTAATCTCAGTCTATGTGGGAATTCAATTTATGTTTTTGGTACCATTCTACATTGCAAATCAGCCATCTGACTCTCATAGGTAATATACCTCTGGACCAGGAGCCCTGGGCACAAGTGAGACTTGAGCTCCTCCTGGACAGAATTAGAGCTGTTATCAATGCACCATAGGAGACCTCATAAGGGGAGTAAAAGCATGCTGTGTGTCATTTTAAGAAATGATCTGGAGGTGGGCATAGAAGGATGGGCTAATAAATTTGCGGATGACACAAAGGTAGGCAGAGTTGTGGATAATGCCGAAGAATGTTGTGGGTTACAGAGAGACATAGATAAGATGCAGAACTGGGCTGCAAAGTGGCAAATGGAGTTTAATGCGGAAAAGTGTGATGTAGTTCACTTTGGAAGAAATAACAGGAAAGAAGAGTACTGGGCTAATGGTAAAATTCTTGGCAGTGTAGATTAGCAGAGAGATCTCGGTGTCCAGGTGTCTAATCCCTGAAGGTTGCCACCCAGGTTGATAGGGTTGTTAAGACGACATATGGTGTGTTGGCATTTATTGGTGGGGGATTGAGTTTCAGAGCCATGAGGTTATGCTTCAGCTGTACAAGACTGTAAGGCCGCACCTGGAGTGTTGCATATAGTTCTGCTTACCGCATTATGGAAAAGATGGGGAAGATTTGGAAAGGGTTCAGAGCAGATTTACCAGGTTGTTGCCTGGTATGGAAGGGAGGTCTTACGAGGAAAGACTGAGGAAACTGAGGCTGTTTTTGTTGGAGAGAAGAAAGTTGAGAGGTGACTTAATCGAGACGTATGGGATAATCAGAGGGTTAGGTAGGGTGGTCAGTGAGTGCCTTTTTCCTCAGATAGTGAAGGCTAACATGAGGGAACATAGCTTTAAATTGAGGGATGATAGATTTAGGACTGATATTAGGGGTAGTTTCTTTACTCAGAGTAGTAGGGGCATGGAACGACCTGCCTGCAACAGTACTATACTTGCTGATGTTAAGGGCATTTAAATGGGCATTGGACATATGGATAATAATGGAACAGTTTGGGTTAGATGGGCATCTGATTAATTTTACAGGTCGGCGCAACATTGAGAGCCTGTACTGTGCTGTAACGCTCTTATGTTCTATGAAAGTCCCAGGTGTATGGTCTTATTTATTAGCATTTGAAAAGAGACCTAAGGGGCAACTTTTTCACGCAGAGGGTCATACTTGTATAGAATGAGCTGCCAGAGGAAGTCGTGGAGGGTGGTACAATTGCATCATTTAAGAGACATTTGGATGGGTATATGAATAGGAAGGGTTTGGAGGGATATGGGCCGGGTGCTGGCAGTTGGGACTAGATTGGGTTGGATATCTGGTTGGCATGGACAGGTTGGACCGAAGGGTCTGTTTCCATGCTGTACATCTCTATGACTCCATGATCGTTCATCAAATACCTCGTAAAGAATCATTACAACCTGAAATGTTAACGCTGTCTCAACATATGCTGTCTATCCCTGCTGCATATTTCTACCATTCTTGTGTATATTTCCAGTCTCGTGTGAGTATTTTGCTTTTCTATTTGTGTGATTATTTGTTTTGATTGGGGCCTCTTCCTGAGGCCAAAGTTAAGTACTAGTGGCTTAGTTCTGAAAAGCCACATTAAACAGCTGCTAAACTTCTAGTTGTGAATATAAAGAGTACAGACTGAGTAAATGTACAGTTTGTCTCAATTTATCAGTGCATTTGCCATTGCTGTCAATTTAATCATTATTTCCAGTGGCATTCACAGTCGTTGTTGTCTTTAACCTGCTGCAGAGGGATGTTAGCAGAGAACCAGGATGTCTTCTACTTTGTACAACATTTGTAGAATTGATACTGAGCTCTTTGTTTTTAAAAGAAAATCAGTAATTTCCTACTGCAGAATGTAGGCCAACAAAAGACCCCTACTTCTAATAATATTATGTGGCTTCTAAATCAAGTTTATTTTTAAATTGGTGTAAAATACTAATTTGACTATATGCAGAGCTTCCATGTGAAAGGAACATCTGTACAGCAGACAGGCCATCCAGAAAAAGGTGGAGGAAAGTGTGTTGGTGAGATTGAAAACATATTTCGATAGGTTTATGGAAAAGAAACGTTTGGAGGGATATGGGCCAAGTGCAGGCAAGTGGGAGTAGTTTAGTCTGAGATTATGGTCAGCATGGACTGGTTGGATTGAAGGGTCTGTTTCCGTGCTCCATGAGTCTATAATGCAGTAATATTTTCATTATCTCTTGTGGCTTCTTGTCTCTAGCTTTAATTCATGCACAAATTTCAGTTGTTTGTTTGGTTTTGTTGATTACATGCCCTTGTATGTAGAATATTATTTTATTACTGACCAGTCCAGAAATGCATTGTAGTACATGAGGATTTCCGTTGCTTTTTGCTTTTGTAACTTATGAGTTGAAGGATGGGCAAAATATATTAAGTTGTGGATTTCAATCTGTTAGTAATAAAAGTTATCAAAGTTATCAGAGAGCATTCGGAAGTCTGTTCCAAGTACAGTTCTTCAAATGGTTACATAAATTTCTGATATATTTTGTGTGTTATTACATTTGAATGCTGCTATAGTGCTGGAAATGCAGTTAGAAATGGATTTGAAGCATTTCCTAATGATAGTAATAGCACAAATTTGAATTCCAAATAAAACCTATCTTTGATTCAGCTAGGAATATGGTGACATTGGCTCAGCAGTAATGTTTAAAAGCTTTTGATCCTTCTTTCTCTTTGCAGATTCATATGAGCCCAAGTCATTTCTGGCGAATGGACTAATTCCTATTTTGTTGCCAATTATTGAGTATTCAGGTATGGTCCAAACTGGGTGCCTAAGAAGGGCACACAGCTGTGATAAGCTCTCCACTTTAGACACCACCAACCAAGTGGCGTCCAAGTGAGATTATTAAGTTGTTGCAAGTAATAGGCACTTTGATCAAAGTTATAGTTGGAGATTGAAATGATTGCCTTGCATTGCGCCTTTATTACTTGCAGTGCTTCTGTGTTATGCTTTTTTTAATGGGGAAATAAAAGCTTTTCTTTTAGTGCTTCTGAATTCAAGAGAGAATTGGATTGCCAACTGGGAAGGAAGAATGAATGTGCAAGGCTATAGGGAGGTGGATGGGGAGTGGCACTAGGCAGGTTGCTCCTACAAAGAGCCAGCACAACTAATTTTTAATTTCAAAAATATACTTTATTCATAAAAGATATCTTTCTATATTTATGTAATGTATATTGACACACAGTCTCACACACAGTTCGGTTCTGTACAGTAGCATATGAAGAAAACAAACAAACATTGGTGTTTGACTCTAACCAACAAGCAAACCAAAGGAATCTCTTACTTATACAAGAATATATTTACATGCATTTGAGGCACGTGAATGGTCTGATAACTGAACGGACCCCCATTTAACTTTGGTATGATGATGCTGTGTCTTTAAGAGGTCATTTTGACCTGGTTTTGTTTTGAAGAGAGGTTGTGAGGCAGAAGTTGAAAGCTGTCTAGTGAATTTCATCTGGAAATTTGTTATGGACCAGACCAATCTCCCTCAAAAAGTATTTTAAGCAAGTAGTATGGACCCTAATGCGTTCTTATTTTCAAGGCAGGCGTAACTTGCTGTGTTCCAGATGCAATTCAACTGGTTAAACTACTCAACATTAACCACAACACAATTTATTTAAACACTATAGTTAAAATAGAACCAAAGAAAGAGGAATTTAGAATTACAACTCAAGTTGAAAATCTAACTGACGAATAGAGACAGTAACTATTACCTTTTAACTGTTCCAATATACTAACATCCCATAAGCATACCTCTTTGCAAAAGGACAATTCAGACGCAGATTCTCACATGCAGTTCTCCAATCCAGGAGGAAAAAAACACCAAGAGAAAATTCAGAAAGAGTAGCAGCCGGGAGATATTTACCAAAGCTTCCAACTCTGTTGAGATCCCGACAGCGTCTGATGTTACTGTAAACCCAAATTCCAGAATTCCTGATCTGAGAGTGCTGACCACAACCATTCAGGATGTCTTTTTAAAAACCCAAGGCCTCCCAAGCTATTTAATAGCCAGTTCAGTGCCCCTGCCTTACAATCTCTCTCTTATAAAATTCCAGAGCAGAATAACCTCTTAAAGCCACAGGATGGTCGCAGTGGAAAGAGTTCAGATGGAGGTCTTTCCTCACTGCATCTTGGCAGCTGTCCGAACTTTTATTGCTTCCCTCAGGACGTAATCCTGGACCTTGGAATGTGCCAGTCTGTAATATTCACTTGGGGTCAACTCCTTACTCTGGAAAACCAGCAAGTTTCAGGCAGACCAATGAGCGCTATTCACTTAGCTGATGGCCTCCAGGCACAGTTGATGTTTGTCTTGGTGTGCCTCCCAGGAACATACCGTAGAGCATGGAGTCCTGCTTGGGACAAACATCGACAAAAAAACCACTGCCTCTTTCTTCAGACTTGTTTTGCAAAGGTGCATTCCAGACGGAGACGTGTGACAGTCTCTGCCCTCAAAGCAGCTGCAGAGGTGTAATGTGCAGAGGCACAGACAGACTGGCCATACATGAAGGATATCACAGGAAATGTCAGGTGATGGCTTGGTGCTTGTTGGAAAATTCTGTTGATGCAGCATTCTGCCAAATGACTTTGACAGTCTGCTCAGGATACCAAGCAACAGGATCTACCCTCTCCTTTTCCCGCGGGGTCTCTGGCTACGTGCTGACCACTTTCTGTTGGACTTTGCAAATTTATTCACAAAGGAAAGTGATATGGAATGGTCCAACTCCTTGGAGCATTCTGTGACAACACCAGGAACAGGTAGAACCTCAGTACATAGTGAACTTGGTGTTTGTGTACCGATGGTCTTTGCACAGCTTGATGCAGCCATCAGGACGAGGGTGGTATTGGGTATGTGTCCCCCTCGTTATCTAGAGTTTTGGTCATGGTGTCCCTGCAGGTACAGTCCATCTTAGATCTCCAGGTGAAGTGGAAGATGGCTCAGCTGACTGCAACAGCGCAGGTTTGGAGGATGGGCCAGACCTTCACCACGTAGATGACCAGGTTTTTACTGGCAATGGAGAAGCAGCAGTGCTCCTAAAAGCCCATTTTCTGCCTCACATTGGTGAAGCACTCCTCCTAAGATTTGTGTGCACACCCTGGCCCTCCGAACCATATTCTCAGCATCTTCAGATGTTCTATTTTGACAGTGAAGGGAATAATGGATCGGTTAGCCCAAAGAACATGGCCTCCCTCTAGCCTCGATTTACCTTGACTCCTGAGGCCAGTTTGAACTGATTTCAGATGCTCATGAGTCTTCACACAGAGCAGGTCCAAGCAGAAAACGGGGACGTCATCCATGTACAGCGAGGCTGTGACCTGCAGGCCTCCGCTGCCTGGAATAGTCACTCCTCTCAGGCTTGCATCCTTCCTGATGGACTCAGCAAAGGGCTCTACCCAACACACAAACAAGGCAGGAGAGATTGCGCAGCCGTACCTGACTCCAGATCTGCTCGGGAAGCTTTCTGATTCCCACCCATTGATTGAGACTGCACCAATGTTTGTGTACAGCAGCCTGACCCAATTGTGGATTCCCTCCCCACAGCCCATTTTGGAGAGAACATCTCTCATATACCTGTGTGATATCCTGTCAAAGGCCTCCGCTGTCCTACACGTAGCAGTCACAACTATGAGGAACCCAAGGCTCTCGGACATCGTCCTGCCTGGCACAGCACAGGTTTGGTCAGGGTGAATCAAAGATCCCAGAGCAGACCTAACGTAGTTGGCTCTGGCCTTAGACAGGAGTTTGTAGTCGGCAATGAAATTGG
Source organism: Chiloscyllium plagiosum (assembly GCF_037043375.1). Lineage (NCBI taxonomy): Eukaryota > Metazoa > Chordata > Chondrichthyes > Orectolobiformes > Hemiscylliidae > Chiloscyllium > Chiloscyllium plagiosum. The sequence continues at coordinate 14,967,499 of NW_028270158.1, read as the reverse complement.
TTGCCAATTTCTTATTTCCTCCCTGTCCCCTTTTTGCTTGTAGATGAGGGTGATGACACCTTTCCTCATGGATTTGGACATGCTACCTCCAGAAGCATACTGTTGTACACCTCCAGCAGGCCCTGGCTGATCAAGTCCGGCAGAGCTGAATACACTTCAGCCACTAAGCCATCACTTCCGGGAGTTTTATTCTTTTCTTAGGACTCAAGGGCCTTGGTCAGCTCATCCAGAGATAACGGCTGGTCCAGTCTCTTCCCCCATGTTGTTGTCAAAGACCTCCATGATAGAGGATAGGGACAGCTGCGAGGCTGCATATCCTGTGAGCTTTGTGTCACACAGGCTGGCATAAAAGGATTTGCTGATCCTCAGGATGTTGGACTGAGGTGACATTACCCAGCCATCTTTGTCCTTCAACAAAGAGCTCTTCCTGTGCACCTGGAAGAAGATTGTCTCTTCCTCTTCCACAGAGTGGACCTTGGACCAGAACATTATCTTGGAGGCCTCCAAGACAAAGAGCAAGACTTGCTGGATGTTCACCTTCAGGAGATCATCTGTGACGTCAACCCCCAGACTTGAGTGCTGTATCATTCAGCGATATTGTAATGTGGTTTTAGTCCTTTTGAGTATTTTATTTGGTTATCAGTGGTCAATAGCCTTTCATTCTGTGTTATTTTCCAGCTGTGCAAGAGAATATTTAAATAACAGCAAGATTTGCATCCTATTACAATATTCCAAACAAACTAACTCATTTTATTAATATCGAGCCACTTTCAAGTAAACTTAATACAGTACAGTTTTATATATATAGCTTAGCAGTTCTTGATGTGTTTGTTGCCTTGCTATTGATTATATTATTTTCTTGTTTGTTTCACTGTTTCCCTAATTGAGTTGGATCTGAATGGATATCTGCTAAGCGTTTAACAGTCTTGTCAAGGTGATGTGTTTGCAGTTTTGAAGGATTAAGACATAATTGCAGCATCTGCTATCACTTCACCTGAAACAGATTTTGTTCTTTTCCTACTTATTGTGTTAGGTTTTCAATGTTGGACTAATGTCTGTGTATCTGTTTGGATGGATTGTGATATAAGATTTGAGTACACAGCCCAAAACTGTGTGAGGGCAAAGTTATCTTGTGCAAAAAAAGTCTATATGTGTAATAAAATAACATATTGCATATTCTGGAAATTTATGATCACATTTGGCTTAGTGATAGTGTGAAGAATGTGTTTGTCATCTTGTACAGCTTAAAATCTGTTTTTAAAGTATATTTTGTTTATTCTGTTCGCTTGGAATGAAGTTTCATAGAACATAGAACATAGAAGAATACAGCGCAGTACAGGCCCTTTGGCCCTCGATGTTGCGCCGATCCAAGCCCACCTAACCTACACTAGCCCACTATCCTCCATATGCCTATCCAATGCACGTTTAAATGCCCATAATGAAGGAGTGTCCACCACTGCTACTGGCAGGGCATTCCATGAACTCACGACTCGCTGAGTAAAGAATCTACCCCTAACATCTGTCCTATACCTACCCCCCCTTAATTTAAAGCTATGCCCCCTTGTAATAGCTGACTCCATACGTGGAAAAAGATTCTCACTGTCGACCCTATCTAAACCCCTAATCATCTTGTACACCTCTATCAAGTCACCCCCAAACCTTCTTTTCTCCAATGAAAACAGCCCCAAGTGCCTCAGCCTTTCCTCATACGATCTTCCTACCATACCAGGCAACATCCTGGTAAACCTCCTCTGCACCCGTTCCAGTGCCTCCACATCCTTCCTATAGTATGGGGACCAAAACTGCACACAATACTCCAGATGCGGCCGCACCAGAGTCTTATACAACTGCAACATTACCTCAGTACTCCGGAACTCAATTCCTCTACCAATAAAAGCCAGTACGCCATATGCCTTCTTCACCGCACTATTTACCTGGGTGGCAACTTTCAAAGATTTGTGTACATGGACACCAAGATCTTTCTGCTCATCCACACTACCAAGTATCCGACCGTTAGCTCAGTACCCCATCTTTTTATTACTCTTACCAAAATGAATCACCTCACACTTAGCTACATTGAACTCCATTTGCCACCTTTCTGCCCAGTTCTGCAGCTTATCAATATCCCGCTGTAACCTTCCACATCCTTCCTCACTGTCTACCACTCCTCCGACTTTCGTATCATCCGCAAACTTGCTCACCCAACCTTCTAACCCCTCCTCCAGGTCATTTATAAAAATGACAAACAGCAATGGTCCCAAAACAGATCCTTGCGGAACACCGCTTGTGACAGCACTCCAAGATGAACCTTTGCCATCAACTACTACCCTCTGTCTTCTTCCAGCCAGCCAACTCCTAATCCAAACCTCCAACTCACCCTCAATGCCATACCTCCGTATTTTTTGCAGTAGTCTACCATGGGGAACCTTATCAAACGCCTTACTAAAATCCATATACACCACATCTACTGCTTTCCCCTCGTCCACCTCCTTAGTCACCTTCTCAAAGAATTCAATAAGGTTTGTGAGGCACGACCTGCCCTTCACAAAACCATGCTGACTATCCTTGATCACATTATTCCTATCCAGATGTTCATAAATCCTATCCCTTACAATTCTCTCTAAGATTTTGCCCACAACAGAAGTGAGACTCACCGGCCTATAGTTACTAGGGTTATCCCTACTCCCCTTCTTAAACAAGGGAA